>NC_090941.1:413466676-413769706 GCF_040938575.1 Ambystoma mexicanum | reverse complement strand
TTTGTGCACTCTCAATAGTTGGCTGGCAGTGACCCATTATTACCCAGTCTCTGCAGATCACTACACCTTCTTCCCAAACATCCAGTGATAACACTGATCCCCAGATCTTCATTTGGCCTCTTTTCTTCTTTTTACGAATGTCTTGTGCATATTTTCCTGGACTCTCAAGTCTTTTGTTTACCTTCCATCTGATTCCAGTTCCTTTCACTCCAGGTTTTTCATATCTGATCACTTGATTCTTAGTATGATCTCTTAGCCTTGTTTTTGCATCCTGGACATAGTCGTCTTCATTTGGATCTGTCCATTCAGTTGCCCATTTGAGATATGCTGTTTGACCCATGAATTGGCCTCTTGTACGACAGAATGCCAGGTGTGATATGCAATGTGCTGTCAGAACGTCTACTTCAATAGCTATGAAGAACTTAGACTTCCCCATGCTATACAGTATGAGTGCACATACAAAGCATTCCTCCTTTGAGGTCGTCCTTTCCACTTCTTTCATATGCTGATACCATATGTTATTCCCCAAGTGTGCTGTACTATCCAGGTAATCATTCAGCACATGATCCTCATCTCTAGCATTTCTCTTTGGTCTTGTTCTTCTCTTGGGCCTTCTATAATTATCTCATGAAACATGTCAGCATAACTCTTGTTACCTGTACTACCTGTGTAGGTTCACTCCTAAACAATCTCTTCCTTTGTCTCTCCTTTCGAACCTGTTTGTGGTGCTCACGAACAATCCCCACAATACTTTTTTTCTAAAGAAAGATGTCTAGTTAGATTCGTCATAGACCCAGGCAATTTTACTCTTTCTACTGGAATAGGAATGATTACATAGAGTCTTGGTTTCTTAGTAGTTGCCACATCTGTACCCTTTTTCTGTACAGGAGGATACACAGGAATCCTTGCTTGCTTTGGATCTAAGTAGTAAGCTGTGCGTACTCCAAGAGAGAGCAGTATCACTATGATCAAAATACAAGTGTACATTATACACAAATAAGACCATTTACAACAAGAGCTCTTGCACAACACGGACGTCACTCAGTATCTGTCATAACAATGTTGCTACTGATGCTGCCCATTTTTACTCTTTAATGAAGGAAAAACCAACTTTTAATTGGGCAACATCATGCACTACTTGTGGAAGCTGCTGAGTCGGCTCCAAAAGTTCCCTCGATCAGATTCAGCGGATTTATATGATGATGAACAAAAGTTCCCAGTGAATGCCAAGAACTGGCCTTTTACCAGAAGACATGAAGATTTTCTTTCAGCAAGAAACAAAGACCCTTAACCGGTAGACATTTGGATCTTCTCCCATGAAAATCTCATTCAGTTCTCAATGTTCTCTCAGAGTACCGATTCACCTGCACGATGATGGCTCTTAATATTTCATTAAGTGCAGCATTATTCCTCGGATCACTCAGGAACATTCGGACGTTCGTTTGTCTGCCAACGAGATGCGGACATTCCTCAATCAGATAATAGAAAAATACACTGACCAGTCTATGTGCATTATCCGCTGATAGGGACATTTGCGTTTTCCCCACTGTACTCAGGAAGCTGAAGGATTTGCAAAGTGATAGCTGCAAGCAATCTCCTCATGATTGGACCATTCTTAGGATCTTGCAGGAACAGATGAACGCTAGTAGTTCTCTCCACAAGTGCAGGGTATGTGTGCAAAATGACCAGGAAAACTGCAAGAATGCTCCGTGAAACGTTGTGATGTGGCACCACCATGGGCACCTCCAAAAAGAAATTCAGTGAGAAAGAAATCGGGAAAACTGTTCCCTCTTCCAGTTATCAAAAAGGAACTCCAAATCTGGCATGCTCTCCTTTATGATCAAGACTTAAGCATGTCTCAGTCCAAT
This sequence comes from Ambystoma mexicanum, assembly GCF_040938575.1. NCBI lineage: Eukaryota > Metazoa > Chordata > Amphibia > Caudata > Ambystomatidae > Ambystoma > Ambystoma mexicanum. Next base: position 413,767,838 of record NC_090941.1, on the reverse strand, counting down.
GTCAACAAACTCCTGTGCCTCTAAGAACTAATATCTTACCTTAACTCATTTGTTAGTGACTGAAAAGAGTGTCCTGAAATAAGCCACAGTCCAATGTACTCTTTATCTTTATTCAGCAGCTTCTGCATCCTTCTTCCTCATCATAGACCTAGTTTGCACGTGCTGTGGTTCTTCCCTGATGCTTGCTTTGGATGGGGGTGGGGGTGAAGGAGGTTCTCCAGCATAGATTTTCACGTCTCCAAGGAAAATCCAAGCGCGTCTGCCTTGCACTTTGAATGTAGATGGTGTCACGTCCTCCACTATGAAGGGGCTGTTAAAACGAGGCTCGTGCCACCTCCTAGTGAAGTTACGGAGTAGGACCCCATCACCAGGGAAATGTTTGGGTAGACATAACTTTTCAATTCCAGTTGTTTTAGCATCTCCTTCTGTGTTCTGAGCTGCCCCACACCCCTTCCACTTCAGCTGAGCTGAAAAGACAGAGATACTTGAGGTCATGCATGTAAGATAATCACGTAGCCCCTTTCCTAACAATTGTGTTATTGTCTGGGCATCACTTCTAGTTCTAGATGGAGGTGTGAGAGGTGTCCTGATTCGCCTCCCTGTCACTATTTTGTGGGGCGTAAGATGGTGGTCTGAACCTGACTGATTCCTCAATGCATACAATGCCAGTGATAGACTATGCAACCATCCTTTCTTCAGAACAAGTTTCAATTTGGCTATTCTCTCTTTAAGGAAGCCATTGAGTCCCTCACAGATCCCATTCGCTTGAGGGTGATACGCCGATGAGATCTTGTGCTTCATACTAAGCGACAAGCTTATTTTCTCAAAGACTTCATTGACAAAATGAGGAACATTATCTGATCTCAATACTTCACATATTCCCCATCTAGGAAACACTTCTTGTACTAAAAATGTTGCTGCACAGGTAGAGTCTGGGGCTGTACACGGTCCAGCTTCAATTCACCTTGAGAAAGGACATGCCACTACAATCATATATCTATATCCTTTACATACTCGCAGCATGTCGACATAGTTCAAAATGCAAATGCTGAAAGGCTCCATTAGGTCATGGGATAACTCCTCTAATGGTGTGCAATGTGTGCCCAGAAGTAAACGTTTGATATACGATACAATTTACTACATAAAATGGAACGTGTTCTACTATATCTGGAATGATCCTCTGCAATAGTTGTGGCGAGGCTTTCTCTAGTGACGTGTGCAGTGTAGTGTAGCTGTTACAGCGCCACCCTCAATAAGGCTACAGTCATCACCAGTTTACCAGTGCTGTCTTGTCGCCACAATGCTTCAGAGGGCTTTAAAGAATACCCTCTCTGCGTCCACAAGTCTTTCTCATCTTGAGGTGCTTCGCCCTGAATCTCTGCCAAATTGAGTCCTAGACAAGTTTTTATAACTCTCTGACACACTCATCATCACCACCATGCTTTCATTCACATCAGGCATATGAAATGACATGATCATTTCTGTTCATGCAACTCGCTTTGCTTCCTCATCTACTTTTTGTTTTCCAGATGAGATAAAAATCTGCTTGCTTCGTGTGCGCTGCACATTTAACTACTGCAATGGCTACTGGGAATTGTAGTGCTCTAATAAGGCTGTCCAATAAGGCTGTGTGTTGCACTAGAATTCCATCCGCTTGGAGGTAGCCCCTCCTTTTCCAACATGCTAGCCCTGCATGCACTGTTGACATCACATAGGCAGCGTCACTGTGCTCTATTGCTTCCTGGTCTGCGTCTCTCTGAAGCATGATAATCAGCACCACTAATTCTGCAGCCTGCGCCGAAAAGTGAGACGGTAGTCATGCACTTGTCAATACTTCAAACTCGCCATTGGCCATGTGCTTCACCACAGCAGCATCTATTTATCTTTGTCCATCATTTTGATCAATTCTAGAAGAACTGTCAATGAAAAGAACCTCCCCAGCTACCAATGCATTTTCCTTCACCCTCAGGAGTTCATCGTAGAATTCCTCATAATTCAAACAATCCTGCGCATACTCGTTCTCTGCCAGTGGTTCTGCTACAAACATGGCAGAGTTCATTATTCTGCCTCAGACTATTTTAATTGCCGGATTTGATATGACTACCTCGTAGGCAGAAGCCCTTTGAGAAGTCAACGTGCCTTTAGGTTTTTCCAAAATAGCAAACAATGCATGTTCAACAAATAACGTCATGGAACACCCCATTACTATGCTAGCAGTCTTCTCAATGGTGAACGCGGCGGCAATCAAAGACTGTTCACCCGGAAAGTTACCACTCATTATTGGGTCTAGAATCCACTGTAATATGCAAGGGGCTTGTACCCCAATGTGGTTCTCTGCGTAAGTACAGCTGTCATAACAGTACCATTTGTGTGCGAGAACAAAAATAATTCCTCAGCATAATTGTGAATCCCTAATACTGGAGCTGTGCAAATTGCCTTTTTCAACTCATCAAACCCTTCATCCATTTCCTCAGTCCAAACAATCTTCTCCTGAGTTACCTGTGCTTTCTAAATAGCTTGCAACAAGGGACTTATATATGATCTGTAATCGAAGACCCATGCTCTTACATAGTTACACAGTCCAAAAAATCTCTGCATGTGCTTTATCGTGAGAGGCCTTACTGTTTTCAAATTAGCCTCAGCCCTCTCAGGAGTAACTTTCATACCCTCATGTGAAATTAGCTGGCCGATGTACAGCACTTCCTCTTGACAATACTGCAATTTTCCCTTGTCTACTTTATATCCTTTCTCTGCAAGAATAATCATTAGCTGAACTGAGTCACGTCTGCACTCTTCCTCTGAGGTGCTACATACCAATATGTCATCCACGTATTGCAACACAACATTTTTCAAACCAATATTGCTTAAGTCCATCTGTAGGAATCTATTGAAAATCGATGGAGACTCACAGTACCCTGAGGGTAAACAAGTACTTTTCCGGCGAGTCTGCCTGAACGTAAATGAAGTCAGATCCTACGAGTCTTTGCAATGGGATTGAGAAAAATGCATTTTTCAAGTCAATCACAGTGAAATATCGTGCTTCAACAGGGATATTACATAAGATTGTTGCAGGATTAGGAACTAGAGAGAACTCAGCCTCTACAATCTGGTTAATCGGGCATAAATCCTGAATTAAATGCCACAACCCCCTTTCCCTTTTTAATCAAATAAATTGCGGTATTACACAGTGAATCTGACATCACTAGGATGCCCTGTTCCATCATAGCAGATATCGTCTTAAAAATACCTTCATCTGCCCCTCGAGACATGGGATACTGTTGTGCTTGAGGTAAAATTGCTCCTAGTTTTAATTTAATCTTCACTTCTTCAGCTCCCTTCAATAGGCCTACGTCATATGGGCCTGAATGAAACTGGCACTTTCACCATGTCATCATCAAATTACTCGGGGCGCTTCTGTGCTAACAACATTTTCTGAGGAACCTCGTGTTTAATTGCACTTACCCATTAAGTAATGTTCATCTCAAATACGACTTCGTCATCATATCCTCATCAGTGACGTCAATTAATCGGTAACCTTCCCCAATGGCAATCGCTGTGCACCATCGTCTTCCGTCATAATCATTCCAGACAAGCAAAGCCATGTCTCCTCGCAGTATGGCTGCTTGTAATTCTAAAGGAAAGATTTGCCCTTCCTCTTCCTCCATAGGTATCTTTGGCCTAAATAAGAATTCATCAGGTATTCTCATAGTCCCTCCCACTAATCCTGGCAGCCATGTCAACAGAATGCATACCCAATAGTAAAAAACTTCTGGTACTAACGGTACTCCTCGCATAGCTATTTGCCCTGCAAATGCCATGATAAGTTCACTCACATTTTAAATAATGCATTCCTGGTTTTGACCACTCCATGCCTTTATCAGTGAACAAAATTGTATTGTTCAACTTGTTCATTAAATCTTGACCTAATATATTGACAGGTATCTGCCTTGAATATAACAATGGCACAGACATGTCACACTCTCCTATAGAGACTTTTACTGAAGGAACGCTAGAGGTAGAGTTCCTTCACTAAAAGGAACTCTACCTGTAGCTCTTGTGAACCCTTGAGTATTCATGGCATTTCCAGATATCACAAATTTCCCTTCTCCTATACATGAGCGTGTTGCACCCGTGTCTGCTAAAAACAAAAAAGATTTGCCTCCTATATTGATGTCAACCCTCGCTTCCTCTTGAGGATTAAGTTTCACAGATAGTATCGAACACATCAAGTCTCCCAGTGAGCTGTCCTATTGTGGATACATTCTTATCTCCATATCCTTGAAAGGATTTCCTCCTTCCACAGTGATGACACCTATTCTAGGAGTCATTAACTGATCTGTGCTTGTGCTCTGCTGTATCTGAATGGGTGACTGCTCTGACTGTCCCTGTGGCAAATTCATTGTTGCCTGCTGTGTCTGAAAATCTTGTTGCATTATCAACGCTTTTGTTTGCTGCACTTTTTGATTCGGGGCAAACCCATCTCCATTCTGTTGCGAATATGCAGGCGAGTTTCCTGTCCCCCCTCTTGGGAACTGCCCATTCTGCACACATCCTTGACTTCTACACATATGAGCAAAATGCCCTGACATACCACGAGTCCAACATATAGGAGGAGGAAGACTCCTAATTTGCCCCTCCTACATGCTTTGACTATCATTCTGCATGTTTTGAAACCCACTTTTATTATTCTGGAAGTTTCCCTGATTTTTCTGAAAGCTTCTACACCGAAAGCCTCCCCTTCCCCATGGTGCAAATCCACTATTATTTTGATCGAACTGCCTTTGGTTTTATACCTGCGGCATGTTCACTACTTGCTGTGAACCCAATCCGTCTCCACCAGTCAACATTGCCCCTTCAATGGCATACTTCGACAGTTTTTTCTACACTAACTTTGCCTCTTCACTTTTCCTAGCATCGTCTTTCTTTCAATTCTTCTCTTGCAAAAGTCTGTATGGCTTCTGTCAACCCTTGGCACAATATATGATAAAATACAGGTATGGATTTCCCCAGTGCTCTTGGAAATTCTGAATGTAAACAAGAGGATCCTCCCCTTCCTGACTTCTACAAATATGAGCAAATTGTCCTGTTATCCCACATGTCCAACATGTAGGAGGCCTCCTAATCTGCCCGTCCTGCATATTTTGACCATCATTCTATGTATTTTGAAACCCATCTTGATTATTCTGGAAACTTCAATGATTATTCTGCCAATTCCCTTGATTATTCTGAAAACCTCCCCCTCGAAATCCACCCTTTCATCGCAGAGAAAATCCACTATTGTCCTGTTCAAACTGCCTTTATTTATTCACATGCTGCATATTCGCAGTCTGCTGTGAATTCGATTCGTCTACACTAGTCAACATTGCCCCTTCAATGGCATATTTGCTCAATTTCCTCTGCACTAACATGCCTCTTCGCTTTTCCGAGCATCGTCTTTCTTGCGATTCTTTTCCTGCAAGAGTCTACAATAATGCGCAATGGTCAGCTGAATCTCTGACCACAGTTTGGCTTCTATGCCTACTAACTTCTTGAGCTGCTTCTGTACAGGGTCTGGCAGCCCATGGCACAATATATGCTAGAACACAGGTATAGATTTTCCCCAAGATTTGCGCATCTCCAAGCTCCATTGCTGTTGAAAATTCTGAATGTAAACAAGCGGGTCATCCACGTCTTGCATCTTTTTCGTCATTATAGCTCCCATGTCGGACGTGTCCGTATACAGTACTCTAAGCGCTTTCCAAATTGCTTCCCTACCGCTATTGAACGGTGCTCTATCATGAGCAGTGTTTACCGTGGTAACATTAGAATACCTTGCTCTTGACCAAACATCCTCAGCCCTTTCCCCAGGAATGACAATCAGGAGACCCTTAATGTCTCCCATAGCTAACATGATTCCACCTGTCATTTTCTCTAACTCATGTATTCATTTCCCAGCATCAGAAGTTAAACTCAGGAGTTTACCCCTTAAATTATCCTTATCCATCTTTGGCCAAGGTAAATAATGTGGTCTAGCTCCTCCTTTCTCTAACAAGGGAAACTGTGAAACTCCAAACTCACATTTGTCTCCCATTGTCATAGCAGGGACAATGGTTCTGCACTGCTTTCTTCCTGGCAGCGACCTTAACCTGCTCACATAATAGGGCGAGTACCCCCTCTCACCATGGGATCGCCCTTTAGGTGGGTCTAGCCACGTCAATGATTCTGATGCCAGAGATTTGGTTAGGTCTAGATTCGACCATCTTACTTCCTTATCCATTGAAAAGCACCCTTCAGGGCCACATATATTGCCTTCCTCCTCCCCATGGAAGGTTTTCCTGTCCTTGTCTGACATATCCTGTCCCCAACTTGTGTGAATTCTCTCCTCTTCATCTCTATTCAGAGTCAGTGTATCTAAAGACAGCTCATTTAGCTAAAAATTACATGAGGCTCGCTCTTTATCGTACAGCTGTGTACTCTCGAGTCAATCATTTCTACCCTTCCCCTGCAGCACCTTCTTAGTCCTTATATCATGATAGACTTTATCGATAGCATCCTCAATGCTTCTCGAGTCAAACCCATCCTCTAGATTTGCTCTGTACGGATCTGCTATTGGCTCATGTGCTGGGAAGAACTCTTCTATGTCTTCCAATGCACTACTGGATTAGGATCTATTAATTCCTCTTCCACACATTCAAGATTGCATGCTCTCTGCCTCTTCTTTCTAGTTTGTCATCAAACTCTCTTTGTTTCCTTGCTTCTTCTCTTACTCTTTTTTCCTCTTTTCTTTATATCTCTCCTTTCATTTGCCTTTCGTATCTCCTCATATTTTTGTCTCTGTGTTCTTTTATCCCTTAATTTCTGTTCCTCCTCTTCCTCTCTCTTTCTTTCTATACTTTCTGGTTGTTCAATTGCCCTCTGTCTGTTGTCATACTTTCTCTGCTCCTATGATCTTTCCTGCTTTCTCAATTGCTCCTCTGTTCTCGTCTTTCTCTATCCTTCCTGTTGGCTCTGTCTTCTTTCAATCTCCTCTCTCTTTCCTTATCCTTTTTATATTGTTTGTCTCGATCTTCTGTTTGCATTACATCCTCGATGCTCTTACCATTGAGTTTGAGCAAAATCTGACCACCCATCCATTTGTTCTGTATAAGTGCTTTCCATCTCTTTATTTCTCATCCTATATCTACGGATGTACTTGGTCATTCACTTCTCTCCTTATCACGTCTCTCCTTGTCCCTCAGATTATGTCTCTCAGTATTTTTCTCTGGGCCCTCATCGCTGCTTTGTGCTGGCGACTCATTTGCCGGGTTGCTGTACCCTGTTGCTGCTTTAAGCTCTCTTAAAGGGTATAACCCATCATCTTTCTTACTATCACCATCTGCTTCAGGCGCGGCGGCTGGAGCAGAAGGCTCCTCACCCCCCTCTTTGCATATATTCAATATCCAATCCTCAGAAGGCGGCCCTTCTCTTTCCTCCTGGTACATTTTCCAGAGCTCTAAGCTTGCTATTCGCTTGTCTAACTTTTTTCCTGTATATGCAGCATGCAAATATGTCGTCATATGCTGCAAAACTTCCTTTGATTGCGGCCATGGCCTGAACATTTTGTCCACCGTCCCTTTAACCCATTCCGCACTATACTGTCTAAGCTTGGGTGCGTGTTTCGGCGACTGTTTGCAAAGGTGCATAAGTGGAGTAATATCCTCCATTCTGACTGGTCACACTTGAATGTAAATACCTATACACTTTGCAGTTTTCAAAAAATACATTTTAGAAAAACAACACAATATGAGCATAACCAATCGTCGCAGGCTTCAAACCCTCTATATCACATTTTTTACTTTAATCTACTTCTTCACTAAACACCATCCATTCAATTTCCACTAAATAAATAATGAATCCCCAAATCTCGTGTTTTCTTTCCACATATATCAATTCCTATATTGTTTTTTTTACCATATACAGACACATAAAACAAACAGACAAAACACATACTCGACCGGTCACATATATCTCAGTCTTCTCTTCAAGACTTATCCTACCCCTAAACAATACCCTGATTGGGATGTAAGTTGCCCTCTTTAAACTCATCTTTAACTGAGATAGTAGTCTAGATCACCCTTGTATTGGGCTCTAGGTGCGAATTCTTCTATTACGTTCTTTAAAACGCCTGAAAACTGGGCGTATTCTTTACCGTGGCACCTTCCCTCACAATACCTCTTAATTGCATGGCCTCTCCTCAAGTCAATTACTTAATATTCAACGCTTATCGTTCACAACGTACTTTACCCCAACCTCCCTCAGTTACTAATTTTGCCCTTATACTTTTTTTTCTCACCCACTGCCCATTCACACTTTTGCCACCTCGCTGAGTTTTTACTCACCATTCGTGTTTTCAGCTTCCGACTCTCAGGATTGTCCGCCTCTTTAACAGCCGTTTCAACTTTACGTTCGTTCAACTTCCTGTAGATGCTGGGAGGGGTTTCTTCCTGAAAACAAGGGACCCATTAACCTGGCTTGCAAGACTTGCTTTACACTAACATCCTCTATCTAGACGGACCCTCACGTCCTTTCAGCCGAATGGCAGAGGTCGTGCAATATTTCTGGGACCCCAAAGCTTACTAGGTCGATGGGGTTTAAACCATCCTTTGCTACCACATGAACTGGAGGCTTCCAGCCCCTTAAAACGATGTAGCAATACCCTTGAGATGGATGGGGATGCAGAAGTTACTCAAACATCAATAATCGAAACATCGAGGTAGTTTGCAAAAGGATAACTGTTTTAATATTAATTATCTTAAACAGGGAGTACAAAGGACGTCTCAGCATAATCCCTCAATGCATCTTAAAAAAAGCATTCTTTTGTAGCAAAAAGTTGTCATTGCTCATGTTTAACCTACGTATTACTAACATCATCCTACGTGGCAAACTACACAAACCTAGTGGCGATTGTGATAGGCTCTTAAGGAACCTTTAAGTATACTATCCATACTCGTCTGTAAGAGTAAAGAAAAGTGATAGGTTTCTTAACATCATGTGGGGCAACAAAGCCTTCCCCTTAAACAGGTCAATATGAACGTCACTAAATACACAACGTCCCATTGTCCCTTGACATAGCCAACCTAATCACAGAACGTAATCTAGATTTTCTCGCGATTACTGAGACATGGCTACAAAGTGCAGCAGGACCTTTGCTTATGCTAGCCATCCCCGACGGTTACATGATAGTCAGACAAGACCGAGAAGGTGCAAGAGGTGGTGGTATCGCCATGATTTCCAAAACGAGCCTCTCCCTCAGACTAGTCCCAACCCAATTGTTTCAATCTTGCGAAACCTTATCTGCCAAACTCCAGATAAATAATAATCTCTCACTATTCACCTATTATATAGACCTCCAGCCCCCTTTAGGCACCTTTGAAGAGGATCTCCATAATTTACACACTAACAATCTTAAACCATGTTCTCAACTAATCCTTCTTGGGGACTTTAACCTAGGTTTCCAGGACATTGTTTGTTTGTTTGTTTTATTATTTGTAATGTGCACATAGCCCAAGGGTAGCAAGGTGCAGGAGTAACAAGAGGATTGTATAGCTTAGGTTACATAGAACATGTTTGATGGTTACAATAGCGGACACATAGAGACATGGGGAGCAGGTATCACAGTAGGCATAAAGAGTAATAGTTACAATAAGTGGATACATACACAATTTTACAATTTGCAATTTACAAATTTGGGTTGTGTCAGGTTCGCAGGGCGAAAGGAGTGCCAGTGCATTACTTATCGTGATCCTTGATCCATTGAATAAGGCTTGTCCTGAATTGTGGATATGGATTCATTACTGAGACATTACGGATGTCTCAGTGGTAGCCAATATGATTCACGCACTAGACCTAACTCAAAAAGTTGACAAGCCCACGCACTTTAAGGGGAGAACGCTAGATTGGATAGCAGACTGTAACTGCTCAGCCACTATTTCTTCCATAATGCCCTTACCCTGGACTGACCACTCATTGGTGTCCTTTAACTTAGCCACCTCAAGACCCAATCCTATGGCCCCTCTACTAGCGCCACCATGTTCAACTAGAAATAAAAATATCCTAAATAAATAAAAAATAGAATATATATATAATATAAATAGAAATAAAAAATCTGAAAATCTAAATCCTAGTACCTTAGTGCATGAATTCAATAACATTATGCTCTCTACTCTAGATAAACTGGCACCTCTCAAACTTAGATCAAGCAAACCTAAAGCTCATCTAAACAAATGGTTTACACCACAGCTAAGAGACCTACGTATCCTGAAAAGAAAAAGCGAAACCACTTGGAGGCTTTCCCCTTCAGTTGATAACAAAGCTAAATTAGTTTCTCCCTCTGCACTATACAAAAAAGAAGTTTGCCAGGCAAAACGCAACTCGTACGACGATCGTATAGCCAAATCCAATTCTAACATGAAAGAGCTCTTCTGCATTCTAAAAGAACTTGAGTCTCCAATCGCCACAAAGGACACCTGTACCAAGGACAAATCCTGGTGCACAGATATCCAACAAGCCCTAGCAAATAAAATTATCACACTCCAAAATAAAATTCAGCAAAAAAAAGAAACACTGAAAATTCAGGATTCACCTAAAATGCCTCACACTAATAATCTATTGGCGCACAGCAATACCCTCCACTTCTCCAAAATGACCACCATGGAAGTAGAAAAAATCATCCTTTCGCTCAAACCTTTTAACTGCAAAGGTGACATCTGCCCAGCAGAACTAATAAAAGACGATGCCAGAGAATTATCTCCCTTCATCACTTTTAATGCCTCCTTTGCCTCAGGCGCCATCCCTGCCAGCCTTAAACAGTCCTGGGTGCTCCCCCTCCTTAAAAAGCATACCGTAGACCCTCTCATCCCCACTAATTACCACCCCATTACTACGGTACCGTTTCTTCTCAAGATATTGGACAAAGCTGCATATAACCAAATTCAAAAGCATCTAGAACTACACAATCTCTTAGGAGAGAGACAATCAGGCTTCCGACCTTTACATGGAACAGAAACTGCCCCAATTGATTTGAAATCCCAAATTGACGAGCTGAGAGACAAAGAGTGGACAGTATGCCTGCTACTTCTGGACCTCTCAGCTGCCTTTGATTTAGTGGATCATAAAGTCCTCTGTAGTCACCTGGACTCTGCCGCCCACTTCTCCCCAGAGGCTATCAGATGGATCGAGTCATTCCTGAGCGAGAGAACCATGAGAGTCTTCTCTCCCTCAGCAGCGGCAGATCCCACCCCCATCTTGTGTGGTGTCCCCCAGGGCTCTTGTGTCTCCCCAACTCTATATAACATCTTCACCAAGCCCCTTTTTGATGATCTGGACCTTCTAAGTATCACCTACACTAACTATGCAGATGATACACAGATCCTCCTCCCGCTTTCTGGGGATCACGTGAAGGACACAGAATTGGTGAACAAGGTATATCTTATCATCCAGTCATGGATGGCCACTCATGGCCTCTGTCTAAACGATGATAAGACTGAGTTGATAATCTTGAGCACCCAAGCCAATATTAAAGAACTAGGCCAGGAATTCTCTGCCTTCAATATAGATGGGAATATCATCCAAGTGTACAAGGATGTAAAAACCCTTGGATTCTATCTTGACTCCACCTTATCATTTGATAAACAGGTAAAATCCTTTGCCTCCTCTACGGCTTACACCTGCAAAATGATAAGAGCCGGTAAACCATTCCTTTCTAATAACAGTTGCTTAATCCTGACCAGAGCCTTAATACTCTCCAGAATTGATTACTGTAATGAACTATATTCCGGAGCCAGTAAAACAATAACTCAAAGACTACAAACATTACAAAATAATTCCTTGAGAGCAGCACTAGGCATAAACAAAAGAAACCCTATCTCCTCCGCCAGACCCCATCACAAATGGCTGACCACTGACAACAAAATACAACTCAAGATGCTATCTCTGACCCATAAAGCCCTCAATAACTCCTCCCCCAGATACTTGATAGACAAATTCCACAGGAGAACCTCTCTCAGACCGACCAGAGCTGTCAATTCTAACTGTCTGATAATACCTAACTTCAGACTCACCACGATCGGTGGAAATAGCTTCCCCGTAAAGGCTGCAAAAACATGAAATTCACTGCCACAAGACCTGAGAGTGGACCTGCCCTTCCTTCGCTTCAGAAAAAATGTGATTCAACTCCTAACCTCTACTGACCTTAGCTGACCTGTGACACCTATCTCCCACTGTAATCTTTGCGTCAAACTTTACTGTATATTTCTGTAACTCGTATATTTTGTAATTATCTGTGATTTAGAGACCTTTATTGCACACCGCATATCATTCAATGTTGTAACCATGTAAGCTTTGCATTTTCTTACTGTTGCGCCCTGCTACCCATGGGTCTGGCGCGCACAAAAAGTGAATAAAACAAACAAACAAACAAACAAACAAACAAACTATAGGACCCTTAATCACGTGGCCCCCTACTATTGGTTGGCACTCTGACCTCTGTCAGTACTTTTCCATCTACATTAGCAGCATGCAGATTGGACTTACAGGTGCTCGTAAGCTAGTCTTCAACCATAGCTTCCCACCAATTAGCATATTCATCTATCATCACTTCAGTGGTCTGCTGTCAATTAAGGCTTTGAACTTGTCCTTGGAAGTGTTCTTTGCTCTGGAGAATTCAGGGGAGTGAAGGTACGCTCTGCCCTCATGTGTAGGTGTGACCATCGTGGTCGTCCAACTTCATTCTTCCACGTCACTGAAGACCACAAAATCGAGCCTTAGTGTAATTAAAATAATATTTTCTAATAGACCTATGATGTCTAACATGTCTTTCACACGATTTGTATCCAATGTCTTTTCACCCCAGTCTGATAAGACCTTGGCTTCTTGGCTCATCCAGTCTCGCCTTTCTGAGATCTGCTTCTGTACTTGAATTCCTTTTTTAACTGTGACACACTGGAGACAAGGCTTTCTTTCTCTGGTCCAGCTCTGCTATAATACATAGTGGAAACATCCATTCTTTACTCACTTCTATATATACATGCCGCAATCTATTCACTATAAAGATAGCCTCAAGAATACTTCATCTGCTTGCGTTTCTTTGCATCTGTACGTGTAAAAAAACTTCATATCTTTGTTGTTTCTGCAGCATAAGTCTCTTCGTCTTAATGCCAAGATGTTACTTATCCTTGATACTTTCTTGATGCCTTATAGAATATCTGTATTCTCTTGTCTCTGCATCGCTTCCATGTACGTCAGCTCGGCCCTTTGTGACGTCACCATTCTTCTCTCCCATTCATTGGTCCTGCTTCTTCCCGGATTTCATACAAGTGGCCATCATAATGACTGGTATGCAGGTATGGTTTCCTCAATGGGAACCTTGCCTCCAGTATTCTCCTAAGTATCGGTATTTTCACTGGTACCGCACGTGTCTCACACTCTGGTTCCCAACATATAGGCAATATGGGCGAAGTGGTTGAGGTGGGGGTACTTGGCTCCTTCTCTACAATGGTGCTTAATCTTCACCTATTGGCCAAAATGATTGCATTGGAGTACAGCTTTGAGGGAGATGATATGTAAGTATAGACACACATGTTGTGGGTGTTGTTTTGGTTATTTACCTATCTTTTGACTTCCCATGGCCATGCTAACTTGTATGGCCACCTCCACCTACTCCCTCTCCCGACCAACTCAAAACGCATCGCCCTGGGACCTCTTCGAACCAGCTCTATCAAGCAGTAACTTCAAACTTTGAACTGCCAGTGTTATTTCTAATAAACAGTCTACTAAGTGTTAATGGCTTAATGACAGCTGAAAATGCATACTATTAAACAAACAGTGGGCCACATTAGGACCTTGGTGGTTGCCGTGCCCTTATTAAGGGCACGGCTGCCGCAGGAAAATCATTTTTACTGGAACCATGAAACGGGCAATTACCGGGTCTTGCCGACCTAGGCGGACCCGGTAATTGCCCTTTTCTTGGACCCGGTAAAAATTAATCCCCATTCCCATTTGAGCCTCATAGGGTTCAAATGGGAATGGGGAGCATGCTAACAATGGGCCCGTTGTTAACATGCTTGTCCCTTCACGGGACCCGCAAAGGACGTCTGGTAAAACCAGATGTCCAGAGCGGGTCCCGGTAGGGGACCTCGGAATAGGGCAGTAAGGGGTTAACGGCTCCGGCACTTTTACCTGCGCCGTTAACCCATTACCGCCCTCCTCTTAATGAGGCCCCATGCCTTTAGCCACTTGTATATCTTTACCTTGCACTTAAGTCCTGTTAAAAACTATCACTGACAAATCCAACATGTTTAGCTTGAGTGTAGGTATTAGATAGGCAAACGCCAGGCCCTGCATTTCATTTGCCCAGGTAATCACACTATGTTGCAGCTATTGCTGTGTTACAGCCAGATTGTAGTTTATTGTATTATTAGAATATTAATATCGCACATAATATCAAAAATCATTAAATTACATGTCATAGTACCACCCACCTTGAATCAATTATCTCATTCCTCATGACAAAACTACATAGGTAAAAGATTCATATTAAGCAATCAAAATTCATTGTAAGTCCCCTCACCATATAAGTTTGTGCAGCCGGCTAAGTTCTTTTTGACCTCTTCCCACAGCTTAATTGTATTACTATGGCAGTAACTGGCAAATACGTCTCACATTCCTACACAAAAGCTAAAAGTGTTGTATCCCTTTCAAGAATCAGGTGTTTTCATTTTCCTTTATGGATTTGAATTGCTAGGTGAACTGCTGCTGTTCAGTGACATGATCTGCACCTCAGTATGATTTACCCTGTCCCACGCAGCGCACATGTAAAAATAACTGTTACATGCAGGTGACCGCCAAAGTTAGCACTTAGGTGCTGTGGGTTCCGCTGCATGCAATTGTTAACGTTCACGAGGCAAAGGGGAAGATCAAACAGTAAAAGCAAGGTGAGCTCGCTATTACTTTCATTTTCATCTCTGTCCCTTGAATAAGTAAACAATGCCAGCAAATTAGCTTTTGCACACAGCGTTTACTAATGGATCCTATGAAACCGCCTGTTTTTGACCAGGTGCAAAACAAAGGCGGATTCTATAGAAATCTATTCTCTTTATGCAGGTTTAAAATGAAGTGCTTATACAGAAGGCCCAGCGGAGATCCTATCTATCTCTGTCCCATGCCACTCCTCTGCCTTGTGTCAGCACAAACAAAGGCCTGAGCGTTAAATGGAGGTGTGATGCCTCGCTTTTATACCTCCCTTATAAAATGAGGCCGCTATACTTCTCCCGGCTGTATTACAAAAGACGGTTCTGTATTTGACATATGTACATTAATTGTTTGTACCGACAAAGGCCTGTTCATTAAGAATGTTATTGTTTTGGAACATCTGCCACCCAACTATTTTGGGATGTGCCACTGTATACATAGCTGGTTAGTATTATGTATGGTTCATATGTTCGAATGTTTCATTATTCATAGTGAGGCAGGATCCACACTAAGAATCTGGGAGTTGGTTTCAAGCAAATGTTTTTCAAGATCTCTTTAAAGGAATCATGTGTCTACAGAATAAATGTAGAAATGTACCACTGGGTGTACAGCAGGTTCCTTCACGAATGGGTGGGTAGATGTGTGTGTCTACAAAACCTGCAAAGACATAGAAGTAGCCAATTTCTATGTGTGTCACAGGCCTCCCCTAAAAACAGTGTTAGTGCATCCTGTGTGACAGCTCACAAGCTCTCTACATGTTCAACCTGTGCAGTTATGGAACTG
The DNA here is from genome assembly GCF_040938575.1 of Ambystoma mexicanum. Classification (NCBI taxonomy): domain Eukaryota; kingdom Metazoa; phylum Chordata; class Amphibia; order Caudata; family Ambystomatidae; genus Ambystoma; species Ambystoma mexicanum. The sequence goes on along the minus strand of NC_090941.1, from coordinate 413,752,070 downwards.
AGTCGGTCAGGCCCAGCTAATAGTCTTATAAGGTGAACGATGTGATAATGTACACATGAAAAAAAGCAAGATAACAAAAAATGTTTTCCTTTGTACCAAATATGCTGATAGCCTGTCAAACATTTACCACTGCCAATTAAAGAACTGACTCTATCAATGTATTGCATCACCTAATTCAATCAAAAAAACAGCTTATCCCTCAATTTCAGGCTGAATTGGACCAATGTAAATAGAATCATTTGGAGGCAGGGTAGCAGCAGACGGCTGCCTCTGATTAATACATGTATTTATTTTGTTTGAGGCATTTTCTGAGAGCGGACCTAACTTTGGAAAGCAATGGCATGCTTCATATCAGTAGGGGCTTCAGTCATTCCATGCATAGACTTTATGCTGGCCATAAGAGTCCAGCCAAACAAATAACTAAGTGCAGCGCTCTGTCGCGGGCAGTTGATGTGGTGCATACACGCAAATCGGTGTGGGGCGGTGGATTAGAAGGCAGGAGCTTGAGGGATTTTTGGGTGAGGAAAGCCTGGCTGGTGGCCCAAAGAAGATCAAGATTGCAGGAGGACCCCTTCCACTGAAAAAGGAGGAGGTATGGAAACATTGGCGGCAGACAGATCCACTGCATGCTGACTGGGAACATGCAAGGGCATCATTAATATGCCCCGGAATAATGTCGGTGTTAAGATATTGCTGCAGTCATTTAACCTGCAAGTAGGACTAGACTGATGCATTCATTAGGGATGGGTTGTAAGGGCAACAGCCCATACAGCAAAGCCTTTAGGCGCCATGCCAGTTAGAGTAGCAGGCAAAACATAACATTTATGGACAGTGGTGAACATGTTACAGTGCTGAACAAAGTGCTCTGGGCAACAGGAAATGTACTGGGCTGGGTAGTTTCCTGGGGGTGTATATTGCAGTGTGTGAAGAAGATGGGTGCTAAAGAGAAGTGTCCTGATTTCATTGTTGAGTTTGCATGGGAGTGGGAGTGAGTCTTGGTTTAATACAAGGTTCCTGACACCAGGGGACAAAGAACACTAACTCTTGTTTCCTGATTCTTTACTTCTTGCATCTCTGCTGCATTAGTCTGGCGAGGTCTTGGCCTTTAGCGATATTTTGAACTTCAGAGATGTTGACTTTGTTTCAAAGGTGAGAGGGGACGTGCATGGTGACATCTTTGTAAGCAATGCAGCTGGCATTGAAGATAATGCATGCTTGGAGAGGTACAGATGTTTGATGAGTTTGGGTGTTATGTGGTCATGTTTGTGGGGACATCTAATAAGGCCGACAGTGGCATTGAGGATGTTTCTTCTATGTGCAAGAGTTGCAGTAAATAGACCAGTGAGCAGAGGGTTTCCGAAAAGAGGTGATCATCAGTAGTACAAGGACATGTATGGTGGATCGGAAGCTGGAGTCCGGAAAGAAGGGCATACTATTCCTCAGGGCGGATAGTTGTTAAAATTCTGCTGTGCATTTCTTCACAACATACGTTTTGAATGAGAGGCCGTTGTCTATTTTGAATCCCAGAGTGTTAGTGCAGGGGTTGGCTATCGGGTGAATGGTGTTCAGTGTTTGCACATAGAGGGGAATTCACCTTTGTAGGGTTCAGTTGGGGCCCAGCACTGGAAGGTCAGGTATGGATCAAGGCAGGGCAGATCTTGAGTTGGTGTATGTCTTTGAAGGGGATCTTTTTTGGTAGAGTCAAATGATATGCCTTTTAGTGGATTTGTATGCTGTGATTGGTGAAAAGGGTCTTAAGACGCCCCCTGTGCACGTTTATGACAATGGTTGAGAAGATGCGTCCTCGTGGGACTCCACAGGAGATAGTTGTAACCATGCATCTGTAGTTATCGATCTGTGAAAAATGGTGATACCATGCTATGTAGGGGGTGAACCAGCATATGGCATTATCTCCAATTTCCAATGCATTTGTGCATGTTGAAGATGGCATCACAGTGTACTGCATCGGAGGCTGCAAAGATATCAAGGAGTACATGAAGGCAGGGTTAGCCATCATCAGCAATGGCGAGTGTATTGTATAATATCGAGCAGCTGCTGAATGTGTGAAACATGTCTGTCTGAAGCCTGATTCATTAGTCTGCAGGAGGCTGTTGACATCAAAGTGTTCATGAATTTTTGTTCATGAATAACGTTTCTTTAAAGGATATTGCCTAGAAAACAAAGTTTTGTTATAGGATGGTACCTGCGGTTGTCATCAAGGTCCAGTGTTTGTATACTGAGCAGGTGGGAATTTATCTACTTTTGAGGGTTGTAGGGAAGATGTGTTGAGTGATGGATGTTTTGATTATTGCCAGGATGGAGTGGAGTGCTTTTGTGGGGAGTGGGGTGAGGATCAGGGCTGGTAAATGGCCCATTGAGTAGGATGCTGCTTTGTTGATCTTCATCAGGATTCCAATACACAGAGTTGACAAGGTGTCCATGTTGTGTATTTTGTATGATGGGATGAGCAAGGCATCGCCTAGTTTGATATTATCATCATTGTTTTAGCAGATCTTGCTGATCTTGTCTACAAAGAAGTGGTTGAGGGCAGTCGATTTATCGATGGACAGTAGTATAGGAGGCTTGAGGTGTCGGGGTTGTTGGACTGTTTCATTGCCTTGAAGAGAGCCACGCTTTCATGGTTTGATTTGTCAGTGGCATTTTGGTATGTGTATTGGATGCATTTGCCCTGGTAATCTGGAGATAGTTACAAAGGGTTAGGTCAGATGGGTTTTTTGCCTCGCACCAGGCTCTTGCTTGTGGATGACACAGGATGTTGAGAGCTTGCATGTAAAAGTCAAGATATGGTTGCGGTCTGATGGTTTGCTGTTCTTCTGAGGCTTCTGTGCTGCTGCTTCAGCTCAGATGATTTTGAGTGTGAGGTTGGGCATGTCTTCTGTGAATGGTTGCAAAGGGAAGCATTTGAAGGATCGGGATCTCTGCTTGATCATCTATAGTTGAGAGTAGTTGGTTGGGGTAACAAGATGGATGGTTGAAGGCGATGGAAAGGTGATATGCACAGTTGAAAGGGATGGATGTTATGTATTGGGGGGTTGCTAGTCTGTGATGATGATGAAGACCAGGATGGTGCTTTGGTTGTGGGTTCTGTCAGAACTGTGCTTGTGATCTCCGGTGTGTCCAGTAGGTTGAGTAATGCCTCCCTAACATGTTTGATGGCAGTTTAAGACCCAGAAGAAGATTGTGTTGACATGTGTGAGGGACATGCTGGTGATCAGGTCTGTAAAATCGTTGATGAAGTATGTGTTTGTGTAAGGTGGTCTGTAGAGGAGGTTGAAGGTGACAGCATATGTGTGCAAGAATGGGAAGTGTCAGGAGAGCTCTTCAGAGGATCTGATGATAACTACTTCCAGTTTGGTTGAGGGCCGGGATGATTTGGGAATGGTGGTGATTCATCTACCGGTCTTGTGAGGCCTGCTGCACAAATTGGGGAAATGGACATCCAGGAAGTCTGTAGATATGAGTCTTATTCTGATATCAGTGTTAAAGAGTGTGCTCAGGGTATGGGTGGTGATGATGTCTGCTATGATGATTGCATGCTATATTGCTGTGGCCGTTGATGAGCATCAGAACCCATGGTTGTTTTAGGGAATGCTATATGAGTTGGTTTGAGGGTGAAATGAATGAGTAGGCTATGGTTAGGAGGCCATGTGTTGGTGATGTGCAGTGAATGTGCTGTCTGGTCATAGTGGTGATGGTCCCTGGATTGAATATGGTCAGTTACATGGTATACAGCTTTCCTGAGGTGGAGTATATACGGGTTCAAGAATTGACCTCTTCTTTGTCTGCCCTCCAATTTGGATGCCTTAGTGCGAGACACCCAGTAAACTAAGTGAAGAATGAAGGGGTGTGACTGGCAGAAATTGTGATTAAAGATAAACGGTGAATGGCTGGAGTTCAGGGCAGAGGTTATGTAGCATTGGTCCATTTGTCCTGTGTAACAGAAAAGACTTCAAGGCAGATAACAGCTGTAGGGGATGGGCGAGACATGCAAAAGGAGAAAGACAAACAGCAATTGACTGGTGCATGGGGTGGAGGTCACGTGGCCTTGCTCCATTGCACTAGCTGACCAACTGCAAAAGGAGCAAGAATTGGCCTATGCAATCTGTAGGCATGGGATATGCATTTACCAGGTAGCGCCGGATTTGTACAAGCTGGCCATAGCATGGCACAGCTGGAAACCGATGTTATCAACCTGGGCATTCGATAACAAATGCTTAATAACTACACACCAGTCAAAACTGTTCACTTTGTCATTGCTTCGACTTCATTGCAAGGAACACATATAAATCAAGTAGCAGAAGTCGCACTCGGTTAAGCCCCTGACTCTCAGCAGACTGCCTAGAAAAAACAATGTCAGCACAACATTTCATGATAGAGCAAGCTCTTGGAGACGTAAGAGGGCCAGGTCACAATGGCCAAAAGGATTAGCATGGCACCGGAAGTCAATGGTGGTGTAATCAACCAAAAAACACCTACAAGCTGAGTGTCCCTCCTCACACGTCATCTGCCGTCTAGCTGAACTCAATAGTTTGTTTATAGCGTCACCTAATGGCCACACCTAAAAAAGGCCTGAAGGCAGGTTAAAATGAGATGGGAGGTGGAGAGGCAGCAAAAACAAGCAGGAAAAAGACACACAGTGATTAGCTGGTGGCAAAGGTGGAAGTCGAATGAGCTGAGCAACTGCAACAAAACTATTAGAAATGGCCAGCCAGGCCCATCAAGTCTGGCCAAATGAAGCATTTATGAGAGCACCATTGCATTTGAGCTCCCGTAAGTGGATATCCTGTGTTTGCAGAATGTGCATCTGATTCACAAACTAAAAAGGCACCCAAAAATGGTTTCACTTCATGTGTGCTCATTACGTGACCTATTCACACTCTGCTCACAATGGATACCAATGGGGGTGTGCCTCTATTAGCATTCAGGAGGAGTGACCAATGGCCGGCCATGCAAATGAGGGACATATCTACACATGTATGCACAGTATGCTGATTCTCAAAAAAGGAAAAGCCTGCTTGCTTCTTTTCTCCCTGGTCGCCATGGGCTTTTGTTGCAATCAAATGTAGGACCCATATAAATCTGCAGGGACACCTGAACCATTTGTATTTGACATTGTTCTTTTACAGTGTTTGACTTCCTCCCCTACTTTTCAGCACCACATTCTGTGAAAAGTATTTTTTTTTTTACTCTTTACCTTCAAATGTTTTGGTTCCCGGACAGAAAATGACGGCTTTGGATTTTCCTCTTCTTTGAAAAAAAGGAGACATTTGTGCAAATTGCTCTCCAGTTACACGGTGTTATGTACAGTGTGGGAAGGCTGAACCAAAATCAAGGACTGCTACACAAGTCTCCTGCTCATCGCGGACTGCCGCCCCTGTGATGGCCGCCCCCTTTATTACTTTGGCCAAGTGACACCCATGCCTAGACGCGCCCTGCTCTCATCACCACATCCCTTGTTAACCTTAACTGTACAATATGATACAACATAAAAATATGAACATTAACCACATGTACTGCTCAGCTCCTTACTCAACCATATAGTCCTGCAGCCAATCGGCTCCCAGCTCTCTTCGCTCAGCCACCTGTTCTTTGGTCTCTTGATGGCGGTGTGCCTCCTTCATCCTCCTCGGGTTCATGCCCCTGGTCTATGTTCCCCAGGCTCAGTATGTCACTGGAATTTGAGGTCTGGGCTGGTTGCCCGATTTGCCGGAACCAACTACAGTTTATTGTGACACTCTCAGTGTTTTGGCATGCAGTGACCATCGACCCATTGACCATCGACCCCTTCTAGTGTGTTACCATCCATGGATATGTCTGGGAAGACAGAACTTGTCTGCGGCATTCTGCTTCAGGGGAGCGCTGTATCACCCACTTATATGTTTGATGACATCAGTAGTCTCCTCTTTCACTCTCTGTCATTGTTGTGCCTTTGCGTTATTTACCAGTATGCTTCTTGAGCTGGCGTCAGGGATCACTGATTGCACCTTGCTCCCCATGAATGACACTTCCATTGCTGAGTGAGGCGCCATCCCCATTCCAACGCAATGCAATAGACTGTGTTCAGTGTCTGCATGAGGCACTTGACATCCCTGTCCAGCAGGGCGTGATTCTGATGTTTATGATGCCATATGCCTCTATGAAGTCCTGAGATGCTCATCCTTGAAACAGTGCCCTGTTGTGAGACCCAAATCATCTCCGGCAGGCCATGCATCACTATGATTTCTGGCAGCACTGGTAGGACATATTTTGTGGCTGTGAATCTCTCGGAATCAGACTTCAGGATAGCAAGAGAATTCATCCAGTACCACTACTAAGTGCTTGTTGTGTTGAATTGTGCCAAAGTCTACACTCACCACCTGTCAGGACACGGGTGATTCGATGTGCGGGGCTCTTGACTGTGGATTTGCCGCTTGGCACCAGTTGCATCGTTCTAGCAAGTTATCAACGTGCTTCACTGAATCTGGGAGCCAAACCTTTTCCCGCAGCCTGCCCTTAGCCTTTGTTGCTCCCTGATGTCCTGTATGTGCCAACTCTAGCACTCTTGGTATCATTGACAGCAGCATCACGATTCTGCTGCCACACAACAGGACATGACAGACAGCTCATGTTGTACTCGTCACAGCTGTGCCTTGGTTGCAACCCATGGGTCGAGTCCCTGTGCGACCGGGTGTCGCAAGAAGTAGTCTGCCTGGTTGTTCACTCCTGCCCTGAACTAGAGTGTCACCCCATAATTCTGGAGCTGTGCCATCCACCGGTCGAGTCGTAGCGGAGGCCTCAGTGCTGAGTCAGGCAGGCTTGGGAGTAGCGTCTTGGGGTCCATCACAACCATAATCGGGTGCCCGTAGATGTACAGAGGGAAGTGTTTGCAACCCCACAGGACCGCTAGTGTCTCCCTCTTGATCTGTGAGCACCACTTCTCAGTGGTTGATAGTGCCTTGTTGACATGTGCCACATGTGTTTACTCCATCTTCCCCGGTCCGCATGAACACTGCTCCCAGACCCACTGGGCTGGCATCCACCCAAATTTCCATCGCCTTCTCTCTGGTCAAAACCCACTATTGTCATTTCCACTGCCAGCTCTGCATTCGACTGTTCAAAATATTTCTGTGTCTCCGCTGACCATGACCATTCTGTGTCTTTTACGACTAGGGCCCTGAGGGGTTCTGCGATGGTTGCCAGGTTCAGGATGAACCTCCCACAGAAGTTGATCATCACCAGGTAGCTCCAAACCACCATAGGGTTCATCGGGGGCCTGAATACTCGTATGGTGGTGACCCTTTGAGAGTCGGGTGATATGCCTTCCCCCTGAAAAATGAAGCTGAAGAAATGCACCCAGAATGGCAGAAAATGGCATTTTTCTCGATGTAGCGTGAGACCTTTGTCCCGCAGCTGTCACACACCTATGCTAGTATGTACAGATGTTCTGCCTCCAATCTTGAGTATATGAGTACACCATCACTGATGCTGATGACCCCTTTTTGTCCCTCCAGCGCGCCTCCTATGCAGTGCAGGAACACCTTGGCGCTGGACGAGACCCTGAAACTCAGCTTTTTATATTGAAAAAGATGAGAATGTAGTGTTGATCGTGATCCCTTATGCAGGGGCACCTGATGGTATACAGCCCTAATATCTATGGTGAAGAACACTGCCACACCATGCAAGTACGCCAGTATATCATAGAGAGTGGGCGTGGGGTGCCTTTCTCGCTTGATGGCCCTGCCAGTGGAATAGGGGTCCTGCCCCGTATTTGAAGATGAGTGTTTACGGGGAGGAAAAGGTTGCCACCAGACTTAGAAGGAAGTACTGTGCTGCTGACATCACGTTAACCAATGCTCCAGTATCGATTAACACCGAAGCCTGGGTGGACAGGATGGTCACTTCGCAGTGTGGCTGACGTCGCTTGGTTCAGGCCCCCAGACCCAATGCGGAGACGAAGAACACCTCTTCAGTGGCACTCACATTAACGAATGCGATTTCATTCAACCTGCGTTGCTGTGCCTGCTCTTGGATCATCCTCCTAACAGTACAGCCACCTTTGCCACTCTTCCCCTCTGCTTTGCTGGTAGCCTTGGGGGTGGCATGACTGGCCATAGGTCCATGTAAACGTGAGCGAAATGTCCAATTTGTCTGCAATAGCCACATTGGCAGCCGGACGTCTGGCACCCCTCTGCATACAGTAGCATGGTTGGAGCGCACCCAGGCAGGCAACTCAGTGCTCTGTCAACACTATGATGGGTACTGGAATTGTGTCCAGCCGCACAATGAGCACTCCCACACGTGAGAGCCATTGTCCAGAGAGGCTTTGTTTGCCCAAAAGCACCCCTGTCCCACCTCCATCTACCGTGGACACACCGTGAAGCAGGGCCCGTTTGTCTGGGCAGGGCCTGGCTGCAGGAGCACTCTCAGCTGGGACAGCCACAGCCGGGAGCTTCATCCACTGATGTAGGGCGGGGATGAGGTTCACCTCCTTGGGCGTTGGGCGCTCAAGCTCTGAGTTTGTCAGCAGGCCGGCAGGGTCCCTACTGGCGGTGCAGTGTCAACGAGCCTGGGTGGTCTTGGGCAGTGCAGGAATGTGTGGTGAATCCCCAAGGTGGCCGACCGCACATCGGTCGCACGCCAGGGATCACCGCCCCCTCCTCGCCATTGTAATGTATGGTGTGGGGAAGCTGCACCGAGATCAAGAACTACCACACAAGCCTCTTGCTCATCACTGACTGCGCCCCGTGGGATGGCCGCCCCCTTTATTACTTTGGTCACTTAACACACACGTCCAGCAGTGCCGTGCTCACATCAGTACACGCGGGATTCATAGTAAAACACCATGCGCATGTCATTTGTGTGAAGGCGCACCGTGCATCTACAAAAGGATTCTTTTTGACCGATGAACTCTAGTTTCAAGATCATCAAACACTAGTATATTTCATGCAAAAGAAAATGGCCATCGTTTGTCACGGTTGCATTATACTGGGGGCTGTGTGTGTCTTGCAAGGTGTATACACTACGCCCTGTGGCAAGCCAGCGTGCAGGAACGTTTCCGTACTAGCTGGTCTTGCATTGTCCCTAGAAAGCACAAAGACGCTCGTGTAGATTTGGTGTGTAAACCATTTATTTTGTGTATTTTTAGAATAGAACATTGACCCGACACGTTTTGCGTGGGCAGGGGCTTTTTCTCATGGCTTAATCTTAATCATTTACAATAGCATCAAACATTTCATGTGAAATCGCATTTGTAGTCCTGGTAAAGTTACAAATAAGTTGGTTGCAAGGATGGGATAGATAGAATTATGCTTGTGGAGCTGGTCGAGCAGTCATCTAATTTAACCAGTATGTGGGCTGGGATGTTTAGACGTGGGTTTCTGCAGGACCAACATTGCAAACACAAATCTACATGAGTTTCTGGGTTAATGAAAAGTGAGGCAGAACTTGTGTGCTACACCGAATTTCCAGACCAGCAGCACAAATACAACTTAAATGGTTCTTACTTTAATTATTTGTCAATGTCTCTGCATCCCTTTCCACTCAATCCTATATCCCTAAGCGGTACAACAAGGAGTAAAACCAAAACATACAGCATGCTATGCATTAGTTTACCAGTCTGGATCATTTTGGAAAGGTCTTGCAGTCAATATGGGAGACAGGACAAGGAATCCATTTCCTCCTTATCCTTCCACCTCTACCTGCAAACCCTCCTAGCTATACAATGACATGCCATTTTCGTGCAGGATACAACACACGAATTCCAATGGAGTAGGCTGCATTTAGCACCTGCCACAGCAGGCGGACTCCATAGAAATCCATTGAAAATGCAATCTGCAAAGCATTGTTTGGCAGCATATAAATCTTTTACAAGCTAGAGAATAAAAGTAAAGATTAAGGGGGTAATTCATAGAATTCAGCGCACAAGTGGCGCACGCGGCTGGCGCACAGTGTGCGCGTGCGAATCCCTGCGCCAGCCGCGTGCGCTGAAATCCATTTCCGCGCACAGCGTATTCATGGATTCCAGCCACCAAAACCAGCCGTGGCGCACAGTGGCGCAGCGACCCTGCAGCAGCGCCAGTTACGCCCCCAAGAACGCCTCCCACGCAGGGAAAAGCCATCAACATACCCAATCCAGCGCAAAGGGCTGCGCTAACCCTGTACCAGCACAGCAAGCGGGCTACGTGTATCACTGGGGTGCGCGGGAAGTACCTCACGCGATTGGCCCCGTGCGAGCAGGGTACGCGTATTTCAGGGGTGCGCGGGAAGTTCCACACGCGATATCAGCAGGGTACGTGTATTTCAGGGTGCAGGGGAAGTTTTACACGCGATTCCAGCACGGTACGTGTATTTCAGGGGTGCGCGGGAAGTTCCACACGCGAATAGCCTGGGCGCGTGTATTTCAGGGGTGCGCGGGAAGTTCCACACGCGAATAGCCTGGGCGCGTGTATTTCAGGGGTGCGCGGGAAGTTCCACACGCGAATAGCCTGGGCGCGTGTATTTCAGGGGTGCGCGGGAAGTTCCACACGCGAATAGCCTGGGCGCGTGTATTTCAGGGGTGCGCGGGAAGTTCCACATGCGAATAGCCTGGGCGCGTGTTTTTCAGGGGTGCGCGGGAAGTCCCACACGTGAATAGCCTGGACGCGTGTATTTCAGGGGTGCGCGGGAAGTCCCACACGCGAATAGCCTGGACGCGTGTATTTCAGGGGTGCGCGGGAAGTTCCACACGCGATTTCAGCAGGGTACGTGTATTTCAGGGGTGCGCGGGAAGTTTTACACGCGATTTCAGCAGGGTACGTGTATTTCAGGGGTGCGCGGGAAGTTTTACACGTGATTTCAGCAGGGTACGTGTATTTCAGGGGTGCCGGGGAGTCCTACATGTGATTTGACAGTGTGGGTCCTCCCAGGTGTTCCCTGTACACCTTCCACGGCCCCTGCAGGCAGCCCACACCACAGGGGACTACCCTGCATCCCTGGTCATGTCCCGCAGGCAGCCCACCCAACATGGGCATGCCCCCCAGCAAAGGCACATGTCTCCTTGAACTAATGAACACCAAACCATGTCCCCCACCACCCCCACCCCCCAGCACTGTGGGGCACCTGCCAGCAGGCCCCACCCATGTCCAACTCATGTCCCCCACCACCCCCACCCCCCAGCACTGTGGGGCACCTGCCAGCCGGCCCCCACCCATGTCCAACTCATGTCCCCCACCACCCCCTCCCCCCAGCACTGTTGGGCACCTGCCAGCAGGCCCCCACCCATGTCCAACTCATGTCCCCCACCACCCCCACCCCCCAGCACTGTGGGGGCACCTGCCAGGAGGCCCCCACCCATGTCCAACTCATGTCCCCCACCACCCCCACCCCCCAGCACTGTGGGGCACCTGCCAGCAGGCCCCCACCCATGTCCAACTCATGTCCCCCACCACCCCCACCCCCCAGCATTGCGGGGCACCCTCCACCAGGCCCTCGCCCATGTCCCATCCATGCCCCCCTGCACCTGGGTCTCCACAATCCCCAATCATGTCCGTAATGGCCATCCTCCCCTGCCAAAAGGCCCAACCAACTATCACATCCACCCACATATCAAAGGCAATTACATGTTACACACCCAATGTAAATAATGCAAATGAACACATGTCTGTCACACACAATGGCTGCAAGTGAATGTTAAAACACCCAACATGACATGCATGAAAGTAATGAGATGATACGACCCATTGAAGGATGAAAATAAAAATGTATTGAAAATCAACTAGAATGGAAATGAAATTAGAAAAACCACAAAGCAAAACAACAAAAAGAAGGTGAATGTCCACGAAAAAAATCCAAAAAATCAAAAAATCCATAGAAGAACTATATACAAGACAATCCCGGGTCCATGAGCCCAACCAAATGAAACCTAACTATGTCAACTAACTAAAAACTGAACTATATACAAAAAAGTGGCGCATTGTCCAATCGCAACCAAATAAAAAAAAAATAATTTAAAGGAAACCTACCACTAACTATATAACTATATACAATGGCAGCGGGCAAGTCCTGCGGCTCACTCTTTGATGTTGCCGGCCAGGGCATCATCGAACTCCATGTCGATGTCCTGGAGGCGGGACTCTGTCCTGGCCCCGAGGTCTCGCAGGGATAACCCCATGTTCACCTCAAACTCCCTGCGAGCTTCATCGAGGCACTCGGCCCGCCTCAATGCCCGACACATGGAGAACTCCGCCCTGACCATGGTGAGCCGCTCCTCTTCCGCCCGCTGCCGCTCCGCACCTATCCGCTGGACCAACTGCTCCCACACGGAAGACACTACCATCCCAGGGTTCTGCTGCCCTCCGGCCAATGCCTGCCCCTCTGATCTTGATGGCCCGAGCCATGATGCCTCCCACGTCGAGCCTGCTGCTGCCTCCGACGCCACTGCCTCTGCCAGCACGACGGCATCCAGGATGATGGAAACCACCGACACCGTCGTGCACGTGCCCTGCCCGATGATGCCGTCACATCCTCCATCTGCTGGGGTCCAGTTGCTGTGTTGTCCACCCCTGCTGGACCTCTGACTCCCGACTGTGGCAAGGATGGGATCTCCACCGAGCTGGCTGCATTGGTCAGGGCAGGTCCACAGGGGGCCCTGGTGGCATCTGGGCCGGAAGACGGCAAGGAGAACGACTGGCGTATAGTCTCCACAGAGGAGGAGCGGGCCGCCAGATTGGCCGGCACATGCAGGAAACCCCCGAACATGGCCGATCCCAATTGGGCCACGTCGGCACGGTGCTCTTCGTGATGACGTGCGTGCTCCTCCTGGGAAGCACGCACGGCATCACGAATCACAGCCGTGCGCATCGCGACCCCAATCAGGACCTTCTCCACACGGCCAGGAGTCCCCTCGTCCGCAGGTGGAGGGGAGTCAGATGACATGGACATCCCCTCTACCTGCGGACGGGCCTGGGACGGGGCATCCCTGCTGGTGCAAGGTGGTGCACCCACAGGTTCAGGGACAGCGACATGCACAGGCCCCTCCACGGTGACCTGTGCTGTCTCCTGCCCCTGCCCCTGGACTGCACCACTTGCACCAGCAGGGATGCCCCCACCAGGCCCCATGTGCGCCTCAGTGGCGGCCTCTTCCTCCTCTGTGGAAACCACCAACCTGGATGGCTCCTCGCCGTCTACCGCCGTAGCAGGCCCCTGTGGGGGCTCACCCACCCCTTCCGCTGCAGCCGTGGGGGCATCCCCGCCGCCTTGCTCCACAGCGCCGTCTCCGCCCTCTCCTTCACTAGCCGCTGCGTAGAGGGAGACATAGAACACAAGCATCAGGGTACTGTACAATGTCCCCTAGACAGGAAGCAATAGCAGATGAGTGCCACTGTCAAAGTACACTTCCATCATGTCACACCACAACATATGTGTCAGTCCAGGCAAAACACACACAGTGACAGTCATGGTGCGTGCCATGGACATTTCAATGCATGTCCAATGGACTCTCGAATCATACAATGTAATGGGACTCACATGCATCATGGGTCATGCCTATCACATGCACACACTTCACCTCAGTCACATCCATCTGGCCCCGTACACCCCAATCACAGTGCATACAAGGATGACTAGGCTGCATCAGTGAATCTGTACATTGTCACAGACATGTGTCATGCATCCATGGCACTCACAAGTCACAGACACGCAGGTCAGGCACACAGACATGGATACCACATATGTATCTGGCATCAGCACCCATCTCTCGCCCCTAACCATGTCCAGGAACAGAGACTGCCATGCTCTCATGTGTGCAATCTGCACAGGGCTCCCCATGTCGCATTCAAACACATGCAACAACCGTGCGGTTCACACATTACAGGTCGCACATGCATTCCCATGATGTCCCTGCACACATACATGCGTACATGGCCTATGTCACACATGCAGGCAAGTATCAGACAACCAGCACACTGCAACATGCCCTGTCTCACACAGCAATGCTTGGCCACTTACCGCTCAACTCCAGACGGGTCTCCCTCTCTAGGACCTGGGCGTGGAGCGCTGGGTGTGCGCGTTCCAGGACCCTCAACTGGATGGAACTCATGCGGCCCCGGCCCACCTCCACGAGGCGCCGGGCCTTCATGAGGGTCCTGGACCTCAAGTCCTCCCAGCGCTTCTTGACCTTCTGGATGGTGCGGGTTGCCACCCCCTCCGCGTTGATGGCAACCACACAGTCGGCCCAGATCCTATCCCGTCCTTCCCTGTTGGCGCGGGACGATCCGAAGAGGGCATCATACTGCCCCAGGACTTGCTCCACCAGGACACCAACTTCGGTGGCAGTGAAGCTGGTGCCCCTCTGCCCCTCTGGCCGGGGGTTGCCACTGGGGTCAGATGTGGATGTGCCCGACATGGCAACCCCAGGGGCAGGAGTGGGTGGGCAACTGGGTCCTGGGGCTGGGCTGTGGAGCGATGTTATTCGAGTCGGGAGTCTTCTGTACCAGCAGGGGTGGACACAGCAACTGGACCCCTGCAGATGGCTGATGTGCAGGCACCAAATGGGAGGGCACGGTGGCAGCAGGCAGGCAGGCAGCAGCAGATGGCACGTGGGAGGCTGCTCCGGGCACTGGGGGGCAGTAATTCGGCCTTCTGGGCAGGAGCGTGGTCTTCCGTGTATTTTCGCGTGGCCAGCTTGATACGGAGTGATTTGGCACGTGAAAATCCTGCACGTCAGCGTGAAAATCGAGGAAAGGCCCTTAGCGTGTAAGCGCGTCAGCACGCGTACGCGATTTCATTGGACCAAAGGCCCTTACAGCGTAAGCGCGTCTGTGACGTTTTGCGCACGGGCGTTGCCCTGGCAGGGCTTGGAGATCCCGCGTGCCTTTATGTTCTGTACGTGCTTTTCGTGCGGTGCGTGTGTTTTCCATCCGTTGGGGTTCACACGCTATTACTTCACAGCGGGTGTTGGCTACGCGTTCTTCTACACGCAAGGCAGACGGTGAGTGGTACCCCTCTCCCCCAGGCCCGATCGCGTGAGATACTTCACGCGAACCCCTGAAATACACGTAGCCCGCTCCCCCAGGCCCGATCGCGTGAGAAACTTCACGCGAACCCCTGAAATACACGTAGCACGCTCCCCCAGGCCCGATCGCGTGAAAAAGTTCACGCGAACCCCTGAAATACACATAGCACGCTCCCCCAGGCCCGATCACGTGAAAAAGTTCACGCGAACCCCTGAAATACACGTAGCACGCTCCACCAGGCCCGATCGCGTGAAAAAGTTCACGCGAACCCCTGAAATACACATAGCACGCTCCCCCAGGCCCGATCGCGTGAGTAACTTCACGCGAACCCCTGAAATACACGTAGCACGCTCCACCAGGCCCGATCGCGTGAGAAACTTCACGCGAACCCCTGAAATACACGTAGCACGCTCCCCCTGGCCCGATCGCGTGAAAAAGTTCACGCGAACCCCTGAAATACACGTAGCACGCTCCCCCAGGCCCGACCGCGTGAAAAAGTTCACGCGAACCCCTGAAATACACGTAGCACGCTCCCCCAGGCCCGATCGCGTGTGTAACTTCCCGCGCAACCCCGAAATACACGTGCCCCGCTCGCACAGGCACTATTGCTGTATGTTGCCACTTTTGTAATGCGCAGGGACGCTACCGCCTGCCTTCGTGTGGCGGACGTGTTTGGGCTTGTGCGTGTCTTTCGCTGTGCGTGGCTTTGCCCTATTCGATTCCATGAATACGTGTGGTTCGGGTGCGTGTGGGCGTTCCGTCTGCTTCCCTGCAGTACATCCCCAGTTACGCCCTTGTTTTCGCGAGTTGTTCCCCATTCCGCGCGTTACGCCCCGTGTTCCGCCCACTTTCTAGTGTATGCGCAGAGGTTGTGCGCTTTCACTGTGCGCGTCGCGCACGTCTTTCGGGATGTTGCAGTGACGTGTGCGCCATGCACGGGTTTGGCGCACATCCCGAGGAAGACACGCGCAGGGACTTCCATGAATCGCACGCGTGCGCGTGCGCCTCTTTTTTTCCGCTTGCGCCTGCTTGCGCGTAGATTTTCGGCGCACGTTTGTTCCATGAATCGGCCCCTAAAAGTATTTGTACATGTTTTTACATGCCACTTTTGTACTCCATTTTGCAAAAGTAGAAAATTGCACGCAGGGAACGCAACGATATAAGTGCACTTAGCATTTTTATAAAATGAGCCCCAGAATGTCCTTAAGCTGACCCATCGCACCGACCACATTGTTGTTCTAGTGGTACCCCATTCCCTTGTTATTCTGGTGAGGTGTAGCCTAGGAACTTTCATTTTTCTGTTAATAAATTAAAACTCATGTACACCTTTTTCTGCAATCCCTAAAAGGTTTTACCACTTCCCGAAAACAGGCGTTTTGCACATGACTGTTTCTAAACATCCACGTTCCAGTAGCCCCTAAGCACATGGATTCCACACTCATCCCCAGGCTCGAATCTCAGTTTCTGCCTGTATCGCCTGCATACCATTAAGATGCCTGGTAAACATTTTAAAGCTCACGTGTGAGCAATAATTCTTTGAAATGTCAAACTGTTGCGCTTTCCGCTAATAAAACAATGAAACTGGCTAATCATGTTAGCAACTGTCATTTCTGATTAGCGAATTCGCTTTTCACAAAAGAATTAACCACACGTGACTGACATCATTAATAACACTCGATGGGATCAAGTTGAAATGCTGCTACCGATGTAAATGTTCTATTTGTTTTATGTTCCCAGTTTTTTTGGCATCACCTTATTCTGTAAAAGGAAGGCCATCCATGGCACATACTTACAGCAGGATTCACAACATATGTAGTACAACTGCAGAAATCAAAGACACAGATAATGACAATCGTGCAACAATTGTCAGCTGGATAGCTTAATAGAATTCCCCTGGTTCATTTTTAAGTATGATGATGTTTGAACAATTTGAATTATTTTGTACTTATGTTTACATGTCGCCATACATTTTGTAAAGGTTCTATTTTTGAATCATTGACAAATAAAAAAACAAAAAAGAATTCCCCTCCTGAAAGGATGATATAGGCCCTGATGATGGTTAGTTTGTTTGCCTTGATTAACTGTTTGCTGTCTTCCTTTTTGCTGCTGAGGCACCTCATGTCAGGACAGCCAAACCCTGCCAATGTGTTCCCCTGGACCAGTGCCTTTGCCCCCTCGAGGATTCTAGGATCAAAGACCACAAAAGTGTCCTGCTGGGATTCACTTACTTTGGCTTCCAGAATACCTGCGACGAGGGACCTTAGGGCCCAGGTACAATCTATTTGACTGTGCGCACCCTATGTGTGTTATCACTAACGCTGCTGGCAACGCCAAAACTCTTGTGATCATCAAATGCAAACCCCAACCTGACTCAAATGCCCCTATCGCCACCAAGCCAGCTACTCCCTCCAGGGCCTATGTCCACCAATTGTCAACTCTTATCAAACCAGCCTTCCTCAATGTCAGCCAAACACTTGCTTCTTGGAGCACCACTATCCAACCCGCTCCTTCATCCCATCTGCTCTCTCTCGCTCACTGTGTGGATTACGTTTTTGTATTTCTCTACTAAACTCGAAAATATGTGACACTCTCACTAACCTCATTAGATCTCGGGAGGATAGCTCAGGGGCAACGTGTTCACCTTGGAAGCAAGGCGACACGTGAGCAACATAGGTTCGATCCCCGGGTCCATGCTTACAAACCTCTGCGCATTATAAATAACCTATCATATCATAGCATTTCACTTCCCGAAACATCCCTCCTCCTCACATCTTTTGCTCGTTTTCATCATCCACTCTCTTACTGAATTTTCAGCCACCCCTCCAGCTTGAACTACACCAATCTTAAACTTTGAAAATACTTCCTGTGCCGATATAGCACCAATTTACTGCAAATACCTCTCCCCTCTCTTCAATCTCTCCTTACTTTCTGGGCACTTCCTTACCTGGTATACAGTAACCACTATTGTACACAGCTGACTGCGACAATCCTGCTATCTACTGACCTGTCTACCCCTTCCCTCACTACTCTAAGATCCCTGAGCATCACCACGTATCCGGAGCATCACGAACTGAACCGCCCCTGCATTCCCAGCACACCAAGGAAATGACCCCCAGCCATTTTTCATCATATTCATTCCTTATTTAAAACACAAAATTCATAAAACAATTATAAATACATGTGAAAGTAATCCAAGCATTACATATTGTGTAAAATATCACAACCAAAACGCGGAAAAGTGAAAGCTCAACCACTTTCAGTAAGTTTGGATCCCCTAATACTCATTACAGACAGGAAGAAAGGCTGCGTTGCCCAGCATACCCTTTTGTCATTAGCCTGCAGAATAAACAAGAAGACTACTCAACACTGGTTAAAATGTAATGTTCTTTGCAAAGGAATAATGTATTTTTGACAAGAAGTAGAATACCATGGACAGAGGTATGCCACAGCTTGTACACTTTCTCCACAACAACCCAGGAACATAGATAAATGTGTCAGTAGCTTCTATTAATTGCCTACCCTTAGCTCCTTCTTGTCTGATTTCCATGCCAATTCCATTTTTAACATACAGACATCCTATCTTGTTACAAGATGCTGCCAAAACAGGTTTACTCCCATTCATCAATAGTTCTAAATGTTCCAAATTGCTGATTTTACTGCCAAATCCGTGCTTCAGTCATTCTTGCTTATCTCAAAACGCTTGACATGGTTTATAGTTCCCCACACCTGGCTTAGGACTGGAAACCATTTGAATTTGAGTGTCCATTTTAAAATACATATTTATCTGACACTGTGCATTTCTTCTCAATGGCTCATTCTACATGTATTTAGGCATTTTCATTTTGTAGACACATTCATAAAATATCCCTGTAGCACCCATGGAGTGTGTGTAATATAAGCATACCCTTCGTTTCCCTTGCCACCCCAAACCAAGTGTGCGCAGTGATCACTATTTCTAATGTACTTTTTACTTTTATTAACGGCAATGTATTCATGATTTCCACAATGATGGACAGGAGAGTGAACTATTTGACCTACCTACCATTTTATCTATATATCAGTTGAGGGGGGAGGGTTTGGCATCCCCTGTAAATTTGTTTCCACTCTTGTCCTATTACTGCTCCAGCCACCTTATCGGACTGCTTCTTTATGGTATGCAGTGATTATATCGAATGCAAAACAGAGAATACATTTAAGAAACAATAATAACAAACAAATATCAATTATTTGTTTAAAATATATATGGGACTGGGGTAAGGGGTTACAATGGGTAAGGAGCGGTTGGGGTGGGTTTAACAGCATAGGGAAAGGAGGGGCCAGGGGGAGACCCCCCCAAATAAAAATAAAATAAAGAATTCAATATTTTTCGTTATAAAAGTTTCATTATTAAAGCATTCTCTGTAATTTAATTTGTTATGATCACATGTAACCCTTCTTTACTCCTACACCCATCTTGACAAGGTACTTAGCTTTTCCACCCGCACTTTCATTAACATCCAGCAACCCTCTCCCACTTCCATGCACCACTTACATGAGCGGTTGCTCAATTGCTCCTTTTTTAAACTCGAACTTCTGTCTTCAAATCTATCCATGGGCTGCCTCACACCTCACATATCAACCTCCCTCTCCCTTTACTCGACCCCTTTTACTCTGAAAACACAAGCACACGTCACCCTTCATATCTCTCTCTTCCATTCCTTCACCCTATTTGCACACCACCACATGATCTCCCTTCCTCGACATCAAATCCATTCCTACTTTTTGGTGTTTCATAACTACCCTTAAAGGACAGGTTCTCCTATGTCAATACTAGCAAGGATGTCAACTGGTATCCCGCTCACATGTCCCTTCTTCTCCCTTTCATCAATGTATAAATTGCATAAGGCAATCCTGTAGTAGATGTACTATATGTAAATATCCCATGCTGCTTAGTCGCTCCACTCTCGTTAAAATCACATTGTATAATTCATGTCCACCTTTCTGTCCCATTAGTCTTTTACTAAATCTGGGATTGCATCTGCCACTGCTACTATGTACAATTCAAAAGCACCCTGCT
Source organism: Ambystoma mexicanum (assembly GCF_040938575.1). Taxonomy (NCBI): domain Eukaryota; kingdom Metazoa; phylum Chordata; class Amphibia; order Caudata; family Ambystomatidae; genus Ambystoma; species Ambystoma mexicanum. The sequence continues at coordinate 413,732,024 of NC_090941.1, read as the reverse complement.
TTGAGTTTTCACAGCCACTCATAGTTTATTATGTACAGAGCTTCTTGTCAAAGCTGTCCATTCTATTGAAATAAATAGAAAAATACAAATAAAATCATTCACGCAAAGATTGCAATGGAAAAACAGGCTTTTGGACAGATGTGGTCTCTACGACTTGAAACTTGAACTCATCTAATTAATAGCCTCTGTTGAGATGTGAAAGAATAGTGAAAGCATAGTCCTACTGATCAAGCTTGTCAGGGTCTTATGAAATAGATCTATCGAGCTCAATGACTTTATAATAATACAGTGTTTACATTTTCTCACATTTGGTATAGCACAATGTTAAGCAACCCAGATACAATTTTTATTATATATAATTTACTGATTCTGCTTCCAATTTGATGAAATAGATTGATTCTTGACAGATTTAGATGATTCAGATCATAGAATGCAGTAAATAAAAAGGCAAATATGTGCATATATTATAGTGTGGCAGTTTTTTGGGAAAGAAATGAAAACGTTATTGAGAAAGCAAAAAAACAGTGTTTTCAGCCTACTCCAATTCATTTCCCCATAGAGAAAATGTCTAAATTTCTGCACAGCGCACAGCAAAAACTGCTGATGGAATTGGACCAGGTATGAAACAACTTGGGCTCAAAGCATTGTCTCGATTTCTGGGAGGGGTCTGTGGTTATTCCGTTCAGTAGTTGGTAAAATATTTGATGGAGAAGGGAGTGCCCTCTTCTCCCAAAATGATAGCTATATCTCCCATGGTGGTTTGCAGCAGAGAGGCTTTTCAGAAATGATAAAGCCATCATTTTTTTCATGCGAAAGATAACCAGGGTTATTACAGGTATAACTGGGGTTACCCAAAAACAAAAAAATGGAAAAAATGCCATTTGGAGGAGGAAAATGGATGTAATTGCATCAGGCTAGAGGTGGGGAGGGAGAAAGAGGACATCATGTGAAATTGAGGAGTTGGAGGGGAGCTGGGGACCAAGTTCAGAGCTTGAACATTTTCGCATAAACGGGATTATAGCAGGAATAACCAGGGTTAAAGTAGAAAATGGGGATCGGGAATGAAAGTGTGCCACTTGAATAACCAGGGTTATATTATGAATAACGGGGGTATTTTACAGATAATCAGTTAATTTACAGATAACCAGGATTATTTGTAGTATATTATTATCATCAGGGTTATACTAACAGCAGTTATTAGAAAAGGTTTTTTAAAAAACAGCTACAAAAATGAGATTAATGCACAAAAAGGTGGAATGTTACAGCTACAGTGAGGTGGGGGTAATGGGTGTGTTCGAAGGCTATGGCTACTGGTTTATTTTAAGGAGGCAAATGAAGTAATATGGAAAGTGGACACTGTTGAAGGCGGTGGTCACTGGCCATTGTAGAAGGCTATGGATAGTGGGCCCCAACTAAACCTGTGATGTCATAATGTTTTTTCCTTGAATTTCATGGGTTTTGTTACAAGGTATTGCTCACCTTAACTTCCCTGCAACTAAAGTTTTTTCCATGAATTTCAAGGGTTTTGTTATTACATACATAATTCACATTAATAATACACACAATTCAGCTAATGAAAACACTGTATTATGTCTAGAAAGTAAAAGAAAAAGCAACTGAAGAACCACATACCCCCCAAATCAACCTGTTGTTACAAAAAAGAGTGTACCTATGTACTTAACTTGTTAAAGTATTTATATGTATATGTACTGTTCATGAATAGTTTTTAAAATCTTACTGCAATATATTTAAAAATAAATATATACTAGACTTCTGTCAATATATGCAGATATATTTTTATATATATATATATATATATATATATATATATTTTTTTTTTTTTTTTTTTAAACATGTATAGCCGCATCTGCTAAGGAAACATGCACGGCTCCGTTACATGACTAGCGGGGCGGCTGTAACCCGTGTGTCCGCAATGAGCCAATAGAACGGCCAAGTGCAAATGAAATGTCTACATCAGCAGTGGTATCCACTACGCTGACTCCTCTGTTGCCGATACCCGACCTTTCCAAGATGCAAGTCATATGTAAAGGATGCTGCAAATGGGTAGTCAAGGGAGATGCCACAATTGAGCAATGCCTAAAGTTAATTGCTCAACATCAGATTACCTGTCATGCTAGTATTTATTTTTTAAAGTGGCAATTTCCCCCCACTTTTTCCTAAAAAAAAAAATACATATTGCATTTTATTTGTATTCTCTATCTTAAATCTTTCATCATTATGTATTTCCCTCCCATGTTCCAAGCACCTCTTTCCATCCCCGAAAACGGCCCTTTTAAGTGCCACCTTTTATGTTATAAAAATATATAAAATTAAACACAGACTGCTAAAATATCTTGCATTAGCTATTGTAATTTATTTTATGCAGTTTCAGTACTCAAAATTGTCAATTATTGCCTATAGCCATGACTATCAGAGCTGTAAGTAAAAGTGCCCCAGTCGCTGCTTACCTTTGCCACGCAAAATAAATCCCGTTATTGATTGGTTGGTACCGTAACCACGGCTAAAAATAATATCATAAAAAAATAAACAATTCTTTGTATGTGCACATATACATTGCAAATATATATTTATCCAAAGTCTTACCAAATACCTATGTCCTTCCATCTCTCTTCCATATATGAAGTCTGAAAAAAACAAAATGTAATTAATATTAATGTTAAAGGCCATTTGTCCTCATAATCATACTAAAACAATACTGATTGTATTCCAAGTATACAACCATTATCAAGTTGTGTTGCATGTTAATCATGCTATAGAGGAAAGGTACTTCTCAATGGAGAAAAGAAAACTCTGTTCTGTTATTTAAAATAATTAACATTTAATTTATTATGAACTACTTTTTGCATCAGCAAATTCGAAAAAGAATTGCCCACAACATCCTTAATTCGTACACCAATAAATGCATTTCACTGCAATGCACAGATCTTATAATAATATACACAGATTACGTTATGCTACATGATGACTAATTTACAGATTACTTTATGCAACCTTGAAGAGAAAACCAAGACATATAACATAACTATGTCTTCAGTTTTACAAAGAAATAAAATGAAGACATGCCAACACTGTAACAATCATTTGAGTATTGATCTTTTTAAACTATAGCCATACCTATATCATAAATAACAGGTAGACAATAAAAACTGTTGTGAATAAACGTATTAACACTTAGCAAAAACTACACTAATAACATAACAAATGTAATTTTCATACTTCTCATTAAATCTGTGTGCATCCTTTGTTTGGCCACCTACACAAATGACAAGTTCATAATGACTTTTCATGTTATACACATTACACTTTTTAAAAACTTAAAACTACAAATTATTATATACACTTCTGTTAGCACTGATACTGCTACACAGCGTGGAATACCTTTTTTTACTATATCAAATTTAATTCTAAATTATACAAATTATATCTACATTGCCATTTCATATTTTCTTTCATAATTTGGTGTGCATCATTTTCTGGCCACCTGCACACCTTAGAAGCCAATCGCAATTATCTTAAACCTACCATGCAAAATGAAACAATATGCACAATTTAATGACTGAATAGATTGTCTAACTTATTTTAAAACCTCCATACTGCATATAAAACATATTTATACTTTTAACAAACTAACCTTTTCAGAAAGTTATTTTGATTTTGTTTTTTAATTGCACTATCAGGGTAATTCATAGAATTTCGCAGAAAAGTGTCGCAAGCGGCTGGCGCAGAGTGTCCGCGTGCGATTGTCTGCGCCAGGCACGTGCGCTAAAACCGATTTCTGCGCACAGCGGATTCATGGATTTCAGGCTCCCAAACCAGCCGTGGCGCAGAGTATCGCAGCGACCCTGCAGCAGCGCCAGTAACGCCCCCAAGAACGCCCTCGCGCAATGAAAAGCCATCAAAATCGCTAAATCATCGCAAAGGGCTGCGCTAACCCTGGACCAGTTTACAGGGCTGCCAAACAAGGAACGCAAAGCGGGTAACGTGCATATCAGGGGTATGCGTGAAGTTATACACGCGATTAGCCAGGGTACGTGTATTTCAGGGGTGCGCGGGAAGTTCAACACGCGATAGTCCAGGGAACGTGTATTACAGGGGTACGCGGGAAGTTCAACACGCGATTGTCCAGGGAACGTGTATTACAGGGGTACGCGGGAAGTTCAACACGCGATTGTCCAGGGAACGTGTGTCCAGGGAACGTGTATTACAGGGGTACGCGGGAAGTCTTACATGCGATTAGCCAGGGCACGTGTAATACAGGGGTACGCGGGAATTATCACACGCGATTTGGCAGGGTACGTGAATTACAGGGTTGCGTGGGAATTATCACACGCCATTTTGCTGGATACGTGTATTACAGGGGTGCGTGGGAATTATCACACGCGATTAGGCTGGGTGGGTCCTCACAGGTGTTCCCTGTACACCCTCCACGGCCCCTGCAGGCAGCCCACAAAACAGGGGACTACCCTGCACACCTGCTCATGTCCCCCTGCACCCCCACCCCCCAGCCACCAGGGGCACCCACCACCAGGCCCCCACCCATGTCTCCTACCACCCCCACCCCCCAGCAGTGCAGGGGCAGCCTCCACCAGGCCCCCACTCATGTCTCCCACCACCCCCACCCCCCAGCCACCAGGGGCAGCCTCCACCAGGCCCCCACTCATGCCCGACTCATGTCTCCCACCACCCCCACCCCCCAGCACTGTGGGGCACCTGCCAGCAGGCCCCAACCCATGTCACCCACCACCCCCACCCCCCAGCAGTGCAGGGGCATCCTCCACCAGGCCCACACTCATGTACCCTATCACCCCCACCCCCCAGCAGTGCAGGGGCAGCCTCCACCAGGCCCCCACTCATGTCTCCCAGCGTGCTACGTGTATTTCAGGGGTGCGCGGGAAGTTCCACTCGCGAATAGCCTGGGCGCGTGTATTTCAGGGGTGCGCGGGAAGTTCCACACGCGAATAGCCTGGGCGCGTGTATTTCAGGGGTGCGCGGGAAGTTCCACACGCGAATAGCCTGGGCGCATGCATTTCAGGGGTGCGCGGGAAGTTGTACACGCGATTTCAGCAGGGTACGTGTATTTCAGGGGTGCGCGGGAATTCTCACACGCGATTTGGCTTGGTACGTGTATTACAGGGGTGCGTGGGAAGTTACACACGCGATTAGGCTGGGTGGGTCCTCACAGGTGTTCCCTGTACACCCTCCACGGCCCCTGCAGGCAGCCCACAAAACAGGGGACTACCCTGCACACCTGCTCATGTCCCCCTGCACCCCCACCCCCCAGCAGTGCAGGGGCAGCCTCCACCAGGCCCCCACCCATGTCTCCCACCACCCCCACCCCCCAGCAGTGCAGGGGCAGCCTCCACCAGGCCCCCACCCATGTCTCCCACCACCCCCACCCCCCAGCAGTGCAGGGGCAGCCTCCACCAGGCCCCCACCCATGTCTCCCACCACCCCCACCCCCAGCAGTGCAGGGGCATCCTCCACCAGGCCCCCACCCATGTCTCCCACCACCCCCACCCCCCAGCAGTGCAGGGGCATCCTCCACCAGGCCCCCACCCATGTCTCCCACCACCCCCACCCCCCAGCAGTGCAGGGGCATCCTCCACCAGGCCCACACTCATGTACCCTATCACCCCCACCCCCCAGCAGTGCAGGGGCAGCCTCCACCAGGCCCCCACTCATGTCTCCCAGCGTGCTACGTGTATTTCAGGGGTGCGCGGGAAGTTCCACTCGCGAATAGCCTGGGCGCGTGTATTTCAGGGGTGCGCGGGAAGTTCCACACGCGAATAGCCTGGGCGCGTGTATTTCAGGGGTGCGCGGGAAGTTCCACACGCGAATAGCCAGGGCGCATGCATTTCAGGGGTGCGCGGGAAGTTTTACACGCGATTTCAGCAGGGTACGTGTATTTCAGGGGTGCGCGGGAATTCTCACACGCGATTTGGCTTGGTACGTGTATTACAGGGGTGCGTGGGAAGTTACACACGCGATTAGGCTGGGTGGGTCCTCACAGGTGTTCCCTGTACACCCTCCACGGCCCCTGCAGGCAGCCCACAAAACAGGGGACTACCCTGCACACCTGCTCATGTCTCCCACCACCCCCACCCCCCACCATCCAGGGGCACCCTCCACCAGGCCCCCACTCATGTCTCCCACCACCCCCACCCCCCCAGTCACCAGCGGCAGCCTCCACCAGGCCCCCACTCATGTCTCCCACCACCCCCACCCCCCAGCAGTGCAGGGGCACCCTCCACCAGGCCCCCACTCATGTCCCCTATCACCCCCACCCCCCCAGTCACCAGGGGCACCCTCAACCAGGCCCCCACTCATGTCTCCCACCACCCCCACCCCCCCAGTCACCAGGGGCAGCCTCCACCAGGCCCCCACTCATGTCTCCCACCACCCCCACCCCCCAGTCACCAGGGGCACCCTCCACCAGGCCCCCACTCATGTCCCCTATCACCCCCACCCCCCCGCCACCAGGCCCCCACTCATGTCCCCTATCACCCCCACCCCCCCAGTCACCAGGGGCACCCTCAACCAGGCCCCCACTCATGTCTCCCACCACCCCCACCCCCCCAGTCACCAGGGGCACCCTCCACCAGGCCCCCACTCATGTCCCCTATCACCCCCACCCCCCCGCCACCAGGCGCACCCTCCACCAGGCCCCCACTCATGTCTCCCACCACCCCCACCCCCCCAGTCACCAGGGGCACCCTCCACCAGGCCCCCACTCATGTCCCCTATCACCCCCACCCCCCAGTCACCAGGGGCACCCTCCACCAGGCCCCCACTCATGTCCCCTATCACCCCCACCCCCCAGTCACCAGGGGCACCCTCAACCAGGCCCCCACTCATGTCCCCTATCACCCCCACCCCCCAGTCACCAGGGGCACCCTCCACCAGGCCCCCACTCATGTCCCCTATCACCCCCACCCCCCCAGTCACCAGGGGCACCCTCCACCAGGCCCCCACTCATGTCCCCTATCACCCCCACCCCCCCAGTCACCAGAGGCACCCTCCACCAGGCCCCCACTCATGTCCCCTATCACCCCCACCCCCCCAGTCACCAGGGGCACCCTCCACCAGGCCCCCACCCATGTCTCCCACCACCCCCACCCCCCAGCAGTGCAGGGGCAGCCTCCACCAGGCCCCCACTCATGTCCCCTATCACCCCCACCCCCCCAGTCACCAGGGGCACCCTCCACCAGGCCCCCACCCATGTCTCCCACCACCCCCACCCCCCAGCAGTGCAGGGGCAGCCTCCACCAGGCCCCCACCCATGTCACCCACCACCCCCACCCCCCAGCAGTGCAGGGGCAGCAGGCAGTCAGGCAGCAGCAGGTGGGAGCGTGCTCGGGCTCTGGGGGGCAGTAGTTCGGCCTTCCGGGCAGGAGCGTGGTATTCCGTGTGCGTACGCGTGGCCAGCTTGGTACGGAGTGATTTGGCACGTGAAAATCCTGCACGTCAGCGTGAAAACTGAGGAAAGGCCCTCAGCGCGTAAGCGCGTCTGTGACGTGACCCGCACAGGTGTTTCCCACACAGCACGTGATGACAGATCACACGTGGAAAGACTGCATGTCAGAGTGTAATCGAGTGTGATTGGTGGAAATGGCCCTACACGCAGAAGTGACAAAGCGTGTGATTGGTGGAAATGGCCCTACACGCAGAAGTGACAAAGCGTGTAATTGGTGGAAATGGCCCTACACGCAGAAGTGACAAAGCATGTAATTGGTGGAAATGGCCCTAGCGCGTACACGCCGCGTAAGTGACGCTGGACGTGTGGGCCTGTATAAAAGGTACGTGTAGAACACGTTTTCCTTGTACGTGCTTTTCGTGGAGAGCGAGTGGGTGAATTCTGTACTTCTTGTCGTTTCACACGCGATTTACTTCACGGCGTTTCAAGTTCGCATTCCCTGTTACCTCTGACAGCTTTTTCTCTTTTTTCTCTTTTACTGGTTTACCTGGGCCTGTTCCCTCAAACAGTGTTCCCTTCTACTGTTGTCCTGTCTCCTCAGACAGCGTACAAATCTTCTTTTGGCGGGGGTGTTGCCAACCAAACGTGCTCCTTTTACACGCTCGTTTACCAGGCAGACGGTGAGTCACGCACGTATCTAACATCTGTGCTTGCCCCGTGTGTAGCCTACCCCTTCAGAGGTCATTCTAGGCTGCGTGTGACACGCATACGTTCATTCTTGTGTTACTGGGTGCCACAGCGTAGTGTAGGTTTTTCTTTCTGCACACGTGGTCTAGGAGGGGTTGCGTGCACGTCATCTCCCTTTTTTGGGGCCTCCTGTGCGTTGCGTGACCCGTCATCTTTCCCCAGGGGTTACATTCAGCCTTGCTAGAGCACTAGGGTACAATTACCATCTGGTACCCAACCCCTTTGACCCCCAATTGCCCAGGACAATAGTCTACATCCACTCCCATACGCACATTAACATCAGTGCCATGGCTGGGAGGCGAGGATTCCGTAAGGGTGGCAAAGGTGGAAGAGCCACAAGTGGTGGCCGTGGTGGATCCGGTAGGGGACGTGGTCGTAACTTGCAGGGTGAGCCTGTCCCCCCATGTGTGGAGGACCAGTCACGGGCACCCATAATGTCCCCCCCCTCCCCCCCTCCCATTGAGGCTGATGTGGCTGACACCATCCATGCTCAGCCCTTGTTGGACCAGCCCATTGTGGCACCAGACCTGGCTGACTCCATGGCTGACTTCCAGGTCAGCAGGGCTACGACACGTGCGCTGGTGCACGTTGATGCCATCATGCCACGTGGATCTGGGGCAGCAAGGTCATCTGCTGCACCAAGGAGGCAGGGCGGAGAGGCTACAGGGGCAGCTGCGGCTCCATCCACCCCAGCCCTCACACACCCAGCCAGGACAGTGTCGGTCCTAGTCCATTCCCATTCCCTGACATTCCCCCTGACACCATCACACTAGAGCCAATGCCTGCACCAACTCCCATGCTGAGTGTGCAATGCCACACTCCTGATACAGAGTCCACCAGGGCTCCTGCCCCTAGTGTCCAGAGCGGCGCAGGACACTCAGGATCACCACCACCTTCCAAGCGGAAGAGGAAGAGTGCTCGTCCGGCACAGGCTGATGCCCCAGACACGGCTACACAGTCCGGCCCATCCAGGAAGCCCAGCTTCACGGATGACGAACTGAATGCACTTGTCCAGTATGTGTCCGGACATGACAACGAGATGGTCATTGTTGCAGGATCCAAGACCACACATGCACAACGCCAGGCACACTGGCAGACCGTTGCGGACATCGTAAGTGCCCTTGGAATCGTGAGGCGCACAGCCAATGATTGCTATAAGCGCTGGAATGACCTAAAGCGCAGGGCAAAGAGTAAGCTGGCCTCAAGTCATGCCGCAACTCTAGTGACTGGAGGTGGGTCTCCAGTAGTAGACACAGAACTCACTCCACATGAGTCAGTCGCTGGGACCTACGTCACGGAGGAACAGATCCAAGGCGTGGGAGATCTGGCTGATTACGAGGCATTGTCCGGTGAGTGCACATGCATGTGTGTGTCCTCCATGTGCATGGTGTGTGTGTGAGGGCTTCTGTTTGTGTGCCAGGTGAGAGTGTGTGCGCCTGAGTCGTATGGGTCAGCCATGTGCTTCATGCAATACTTCCTGCGCAGCTGCATTTGGCCATAGCAGTATCCCTTCTGCCAACAGTAGACATCTAGCCCAACTGCACGCCAGTTGCCCTTGAAGTGTCACCTTGCCACAACATTGTTGCTTATTTTTCACTGTTCATTCAGTCAGATTGTTTGCATTCCCCCACTTTTACTAGCCATGTCGCTGTCCACTAGTCACATGTCTGACATGGCTATGGTGAAGTGGAGTGACTTTGTTACCTGGATATCATTTGTACACACATGTCCCTGTGCAATTGGACCATTTCAGACTGGCAGCTCCAGGTGAAAAATCTGACCTGTTAGAATTAGAAAAGCAATTACATGCGGGAACTGGACTGAATGAATAGGTGCTGCCCTCCTCTCCATCTTCACTCAATAGCAATGGTACATGCCATCTGTGTGATGGCATGTGTGTTTCACCTGGCAATCACAGGCCAATGTGTGATGCCACTGCCAGGCATCATGCACAAAATGTGTTAATTTACCATCTTGGTGTCATCAGTGTGTGCCATTTGCCTGCACTTCATACGCAGTGAGAGTGCATGCATGGGAGGGTTTTAGTCATGTGGGACATGTGTCAATCAAGTACTGGTTCTCTTGCTTCTCAGCCCTCATTGTGTGCCATGGTGCTAATGCCTGTTTCCATTTCTTTGTTTTCATGTCTTTGCAGGGGAAGACGCACCTGATACTGCTGGGGTTGTGGAGATGGTGCAGACCCAGGAGGGGTCCGAGGGCCGACCAACCACCAGTGAGGGACGTGGTGTGCTGGTGGGGGAGAACCCACAAGTGCTGCAGGTCGTGCTCTCAAGGGGTGTCTCTGGCTGCACCTCCCCCGAGCTGTACTCAGGTGTTGATTCGGATGAGACCTACGTGCCGTCGCAGGTGAGTGTTCCAGGGAGGGATTCTGTTCTGTCTCACCCACCTGCACCAGGGTCAGAACCCTCCATGGGGATGTCAGTGCTGGCAGCTACGCCTTCGGTGGTTACGGATGCAGGGTCACACTCCGCGACATCTGATCCTGTTCCTGGGCCAGCAAATCAGAGGGGGAATGCAGTCCTGCAGCCTCAGGCAGTGCCGGCACAGCAAGGCGCAGTTCGCCTTGCCCCGGACAGGTGTGGTGCCCGCCGACGTGGTGGCCGTACGCCACCCGGCAATACCGCATGAGAGCAATCCATTTACGGTATGGCAACCCAACAGGCTGCATCATCTGAGATGATGGCTCAGGCCATGGATAGGGTGGCCACTTCCATTGTCCCCCCAGAAAGGCTGATGGAGCGACTAGAGCAGGCAACCGACTCCATCTGCCAGTCACACAGGGAGGACATGTTGGGGTCCAACAGGGACAGGCGGGCGGCACTGGCGACTCTGCAGGAGGCCATCCCCATTGAGTCCCAGGGCCACAGGGAAACCCTGAGGCAGGAGCTCCTTCACCTCAGGACGACTCTTGTTGAGCTTGAGGCTTCAACACACCAAAGGACAGAACAGCAGCTGGAGCGTCTCACCCGTACGCTCTCAGCTGAGATGCAGGCAACGAGGGCGGAGGTCCGGGCATCCCGTGAGTTGTTGCATGGGGACCTCCGCACACTCATCCTCCAGAACCAGACCTACCACACCCGCATGCTTGCAGCCATGGAGGAGCAGACTAGGGCCTTGCGTGGGCTGCCTCCCATAGTGCAACCACCTCCGGATGTAGCTGCACAGGGTGATAATAGCGACAGCAGTGATACTCCCACAACAGGGTAGCCGTGTGGGCCATGAGCCCATGGAGGTGTTTTATTTTCCCAGGATCCACGCAGGTGGGTTCTGGTGTGCATCCTGTCCTCGGACCTCCTGGGTGGCCTCCCCAACCCCCCCAGGCCCATCAATGGCCATTTTTGATTGTTTCTTATTTTTATTTTTATTGTTATTTATTTTATTCCCTATTTTTATGGGACGATTTGCTGGCTTCCGTGGTTCCTGTGGGCATACGCTGCATTGTGGCTGGGCACATGCAGGCTTGTAATGTATTTGGTTCAGATGCTTGGGTTTGAGTCACACACACCCCTCCTGCTTCCCGTTTCCATGGGCTTGCAAAGGGTGTGCCCAAGTGACAGTGAATTACACAGTGACGTTGGACTCCCATGAGCTGTGTGGGCAGTCTGTAGTCAATACTGTGTATACATTCCTAGTGCATATTGCTGTTGTGTTGTACACTGCATGTTGCATTGATGTGTAACTCTTCTTCTGTGTCTACCTCCCAATTTGCAGGTCACTTCCTCATGTCTACACAAGGACCTCTAGTCTGGAGATGGGGTCCATGTTGGCAGCAGTGCACCTACAACTCTACATGGCGCCAACACTGCACAGTTGGTAGTGGTGGGAGTGCAGGCATTTCCAGGTGGTGAGACTACTAATATGTAACATTTGTGATGTCATGTTAATGGTACTACGTGCTCAAGTATGTTGTTGGTCCGGCATTGCTGTGAGCATTTCAGGTGTTGCAGGTTTCTAATAGGGACACTGTACATAGTGAGACTAGTGTCGTGTTGTGGGGATTACTTTGTTTACCTGCAATTAGCATGACATGGCACGGTGTGTCGTGTGGCGGTGCTGGGGTTGGGTTGGCTGACATGGCACTGTCCTCTTGTTGCATTTTGCAAGTGGGTAATCATTTTAGCTGCTTGAATGTGTAACTTCACAAAACTGCATTGGTGGTGTCTGTGTGGGTAGGGATGCACACATTGTGACACTTCCAGGTGAACAATCTCAGGCTGATATGGTATTCACAGTTCATTCTCCAGACATTCAGGATCAGTGTCAGGTTGAGTCATCATTGATTGTCAGATGGAATGTGCCAGGGCAGTGTGCACTCCACAGGGGTGTGATTTCTATGTGAAGTAATTAGCCACTAGCTGTGTACGGGCTGCCTCCCCCCGTGCCCTTTCCCCTCCCATGCGCAGCGGCTGTGCATGTGGTTGGGGATGTGGGGCCACCACCATGTCCACGGCCAGGCCCCGGCGTGTTGCAACCTTGTGCAGGACACATGCTGCCACTATGATCCTGCACACTACTGGGGGAGCGTATAACAGCTGGCCGCCAGAACGGTCAAGGGAGCGAAAGCGTGACTTTAGCACTCCGAATGTGCGCTCCACTATGCCCCGGGTCGTAATGTGGGCTGTGTTATATCTTACCTCGGGTGGCGTGGTGGGGTTCCGAATTGGCGTCATCATGTGGGGGCTGAGAGGGTAGGCACTGTCCCCTGTGGAGGTGGTGATTGGTATCATTGGTGGGGTTGTGACCTTGCTCAGTATCCAACATGCATGCATGTGCAGTGGCATACATACTCACCAAGCAGCCATGTATCGCCATGCCGCCCAGCTTCCAGGTCCCGGCTTAGGGTGGACATTCGGTAAATGAAGCTGTCGTGGGTGGAGCCGGGATAGTTGGCATATACTGAGGTGATGATTCCCTTGGCATTACATGCTACCTGCACGTTGATGGAATGCCAGTGCTTGCGGTTCCTATAGATGTGCTCAGATGCCCTGGGGGGACGTAGAGCCACATGGGTGCAGTCGATGGCACCTAGCACTTTGGGGAATCGTGCCACACCGTAAAAATCCAGGGCGGCAGCATGCCTTTCTGCAGGTGTTCTGGGCAGGTATATGTGCCTGCGGACTGATGGGCGTGCAGTCATGATGTTCAAGACCTGGTGTAGGCAGCGTGACTGGGTGGCCTGTGACACCCCACCCACTATGGCACTTGTCCGCTGAAATGATCCAGTGGCTAAGAAGTGCAGTACATTGAGGACCTTCTCCAGGGGGCTGAGTGCTTGGGAGCACAGGGTGGGTGATGTGAGGTCATCCTCCCACTCACTCACCAGGTCCAGTATAATGTGTGGTGGAAACCTGTACCTCCCATACACCTGGTCATCAGGCATCCCGAAAAGGCTGGTTCTGGGTGTGAATATTCTGGCCCTGACTATCCTCCTCCTCCTCCTTTGGTAGCCCACTGCCACTGCTGCTAGGAACGGTATGTTCATCCTGGCGTCTGAGCTTGTTATTGTTAAAGTGCGCAAATTTATGCTTTGCGCGTGTTCTAGGCGAGCGTGTGACCCGCGCACCCCTGGAATCCAGTTCCCAGTCCAATAGCGTGTGGAAATTCACACGCACCACGGGATACAGCGTGTGACCCGCGTACCCGTGGAATCCAGTTCCCAGTCCAATAGCGTGTGGAAATTCACACGCACCACGGGATACAGGTTCGCTGACGTACTTGCGTGTGTAAGTGCCCGCGCACCCATTAAATACACGTACATAGGCCAATCGCGTGTACGCGCACTTTTGTCCAATTACACGCAATGACACTCTGACGTGCAGTATTTCCACGTGTGCCCCGTCATCACGTGCTGAGTGGGGAACACCCGTGCGGGTCACGTCACAGACGCGCTTACGCGCTGAGGGACTCTGGTCCAATAGAATCGCGTATGCGTGCTGACGCGCTTACGCGCTAAGGGCCTTTCCTCGGATTTCACGCTGACGTGCAGGATTTTCACGTGCCAAATCACTCCGTATCAAGCTGGCCACGCGAAAACACACGGAAGACCACGCTCCTGCCCAGAAGGCCGAGTTACTGCCCCCCAGTGCCCCGAGCAGCCTCCCACGTGCCATCTGCTGCTGCCTGCCTGCCTGCCTGCCTGCTGCCACCGTGCCCTGCCATTTGGTGCCTGCACATCAGCCATCTGCAGGGGTCCAGTTGCTGTGTCCACCCCTGCTGGAACTGAAGACTCCCGACTGGGATTACATCGCTCCACAGCCCAGCCCCAGGACCCAGTTGCCCACCCACACCTGCCTCTGGGGTTGCCATGTCGGGCACTTCCACATCTGGCACCAGTGGCAACCCCAGGCCAGAGGGGCAGAGGGGCACCAGCTTCACTGCCACCGAAGTTGGTGTCCTGGTGGAGCATGTCCTGGGGCAGTATGGAGCCCTCTTTGGATCGTCCCGCGCCAGCAAGGAAGGACGGCAGAGGATCTGGGCCGACTGTGTGGTTGCCATCAACGCGGAGGGGGTGGCAACCCGCGACGTCCTGAAGATCAAGAAGCGCTGGGAGGACTTGAGGTCCAGGACCCTTGTGAAGGCCCGGCGCCTCGTGGAGGGGGGCCGGGGCCGCATGAGTTCCATCCAGATGAGGGTCCTGGAACGCGTACGCCCAGTGCTCCATGCCCAGATCCTTGAGAGGGAGGCCCGTCTGGAGTTGAGCGGTAAGTGTCCAAGCATTACTGTGTGAGACAGGGCATGTTGCGGTGTGCTGGTTCTATGATACTTGCCTGTATGTGTGCCATAGGCCATGTATGCATGTATGTGTGCAGGGACATCATGGTAATGCATGTGCGACCAGTGATGTGTGACCCACATGGTTGTTGCATGTGTTCAAATGCCGCATGGGGAGCCCTATGCAGATTTTGAACATGAGAGCATGCCAGTCTCTGTACCTGGACATGGGTGGGGGTGAGGGATGGGTGCTGATGCCAGGTACATATATGGTAGCCATGTCTGTGTGCCTGACCTGCGTGTCTGTGACTTGTGCATGCCATGGATGCATGACACATGTGTGTGACAATGCACAGATTCAGTGAAGCAGCCAAATTACCCTTGTATCCGCTGTGTTTGGTGTGTTTGGGGCCAGATGGATGTGACTGAGGTGAAGTGTGTGCATGTGATAGGCATGAGCCATGATGCATGTGAGTTACATATCATTGAATGTTTCAAGAGTCCATTGGACATGCATGGAAATGTCCATGGCATGCACCATGCCTGTTACTGTGAGTGTTTTGCCTGGACTGACCCATGTGTTGTGGAGGGACATGATGGAAGTGTACTTTGACAGTGGTGCTCATCTGCTATTGCTTCCTGTCTAGGGGACCATTGTACAGTGCCCTGATGCTTGTGTTCTTTGTCTCCCTCTACGCAGCGGCTAGTGAAGAAGAGGGCGGAGACGGCGCTGTGGAGCAAGGCGGCGGGGATGCCCCCACGGCTGCAGCGGAAGGGGTGGGTGAGCCCCCAAAGGGGCCTGCTACGGTGGGAGACGGTGAGGAGCCATCCAGGTTGGTGGTTTGCACAGAGGAGGAGGAGGCCGCCACTTGGGCACACATGGGGCCTGGTGGGGGCATCCCTGCTGGTGCAAGTGGTGCAGTCCAGGGCCAGGGGCAGGAGGCAGCACAGGTCACCGTGGAGGGGCCTGTGCATGTCGCTGTCCCTGACCCTGTGAGTGCACCACCATGCACCAGCAGGGATGCCCCGTCCCAGGCCCGTCCGCAGGTAGAGGAGATGTCCATGTCACCTGACTCCCCTCCACCTGCGGACGTGGGAACCCCTGGCCGTGCGGAGAAGGTCCTGATTGGGGTCGCGATGCGCACGGCTGTGATTCGTGATGCCGTGCGTGCTTCCCGGGAGGAGCACGCACGTCATCACGAAGTGCACCATGCCGACGTGGCCCAATTGGGATCGGCCATGTTCGGGGGTTTCCTGCATGTGTTGGCCAATGTGGCGGCCCTCTCCTCCTCTGTGTAGGCTATCCACCAGTCGTTCTCCTTGCCGTCTTCCAGCCCAGATGCCACCAGGGCCCCCTGTGGACCTGCCCCGACCAATGCAGCCAGCTCGGTGGGGATCCCATCCCTGCCACAGTTGGGAGTCGGAGTTCCAGCAGGGGTGGACAACACAGCAACTGGACCCCAGCAGGTGGAAGATGTGACAGCATCATCAGGCAGGGCACGTGCACGACGGCGTCGGTGGTTTCCGTCAGCCTGGATGCCGTCGTGCTGGCAGAGGCAGTGGCGTCGGAGGCAGCAGCGGGCTCGACGTGGGAGGCATCATGGCTCGGGGCCATCAAGATCAGAGGGGCAGGCATCGGCCGGAGGGCAGGGCAACCCTGGGATGGTGGTGTCTTCCGTGTGGGAGCAGTTGGTCCAGCGGATAGGTGCGGAGCGGCAGCGGGCGGAAGAGGAGCGGCTCGCCATGGTCAGGGCGGAGTTCTCCATGCGTCGGGCGTTGAGGCGGGCTGAGTGCCTCGAGGAAGCTCGCAGGGAGTTTGAGCTGAACATGGGGTTATCCCTGCGAGACCTCGGGGCCAGGACAGAGTCCCGCCTCCAGGACATCGACATGGAGTTCGATGATGCCCTGGCCAGCAACATCAACAAGTGAGCCGCAGGACTTGCCCGCTGCCTTTGTATATAGTTATATAGTTAGTTAGTGTTAGGTTTCCTTTATTTGTTTTTATTATTTTGGACCGCTCGGACAATGGCCACTTTTTTGTATATATTTTTTTCATTAGGTAGTAGTAGGTTTCCTTTATGGTGTTGGGCTCATGGACCCTGGTACATTCCTGTATTTAGTTTGTTTTTTGAAGGAACATTTTCTTTTTTTCATTATTGTGTTCACCATGTGGAAATGGTTTTTCATTCTTTTGCTTCTACTTGATATTGCTTTGGTCAACATTTGTTTTTGTATTCCTTTTTCGTTTTTTGATTTTTACTTTTGTTCTCCAACATGGACCATTTATTTTGTTATCCACATAGTTGTATGTTTGATTTGTTTACTTATTTTTAATCTTTAATACATTTTTTATTTTTACTTCCACTTGTGTTATTTTGTCTTTGGTTTCATACATGTCATGATATGGGTTTTGACATTCACTTGCAGCCATTGTGTATGTGTGTGTGACGGACATGTGTTCATTTACATACTTGCCATTGGGGTTGTGTCATGTAATTGCATTCACTATGTGGGTGGATGCAATCCTTGCCTGGGTGTTTGTGCTGGGTATGCTGCCCATTACTGCCATGATTGTGTATCGTCAGGACCTGGGGGCAGGGGGACATGGGTGGGGGCCTGGTGGAGGCTGCCCCTGGTGACTGGGGTGTGGGGGTGGTGGTAGACATGAGTGGGGGCCTGGTGGAGGGTGCCCCTGCACTGCTGGGGTGTGGGGGTGGTGGGAGACATGGGTGGGGGCCTGGTGGAGGCTGCCCCTGGTGGCTGGGGGGGTGGGAGTGGTGGTAGACATGAGTGGGGGCCTGGTGGAGGGTGCCCCTGCACTGCTGGGGTGTGGGGGAGGTGGTAGGCATGAGTGGGGGCCTGGTGGAGGGTGCCCCTGCACTGCTGGGGTGTGGGGGTGGTGGGAGACATGAGTGGGGGCCTGGTGGAGGGTGCCCCTGCACTGCTGGGGTGTGGGGGTGGTGGGAGACATGAGTGGGGGCCTGGTGGAGGGTGCCCCTGCACTGCTGGGGTGTGGGGTGGTGTGAGACATGAGTGGGGGACTGGTGGAGGGTGCCCCTGGTGGCTGGGGTGTGGGGGTGGTGGGAGACATGAGTGGGGGCCTGGTGGAGGGTGCCCCTGCACTGCTGGGGTGTGGGGGTGGTGGGAGACATGAGTGGGGGCCCGGTGGAGGGTGCCCCTGCACTGCTGGGGTGTGGGGGTGGTGGGAGACATGAGTGGGGGCCTGGTGGAGGGTGCCCCTGCACTGCTGGGGTGTGGGGTGGTGTGAGACATGAGTGGGGGCCTGGTGGAGGGTGCCCCTGGTGGCTGGGGTGTGGGGGTGGTGGGAGACATGGGTGGGGGCCTGGTGGAGGCTGCCCCTGGTGGCTGGGGGGGTGGGGGTGGTGGTAGACATGAGTGGGGGCCTGGTGGAGGGTGCCCCTGCACTGCTGGGGTGTGGGGGTGGCGTGAGACATGAGTGGGGGCCTGGTGGAGGGTGCCCCTGGTGGCGGCTAGGGTGTGGGGGTGGTGGGAGACATGGGTGGGGGCCTGGTGGAGGCTGCTCCTGGTGGCTGGGGGGGTGGGGGTGGTGGTAGACATGAGTGGGGGCCTGGTGGAGGGTGCCCCTGCACTGCTGGGGTGTGGGGGTGGTGGGAGACATGAGTGGGGGCCTGGTGGAGGGTGCCCCTGCACTGCCGGGGTGTGGGGGTGGTGTGAGACATGAGTGGGGGCCTGGTGGAGGGTGCCCCTGGTGGCTGGGGTGTGGGGGTGGTGGGAGACATGGGTGGGGGCCTGGTGGAGGGTGCCCCTGGTGGCTGGGGGGGTGGGGGTGGTGGTAGACATGAGTGGGGGCCTGGTGGAGGGTGCCCCTGCACTGCTGGGGTGTGGGGGTGGTGGTAGACATGAGTGGGGGCCTGCTGGCAGGTGCCCCACAGTGCTGGGGGGTGGGGGTGGTGGGGGACATGAGTTGGACATGGGTGGGGGCCTGCTGGCAGGTGCCCCACAGTGCTGGGGGGTGGGGGTGCAAGGGGACATAAGTTGGTGTTCATTAGTTCAAGGAGACATGTGCCTTTGCTGGGGGGCATGCCCATGTTGGGTGGGCTGCCTGCGGGACATGACCAGGGATGCAGGGTAGTCCCCTGTGGTGTGGGCTGCCTGCAGGGGCCGTGGAGGGTGTACAGGGTACACCTGGGAGGACCCACACTGTCAAATCACATGTGGGACTCCCCGGCACCCCTGAAATACACGTACCGTGCAGAAATCGCGTGTAAAACTTCCCGCGCACCCCTGAAATACACGCGCCCAGGCTATTCGCGTGTGGAACTTCCCGCGCACCCCTGAAATACACGCGCCCAGGCTATTCGCGTGTGGAACTTCCCTCGCACCCCTGAAATACACGCGCTCAGCCTATTCGCGTGTGGAACTCCCCGCGCACCCCTGAAATACACGCGTCCAGGCTATTCGCGTGTGGAACTTCCCGCGCACCCCTGAAATACACACACCCAGGCTATTCGCATGTGGAACTCCCCGCGCACCCCTGAAATACACGCGCCCCCAGGCTATTCGCGTGTGGAACTTCCCGCGCACCCCTGAAATACACGCGCACAGGCTATTCGCGTGTGGAACTTCCCGGGCACCCCTGAAATACACGCGCCCAGGCTATTCGCGTGTGGAACTTCCCGCGCACCCCTGAAATACACGCACCCAGGCTATTCGCGTGTGGAACTCCCCGCGCACCCCTGAAATACACGCGCCCAGGCTATTCGCGTGTGGAACTTCCCGCGCACCCCTGAAATACACGCACCCAGGCTATTCGCGTGTGGAACTCCCCGCGCACCCCTGAAATACACGCGCCCAGGCTATTCGCGTGTGGAACTTCCCGCGCACCCCTGAAATACACGCGCCCAGGCTATTCGCGTGTGGAACTTCCCGCGCACCCCTCAAATACACGCGCCCAGGCTATTCGCGTGTGGAACTTCCCGCGCACCCCTCATATACACGCGCCCAGGCTATTCACGTGTGGAACTTCCCGCGCACCCCTGGAATACACGTAGCCCGCTCCCCCAGGCCCGATCGCGTGAGAAACTTCACGTGAACCCCTGTAATACACGTAGCCCGCTCCCCCAGGCCCGAGCGCGTGAGGAACTTCACGCGAACCCCTGTAATACACGTAGCCCGCTCCCCCAGGCCCGATCGCGTGTGAAACTTCACGCGAACCCCTGAAATACACGTAGCACGCTCCCCCAGGCCCGATTGCGTGAGGAACTTCACGCGAACCCCTGTAATACACGTAGCCCGCTCCCCCAGGCCCGATCGCGTGTGAAACTTCACGCGAACCCCTGAAATACACATAGCACGCTCCCCCAGGCCCGATCGCGTGAGAAACTTCACGCGAACCCCTGAAATACACGTAGCCCGCTCCCCCAGGCCCGATCGCATGAATAACTTCACGCAAACCCCTGTGATGTACGTACCCTGCAAATCGCGTGTGAGACTTCCCGTGCACCCCGGTATACACGCACACGTATTTTTTGTCAGCGGGTGTCCGTGTTTGTGGGTGCCCCTTTGCACGTAATTTTTCCTGGAGGGCCACAGTATGGGACATTCATCATGGCAGTATATAGGTGCTATTTGTTGGCGCACCTTTTGGCGCACATTTCTTACAGCCGCAGAGACGCTACCGCCTGCTTTCTTGTGGCGGTCGTGTTTGTGCCTGTGCGCTGGTTTGAGCGTGCGCTTTTTTCACCTATTCTATTCCATGAATACGTGTTGTAGGCGAGCGTGTGCGCGTTCCGCGCACTTGTGCCCTGTACTTCCCCCGTGACGCCCACGTTTTGGCAAATTGTTCCCCATTCCGAGTGTTACGCCCGTGTTCCGCCTACTTTTGTTGCTTGCGCCGCGCTATGTGCGAATTTCGCTGTGGCCTGTGCGATTTTCGCTGTGACCTGGCGCACGCTGTTAGATGGCCTGTGCGCCAACGTGCACCGCGCACTTTTTTATCGCACATCCGCTGGTTTTCTCGCGCACGGCCTTCCATGAATCGACGTGCGCTGCTTTTCGTGCGATTTTCGCACTTGCACTGCGATTTTCGCTATTCCACTGCGATTCGCACGTTTTTGCCCACTTGCGCTGCGCTAATTATTCCATGAATCGGCTGTTTTTGTATCTACAATCTACTGTTTACTTGGTTCATATGTAAACAGTCATGAACTTCTACACTCCCTCACAGTCAAAATAATGTGCATGGAACCATTTATGTACCCTCGCACTTATAGGGAACACTTGTACATATTAAAATATTCTGGGGGTAATTCATAGAATTTAGCGCACAAGTGGCGCACGCGGCTGGCGCACAGTGTGCGCGTATGAATCCCTGCGCCAGCCGCGTGGGCTAAAATCCATTTCTGCGCACAGGGTATTCATGGATTCCAGCTACCAAAACCAGCCGTGGCGCACAGTGGCGCAGCAACCCTGCAGCAGCGCCAGTTACGCCCCCAAGAACGCCTCTCGCGCAGGGAAAAGCCATCAAAATCCCCAATCCAGCGCAAAGGGCTGTGCTAAGCCTGTACCAGCACGCCAAGCGGGCTACGTGTATCACTGGGGTGCGCGGGAAGTACCTCAAGTCATTTCAGCTGGGTACGTGTATTTCAGGGGTGCGCTGGAAGTTCCACACGCGAATGTCCTGGCTACGTCTATCTTGGGGTGCGCGGGAAGTTTCACAAGCAATATCAGCAGGGTACGTGTATATCAGGGGTGCGCGGGAAGTTCCACACGCAAATGTCCTGGCTACGTGTATTTCGGGGTGCGTGGGAAGTTTCACACACGACATCAGCAGGGTACGTGTATATCAGGGGTGCGTGGGAAGTTCCACACGCGAATGTCCTGGGTATGTGTATTTTGGGGTGCGCGGGAAGTTTCACACGCGACATCAGCAGGGTACGTGTATATCAGGGGTGCGCGGGAAGTTCCACACGCGAATGTCCTGGGTATGTGTATTTCGGGGTGCGCAGGAAGTCTCACACGCGACATCAGCAGGGTACGTGTATATCAGGGGTGCGCGGGAAGTTCCACACGCGAATGTCCTGGGTACGTGTATTTCGGGGTGCGCGGGAAGTTGCACACGCGACATCAGCAGGGTACGTGTATATCAGGGGTGCGCGGGAAGTTCCACACGCGAATGTCCTGGGTATGTGTATTTCGGGGTGTGCGGGAAGTTTCACACGCGACATCAGCAGGGTACGTGTATTTCAGGGGTGCGCGGGAAGTTTCACACGCAAATGTCCTGGCTACGTGTATCTTGGGGTGCGCGGGAAGTTTCACACGCGACATCAGCAGGGTACATGTATTTCAGGGGTTCCGTGGAGTACTACACGTGAATTGGCCGTGTGGGTCCTCCCAGGTGTTCGTTCCACAACCTCCACGGCCCCTGTAGGCAGCCCACACCACGGGGGACTAGCCTGCACCCCCACTCGTCCCCCTGCACCCCCACCCCCCAGCACTGTGGGGCACCCTCCACCAGGCCCCAACTCATGTTCCCCTGCACCCCCACCCCCCAGCACTGTGGGGCACCTGCCAGCAGGCCCCCACTCATGTCCAACTCATGTTCCCCTGCACCCCCACCCCCCAGCACTGTGGGGCACCTGCCAGCAGGCCCCCACTCATGTGCAACTCATGTTCCCCTGCACCCCCACCCCCCAGCACTGTGGGGCACCTGCCTGCAGGCCCCCACTCATGTCCAACTCATGTTCCCCTGCACCCCCACCCCCCCAGCACTGTGGTGCACCCTCCACCAGGCCCCAACTCATGTTCCCCTGCACCCCCACCCCCCAGCACTGTGGTGCACCCTCCACCAGGCCCCAAATCATGTTCCCCTGCACCCCCACCCCCCAGCACTGTGGGGCACCCTCCACCAGGCCCCAACTCATGTTCCCCACCACCCCCACCCCCCAGCACTGTGGGGCACCTGCCAGCAGGCCCCCACTCATGTTCCCCTGCACCCCCACCCCCCAGCACTGTGGTGCACCCTCCGCCAGGCCCCAACTCATGTTCCCCTGCACCCCCACCCCCCAGCACTGTGGGGCACCTGCCAGCAGGCCCCCACTCATGTCCAACTCATGTTCCCCTGCACCCCCACCCCCCAGCACTGTGGTGCACCCTCCACCAGGCCCCAACTCATGTTCCCCTGCACCCCCACCCCCTAGCACTGTGGGGCACCCTCCACCAGGCCCCAACTCATGTTCCCCTGCACCCCCACCCCCCAGCACTGTGGGGCACCCTCCACCAGGCCCCAACTCATGTTCCCCAGCCAACATGTCATCACAATCTAGATCCCTGGTCCCTATGGTCAGCCTCCAAATGCAAAACACCCACCCGAGTATTGCATCCACCCACTCAGAAATGTCAATAACATGATAGAACACCAATTGAAGTTTGGAAACGAACACATGTCCCTCACATACACCCAATGGGTGTCAGTGAATCTCAAAACACATATCATGATATGCATGAAACCAATGAGATGATACTACACATTGAAGTTTGATCAAAATATATGTATTAAAGGAAACATGAATTGAATCAAAAATAAACAAACAGAAATGGGAATGTAAAAAAATAAAAAGAAGCATGTCCGTGAAAAAATGCAAAACCATGTAAAAAAATAAAAAGAAGCATGTCCGTGAAAAAATGCAAAACCAAAAATCATAATCCAAAGGAATGGTGTCCAAAGTCACAGTCCACAAAAGAAAATCCAATGGGAAATTATAATTGAAAGCCATTGCTCCATGGGTAAATTGTAAAATTAAAAGAAAATCCAACAGTGAACTATGTACAGATGAACAAGCCAGGGTCCATGATGCCAACAAAAGAAATGAAACCTATCTAACAATACTACCTAATAAAAAAAAACTATATACAAAACTGTGGCCCATTGTCCAAAAGGTCCAAAAAAATGCAAAAACAAAGGAAACCTAACACTAACTACATAACTATTTACAAGGGCAGCGGGCTAGTCCAACGGCTCACTGGATGTTGTCATGGGCCAGGGCATCATCGAACTCCTGTTCAATGGCTTGGAGGCGGGCATGTTCCCTGGCCCCGAGGTCTCGCAGGGATAAAGCAGTGTCCAGCTCTGACTCCCTGCAAAGACCCTCAAGGCACTCAGCCCGCCTCAGCGCCCTCCGCATGGAGTTCTCTGCCCTGACCATTGTGAGCCGTTCCTCCTCTGCCTGCTGCCGCTCCGCACCTATCTGCTGGCCCAACCGCTCCCACACGGAAGCCACTCCCATTCCAGGGTTCTCCTGCCCTCTGGCCGATGCCTGCACCCCTGATGTTGATGGCCCCGAGCCATGATGCCTCCCACGTCGAGCCTGCCGCTGCCTCCGACGCAACTGCCTGTGCCAGCACGACGGCATCCAGGCTGATGGAATCCACTGACGCCGTCGTGCACGTGCCCTGCCCGATGATGCCATCACATCCGCCATCTGCTGGGGTCCAGTTGCTGGTGTGTCCACCCCTGCTGGACCTCCGACTCCCGACCGTGGCAGGGATGGGATCCCCACCGAGCTGGCTGCATTGGTCGGGGCAGGTCCACAGGGGGCCCTGGTGGCATCTGGGCTGGAAGACGGCATGGAGAACGACTGGTGCATAGTCTCCACAGAGGAGGAGAGGGTCGCCAGATTGGCCGACACATGTTGGTAACCCGCGACCATGGCCGATCCCAACTGGGCCACGTCGGCACGGTGCTCTCCGTGATGACGTGCATGCTCCTCCTGGGAAGCACGCACCTCATCACGAATTGCACCTGTGCGCAACGCGACACCAATCAGGACCTTCTCCATACAGCCAGGGGTCCCCTTGTCCGCAGGTGGAGGGGAGTCAGATGACATGGACATCCCCCCTACCTGCGGACGGGCCTGGGATGGGGCATCCCTGCTGGTGCATGGTGGTGCAGTCACATTGTCAGGGACAGTGACATGCACAGGCCCCTCCACGGCGACCTGTGCTGCCTCCTGCCCCTGCCCCTGGACTGTAATACTTGCACCAGCAGGGATGCCCCCACCAGGCCCCATGTGCGCCTCAGTAGCGGCCTCCTCCTCCTCTGTGGAAACCACCAACCTGGATGGCTCCACCCCGTCTTCCGCCGTTGCAAGCCCCTGTGGGGGCTCACCCACCCCTTCCGCTGCAGCCGTGGTGGCTTCCCCGCCGCTTTGCTCCACAGCGCCGTCTCCGCCCTCTTCTTCACGTGGCGCTGTGTAGAGGGAGACATAGAACACAAGCATCAGGGTACTGTACAATGGTCCCCTAGACAGGAAGCAATAGCAGATGAGTGGCACTGTCAAAGATCACTTCCATCATGTCCCTCCACAACACATGGGTCAGTGCAGGTAAAACACATGCGGTAACAGGCATGGTGCATGCTATGGACATTAGCATACATGTCCAAGGGATTCTTGAAACATACAATGTTGTTTTGGAACTGACATGCATCATGGGCCATGCCTATCACATGCACACACTTCACCCTAGTTTCATCCATCTGGCCTCGTACACCACAGACACAGTGGATACAAGGATGACTAGGCTGCATCAGTGAACCTGAACATTGCGACAGACATGTGTCATGCATCCCTGGCATTCACAAGTCACAGACACGCAGGTCAGACACACAGACATGGACAGCATACATGTACATGGCATCAGCACCCATCCCTCACCCCCACCCATGTCCAGGAACAGAGACTGGCATGCTTTCATGTGGCCATTCCGCATAGGGCAACCCATGTTGCATTTGAACACATGCACCAACCGTGTGGTTCACACATTACTGGTCTCACATGCATGACCATGATGTCCCTGCACACACACATGCATACATGGCCTATGTCACACATACAGGCAAGTATCAGACAACCAGAACACTGCGACATGCCCTGTCCCACACAGCAATGCTTGGCCACTTACCGCTCAACTCCAGACGGTCTGCCTCTCAAGGATCTGGGCGTGGAGCGCTGGGCCTACGTGTTCCAGAACCCTCATCTGGATGGTACTCATGCGGCCCCGGCCCCCTCCATGAGGCGTCGGGCCTTAAAGAGGGTCCTGGACCTGCAGTCATCCCAGCGCTTCTTGACATGTTGGTAGTCGCGGACTGCCACCCCCTCCGCGTTGATGGCAGTCACGATGTCCGTCCAGATCCGAGTCCGTCCTTCCTTGTTGGAGCGCTTACTTCCGAAGAGGGCATCATACTGCCCCAGGACTTGCTCCACCAGGACACCAACTTCGGTGGCAGTGAAGCTGGTGCCCCTCTGCCTCTCTGGCTGGGGGTTGCCAGTGGTGCCAGATGTTGCAGTGCCCGACATGGCAATCCCGGAGGCAGGAGTGGGTGGGCAACTGGGTCCTGGGGCTGGGCTGTGGAGCGATGGTATCCCAGTCGGGAGTCTTCTGTTCCAGCAGGGGTGGACACAGCAAATGGACCCCTGCAGATGGCTGATGTGCAGGCACCAAATGGCAGGGCACGGTGGCAGCAGGCAGGCAGGCAGGCAGCAGCAGATGGCTCGTGGGAGGCTGCTCGGGGCTCTGGGGGGCAGTAATTCGGCCTTTTGGGCAGGAGCGTGGTCTTCCGTATGATTACGCGTGGCCAGCTTGATACGGAGTGATTTGGCACGTCTGCATGTAAATCGAGGAAAGGCCCTTAGTACGTAAGCGCATCAGCACGCATACGCGATTTCATTGGACCAAAGGCCCTTAGCGCGTAAGCGCGTCAGCAAGCATACGCGATTTCATTCGACCAAAGGCCCTTAGTGCGTAAGCGCGTCTGTGACGTTTCGCGCACAGGCGTTTCCCTGGCAGGGCTTGTAGATCCCATGTGCCTTTACATTGCTCTGTACCTGCTTTTCTTGGGGTGCGGTGCGTGTGTTTTCCAGCCGTTGGGGTTCACACGCTATTACTTCATAGCGGGTGTTGGCTATGCGTTCTTCTACACGCAAGGCAGACGGTGAGTGCTAGCCCGCTCTCCCAGGCCCGATCGTGTGAAAAACTTCATGCGAACCCCTGTAATACACGTAGCCCGCTCCCCCAGGCCCGATCGCGTGAAAAACTTCACGCGAACCCCCGTAATACACGTAGCCCGCTCCCCCAGGCCTGATTGCATGAAAAACTTCACGCGAACCCCGTAATACACGTAGCCTGCTCCCCCAGGCCCGATCGCGTGAAAAACTTCACGCGAACCCCAGGCACAATAGCAGCATGGGACATTCATCATTGCTGTATATTGGCGTTTTTGTGATGCGCAGGGACGCTACCGCCTGCCTTCATGTGGCGGATGTGTTTAGGCCTGTGCGTGTCTTTGGCCGTGCGCGGCTTTGCCCTATTCGATTCCATTAATACGTTTGGTTCACGTGCGTGTGGGCGTTCCGTCTGCTTCCCAGCAGTACATCCCAGTTACGCCCTTATTTGCGCGTGTTGTTCCCCATTCCGCGCGTTACCCCCCATGTTCTGCCCCCTTTTTGGTGTGTGCGCCGAGGTTGTGCGCTTTCACTGTGCGCGTCGCGCACGCCGTTCGGGATGTTTCAGTGACGTGTGCGCCATGCACGGGTTTGGCGCACATCCCGAGGAAAACACACGCAGGGACTTCCATGAATCGCACGTGTGCGCGTGCGCCTGTTTTTTCACGCTTGCGCCTGCTTGCACATAGATTTTCGGCACACGTTTGTTCCATGAATCGGCCCCTCTGTGTTTTACACAATAAAACAGAAGTAGGAGATTGCAGAATGCTGTTTTCTCTTCTAAATTATATAATCTTCACACTGCTACCTCTACACTTATTTAGTACTATTTTTAAAAAACATCCTAGTAGCAACCCATGTCCTACTTTACATAAACTACTTATTAGCCTATTTTCTCTATTTCAAATGTGTATTTTGCCTATTTATATTCACAAAGAATATTACACATATATTTCAAAACGTGGCTTCTACCAACATTAAGTAAGCATTCTTTAACCCCTTTGGCAATCTAGCTTGGTGTGTTACTATTGAGTCATTTCAAACAAGCCAATTTACTTTTGTATGCACCCATGTCGTGAAATGTCCAAATTCTATGGATACCCCCTCATGAAGCATAATTGCACATGTTTTAAATGTTTTCTTACTAACATAACTTGACTATTCACAAAATTCAATATTGACGTGTTAATTTTCCTGCTATCTACATATCTACATTGTATCTTTGAAACATAATCAATACTTACTTATTAAAAACTAGATATTGCATTTTTATGACCCTCATATTTTATATGCAGTGCATCACGGGCACTATGTAACAGACACACCATTAGACCATTATACACTGTTGTTCTCTTTGTACATGCTAATCATTGGATCATTGGGAAAAATAATCCATCCTGGATTAAAAAAAAGCACACAACAATATAAACAAATATAAGAAAACACCACTACAAAAAACTAACAGGGATTTTTAAACTGGGTGGAAGTAAACAAAAAACATTATACTGGTAGCATGCAGAACACATTATAAGAAGGTAAAGAAAATTTGGAGAACAAGAGAAAATAGGGTGGGATAAGTAAACTCGGAGAACACAAGAAAATAGGGTAGGATTAATTAACCGAAGAACAAGTCATCAATCAAATATAATCTATCAAACTACTTTTTTTCTACTTTTTCATTTTTGGCAGCATTGTCTTTTTCATGTTGTCATTTTCAGTTGGCGCGTCTTAAAAGTCAAGAATCACTGTGCATAAAAAGAGGCAGAGGAGGTAGTCTTCAACTTTTACAATAAAATCTATGCTGTGGACCTTCCAATGTTCCAACGCAAAGTCTAGGAACATCAATAATGATTAATCCATCATAAAAGAAAATGCATGGTTCCCATTCCTTACATAGATGGAGATCAACACTACCTGAAGCACCTCCATCCGCTAATTCAACAACGTCAACAGTGGTATCAAATGCACAGACTCCTCTTTTACTGACTTCCCTCATCACTGGAGCTGTGAGCAGTGGTTGTACAAAATCAAACACCACACATTGAAGGTGCTGCCACCAACAGCCAGAGTCTTAAAATACCTGAACCACTGCTTGAAGAATCATCCAAAATGCTAGAAAGGTCACAAAGGAGGCTTTTCATGAAGAGTCGGCAGATGTACTGCTCCCATTTCCGACAATACCACTATGTTTTGAACATAGGTTGACCTTTCACAGGAGTTAACTGTACAACATCTAGTGCAAATCCACTGGGATGATGATAACAATACAGTAACAAAAAAATTGAAAAATAAGCACATTACAAAAATGAACTTGCACAACAACACCAATTGAATTACCTCACAAAACATTGGAAACACCTACAAGTAATGCATATCTCAAAATACAATTCAAGTACAAAAGGTACACTCAAAGAAACCTTCAGCCTTAATAACAAATACAAAAGCTACATATCCAACTTAAAACAACAGTAAAAAAGCCTTGCCACTCAAACACAGCAAATGAACAAAATAATAATGAACACTATCTGATAGCAATGGTTACTGCAACTAACACACACAACACTGCAAATAAACCTTCAAACCTGCACATACCGAGTAACACTTATTTTACATCAGCCACACTCCTGCCATGTGCACAGTCAGAAGTCAGGAATCAAAAAGACAAAACTGTAGAAAATTGTGGCTTTTATACTTTCCAAAAGAAAGACCAAAAAAAGAGGACTATATACCAATAAAACTAGTAATAGGGCTGACACATTTTCAGTACAACCTATCACTATGCCCTACACAAATGCAAAAGTAACAACAACCAATAACAAACAATGAAACTGACACACACCCATATAGCATCTTTCATAGCCGCGGCTATTTGATGCGGATACGGATCCCGATTTGTACAAATCAAACTACAGTGGCTTTCAAACCTTCAAATCAAATAAGTGAACTAAGCACATACAATAACACATGCAAATACAATTCTGTACTGTATCATGCACATGAATATGTGATTATTGCACAGAAAATGTATATCATAAGACACAGCTGTAAATATACCCGTGGCTAGGGCTGCAACAAATGAAACACGAAATAGTATTGATGTGCCTACACACGTGCATTTTATAGATACAACTATTCTAGCGCCCGTCCTACATGCCTGCTGGTAGCTGTGACTATTCGCAAAAACTTGGAATTAAAAATTGCATTTCCACTGCAACAAATTCCAAAAACTGTCCCCAACATACCTACCAACCCCCTCCACCTCTCATAGACCTCCTCCACTCCCATAGTGTCTTACAATACCCCAAAACACTCAATGCATATAAGATGCCAACCCACCCAAAATTCTGGGGAGTCACGGCTACCACACATCCACAAACACACGACTTGTCACTTTCTCTAATATAGTCGTGGCTACAATGGGGAAGGTGTAGCACCATCCACCAATTAGAAAGTACAACACACACAGGTCATACATACCCTGCTCATACAAAATACTCGAAATTCAAACGAGCGATCATTTTCCTCGAAACAGAGAAATACTGCAGATATCATGGCTGGTTTCAAAATTGTGTAGCTGATTGGCCTTTTTGGTTTCCCACTTTTTATGAGAAACTAAATATTAACACGTACCTAGGTTTGTCAGATTTTACTGTGAAATGGTTTGGGTAGCAGGGAATGCAGAGGTTCCATGTTTTTTTTCTCCAAAATTGTTACGTCTGAGAAGTACAGGGCACCCAGACGTCATAAAAATTCATTGTAGAGGCAATGATTTGGGGAATGTATGAGGGGTGTCCCTTACTTTAATGATGAAACAAGAGGTGGGAAAACTAATGGAACTATTTCCTCACACCATCTTTATCTTTTCCAGACTCACTCAGAAGCAAAACTGGAGATGGACCACCAGCTTTAATGGTAAAATTTAAAAATCCTAGAAAAATTGTACTAAAGCAGTTTCAGCATTCATGACAGGCCACAACCAATTATGGATTGCGAACAACAACATACAGTTATACATGGCCAATTTCTATAGGCATAACCGAGTACAACAACCTGGAAATGCAGGGTTCCTTCGTAAAATCAAAACCTTACTCCTGATGTGCTAATGTTCTACAGTCAGTGTACCCTAAAACAGTCCTTTTAAGGACTTCTCATCATAGAAAAAAAATGTAAATGTGTTTTATTAAAGTTTTACAAATACAATTAAACATATATTATCGCTGCACATAATTTTGTCATCTGTTAGGTTCCTGTTCCCGTTCCTCCTTCAGTACCCTACCTAAACCCAACTTTGAACAGTAACTGTGTCACAAGGTTGTTGTTCTTGAAGCTGCAGGTTCCCTGGGTCAAAAGTCTATAAGGATGATGGATTTTGGTGATGATTGTACGTTTTGTGTTTCTCAGTTGTCCCGTTCTTGTTTTCACATCAGATAATACTTTTCAGGGGGGTTTGTCATCTGGTGAGGTGAATAATTGTTGTACTAGTGTACTCCACGATGTAATATCTGCAGAGCTTTCTTTCCTTCCCCTTCTTAGTGCTTCGTACCAAACTGCTGTTTCTGCTATGGTCCACCTTCTCAAATCTTTCCACCATATTTCCACATTTGGTCCGTCTTTGGCTTTCCACATCATTGCTATCCGTCGTTTGGCCAATGCCCACGTTAGGTCTATCATCTTTTTCATTGCCCTGTTTTTGTTCGGGCAATTGTATAGACCTAGGAGGCAAGCTTCAATTGTCCAGTCTTGGCCTTTTATCCCTTTCCCACATAGACGCTGTTCTATTTCTCGCCAGTACATTTGGATTCTTGGGCAGCGCCAGAACATATGCCCTATATCTGCATTATCTTCTCTGCATTTTGGGCAGCTTTGTATATTTGCTCCAGGGAAGTGTGATATATTTTCTGAAGTTGGATATGCTCTGTGGAATACATAGAATTGTAACTGTTTCAGTCTGGCCTTCTGGATATCTTCTTGGGATACAGTTTTGCTTAAGTCCATTCTTTGTCTGTGATCACTCTTCCTATTACTGCTTCCCATGTCTGTTTTCCTTTGGATGAATCTTTGGGTACTTCTTCTAGAAGCATCTGGTATAGCCTGGATACCATATGTCCTCCTTCAGTTACATCATATAGCAGGCCTAACACAGGATTTTCAGTTTGTAAGGCTGTCAGAGATGGACACTCAATCTTTAGGTTTTTGGTGAGTCTTGTATAGGTTATGCATTGACCATAGTACCTTCCGTGGGATTCGATCAGGTCTTGAAACTCTAATATCATCCCTGCTGGGGTAAGGTCTCCCGTTGTGATTAGTCCCTTACTCTCCCAGTAGGTTCTGCTTTGTTTGAGATGTTCCTCGCTCGTTCCATTCAGATATGACAGTGGTAGCTGGTCGGAGTATGGTTTGTCTACTTTCAGCATTCTCTTTGTCATGCTGCATATCTGTTGTCCTTGCTGTAAGAGCATCAGTGTTTATGTGATTCTGTTCCTCTCTAGCCACAACACTTTGTTGAGAAAACATGGGGACACAGTGTCGATCAAGAGAGCATGCTCCACTGTCTCTGTGTCAGCTAGCCAACTTACTATGTATTGTAATTGGCCTGCTAGGTAGTACAGTTCAAAGTGTGGGAGGTGCACTCCACCTTCTGTATAGTCTCTGCAGAATACTTCCATAGCCATATTCTTTCCACTTATACCCCATATAAAGCTGCTTAGCACTGAATTGAGGTCTTTGAAGAATGCTTTTGGTATAAGGTGCGGTACATTTATGAAGTCATAGAGTAGTCTGGGGAGGGATGTCATTTTTACTAGCGATATCCGTCCCATCACCGACAGGGGCAGTTTTTCTCAGAATTGGATAGAAGCTTCAAGGCTCTATTTCCAAGTTTTCTTCTCCTCGTATACAAAGCTATCAATGCTCTTGCTCATCAGCACCTGTCTGATTGTTACTCATTTTATTCACCATCTTGTTCCCTCTGATCCCCCTCACTGTCCCTCCTCTAGCTTCAACTCTTTCTCTCCCCACTCCACCGCCCATAACAATCAAATCCAGCACAACTAGGGATCTCTTCAAAGCTTGGCTTAAAGTTGACTTACCTGCTAAGGAGGAAGCGCCCGCTACTCTCCCCCCTACCCTCCCTAATTGTCCCCCACTGCCTCCAGTGATGTTTAACAATGGTATATTTATATAGTACTCCTCTTTAGTTTGAAGCACTTGCCGCATTAGGTATATATATATCACCAAACTTTGCAAAAAAATTCAGAGTGGGCCATATACTTTTTTTTGCAAAGTTTGGTGAGGATTCGTCCAGAGGAAGCGAAGTTATAAGCCACCCAAAAAATGCTCTTCCTATGGAAACACCAACTTAACCATAACTACATGGACGCTACCGAGTCCGTGTAATATATATTATATATATCTATATCTATATATATCTATATCTATATATATATATATATATTTATCTATCTATAATGAGTGTTCTTTTATAACGTGCTTAATACCGGTGACCATTTTCTAAGCGCAAGAGCGGGATTCAAACCTGTGCTGCTATGCGTTGTCTTGCTTCCAAGACAAACACATTACATTGCCACTGAGCTGTTCCAGGCCCATATATGTTTTTTCTGTTTGCTTTGTTTTGTTCCAGGCCTATGTTCCACTTTTTTTCACCCTCATAAACAGGCTCACATCTTGTTCTCATCTTTGTGTGATTGTGAAGGCACCCTGCATAGGAACCATCTGTAAATGTGTTATCACAAATCATTTCTGATCGAAATTGACGCCCCTGTTCTTCAAATAAATACAAATACATACACAAATAAACTGCCGTGCCAATATGACATAAAGTGTTAGACTGCCCCATGTATTGCACTCTTTGCACCCAGACAGCTCGCAGTGTCAGAAGGCTGGGCCGACAATCAACGAAAAGACATTCATAAATGTGAATATCTGGGAAAATAATGACGTGATCTTTGTTTACAAGTATGTGTTTGCATATAACTTGCTTTGTGAATCACATGCACATTCTTTTGGCTTGAATGATTTAGACCTTCTTCCTTGCAAATGCTGAACTTAAACATTGAATAACCTTCATAAATCGGCCCAATGGTTGTTTCGGACTACAAATCCCATGAAATCTGGCGATTGACTGCTGATTAGGGATGACGGGAGTTGTAGTCCAAAACATCTGGAGAGCCAAAGGTTGTAGACCCCTGCACTAGAACTTCAAAACTGCTATGCAAAGTTTAGCTACTTCAGTTGTGCATTCAGTGTTGTTGTTAGCCAAAGAAATCAACATAGCGAGCTAAATTTACAAAGAATCAGCATATGATCAGCCAATCAGCCGGTCACTTTGCGCACACCCTCCACGGCAGTGCAAAAATCTCCATCTGAGTACGTGATGAGCACATCCCAGCTTCCCACTGGAATGCATTCCGGAAAGTGCTACCCTTTAGGTCCCGCAACATTGATATGCATGTATTAATGTGAAGTGCCGGGTTGCGCTCATGTCCTGCGCCTCCCTCTGCGCCTCCCTCTGTGAGTCAGGGAACCTGTGTGTAGATCCTGTTGTTAGCATGATGCCAAAGGCAATGTGCTCTTCGCTGGCTATGAAATATGGCTATGTGAATCGACCCCAGGATTCAAACCATCTTTCACTAACATCAAAAATAATAGCCTCTTGTTCTACGGCTGAACCACAATAAAGCGTAATTGTATATTTTAGTAACACTATGGGGTCTTCATTTCACTGCCCCTCCAGGCAAATCAATGCAGTGCTGAGCAGATTCCAAACGTGTAGGTGCCATGTTCTACTTGAAAAACTGCTTTGACCCTCTTTTGGAGACGCATCCTTTTTTGCTATTGTCTAATCAAACAGCGGGTGCCAGTGTTATCCATGCTACCACTGTGAAGGACTGATGCATGCCGGCTCCGTCCGTGCCACTGCGTGAGTTCATAGAGCAAGCTAATAAGAGTGTTGAAAGGAGTAATGCAGCGTCGCCATCTCATCAGCTCCAGCACGTGACTCTACGTCTCACGGCAAGGAGGCTGCTTCTTCCGAGGAGCGCTGGGGAGCTGATTGCAGCCTGTGCTTAATGTCTCTGGCTGCCATCTTTTCTCAGCTGTAATACAAAAGACTTGGCGGTAGAGGAGGTAGAGGAAAAGTGAGCAGGTGCCTTTATCTGTGTTTTGTGATGCACTGAATCAATAAAGGGCGCAGGTCAGTATAAGGCTACGTGTCCAACAACTGGACTTTCTATTAACATGGTAAATCTTAAACACAGCTTCAGAAACCATCCACATCCACCCAGTCGCCGCCACCCAGTCGCCGCAGTCCGTTCTGTGTGAGTAGTCCTTGAGGGCCTTGCTCATTGGGGTGAGTAGCTTGGGTTTAGGGCGAGTTGCAGACTTTGAATATTTCCTCATCAGTGCCAGGTAAGGGGGTAGTTACTGTGGCCTTCGTTAGTTCACTTTGCTCTGGCTGTTTGCTGCCACCACCTCGTTTTCTTCCCTCTGACAAAAGCCATATTTGCACTGGTGTAGAATCCCTGGCCCTCCCGCCCAACCCCCTTCCATGTTTATATTTTGGGTCACAACTGAAACCTCTCTCTAGAAGGCTGCCGTGAAATCCTAGCTGTGAGATGTGAGAAAGGTTCTGGCCCCTCCCTGCCCCACACCCCCAACACCATAGCACCCTGGCCGCATCAGAGAGCAAAGGAAAAAGATAAAAAGAGAAAGAGAAGCGAAATCCTGTTCCTAAACGAGAGAAAAATAAGGCAAACCTGAAGGGGGAGAAAGAGAAGGGAGACAGAATACACAAAAGGAAGAAAGAGGGAAGACAGGCTGGGTGATAAAGTTGAGAAGCAGAGCAGAAGGAAGTGAAAAGGAGAGAGAGGAGACAGGATATGAGGATCAGTGAACAGGAATGTAAGAAGAGAAAGAGTGGCAGGGCAAATGGGACAGAACAGGCGAGGGGGAGTACAGAAGAGAGAAGATGAGGCCGCGTGAGTGCAAGTGGGAAAGTGAGAGACTAGAGAAGGAAGAGAGATTAGATATGTCAGATGAGAGCCAGAGCATGGGAAGTATGGAGAGGGAGAAAGGGAGGGAGAAGGAGGGAACAGTGAGCAAAGGAAAAGAATGGAGTGATGGATTTTCAATGGTGGACAAATAGGAGAAAGGAAGAGAGTGAAAGATGGAGTTGGAGACAAAGTGTGGAGAAGGGCATGGAACTTTGTAGTTGGTGGTTTTTGATATATAATCCCAGATCCCAAGCAGTTCCTTGTCCCTTTTCATGGAGGCCATTAAAAAGATAGAAACAAAGTAAACAAAGAAAATGCCCACCATGGAAAGGAGAGAAGGAACTAGGAGTAGCACTAATCATTCATGAGGTGTTTAGCCAATCTCCTGAAACT
Source organism: Ambystoma mexicanum (assembly GCF_040938575.1). Lineage (NCBI taxonomy): Eukaryota > Metazoa > Chordata > Amphibia > Caudata > Ambystomatidae > Ambystoma > Ambystoma mexicanum. The sequence continues at coordinate 413,695,725 of NC_090941.1, read as the reverse complement.
GCTTTGCTGCTATTGTACACCGAGTGATCCACTGTGTCAAATGTAGAAGATAGGTCATGGAGGAGAAGGACAGACTGACTGTTCTTCACAAGTGCTTTTAGTAAGTTCTCCATGATGTAGAGGAGGCAAGATTTAGTACCTCTGCCTTGTACGAAGACTGATTGGAAATCATGAGGAGGTTTCTTCAGAGTAAGCTTGTAGTTGGTTGAAGACTACGTTCCCAAGTATTTTTCCCAGGGAAAGTGTACAAGAATCCGAGTGATAGTTATAGTCTATAGCAGAGGTCTTCAAACTGTGGGACGCGCCCCTCTAGGGGGCGCGGCTGCTTCCTTGGGGGGGGTGCCAGAGCCCAGCATGAAATGTAAAAAAAAAATTTTTTTTTTTTTTTAGATTGGGGGAAATGGGAGGGGCAGCTCACATGGTCAGACTGGACCATACAACGGTCTTAGGCACCAATGAAAACATGGCCAGCAGTTGCAAATGGACATTCAGTCCTTTAGTCACAGACTGTTTGAATAGTACACAAGGGGTTGTTTTTTATTCAAATGTAAACAAATTGTGATATTTAAAGAATATTTATTCAGCAACAATGGTCAAAACTACTAGCTGCATAGTGAAGCAACTCCTCAAACCGGCCCACATTGGCCAAAAAAGTGGCCCATTTTGATTGGCCTACACTAGCATTTTGCATTTTTGGTACAGTCATCGCCCTATTGCCCTATAGGCCAGTCCAAGCCTGCCGACTCATCCCTAATGGGTGAGGGGGCGTTCACCCACTGGCCACCTCGCCCATTATGGAGGGACTGAAGAGCACTGTTGCCTTTGACCGTTCATTTCCCCAGCCGCACATGATCACTGAGCCATGCAACGTTGGGGGTGTTTTGCTTCGCCAGCCTTGCATAGCTCTTTGGAAATGCTGGCTGGGGCACTGCATGTATGTATGTGCGAGGGGGTGCTCCTGCGCCTCCTCGCACATATGGGCAGAGCAACCTGGAGCGGGGCATTTTAGCAACCATGCGCAGGCCCCTGCAGAAGGTAAGTTCATGGCAATTTATTTTTTATTTAAATGTGTATGGATGTGTGTATGCTTGTGTTATGGGACTGTGGTGGAAGCAGGATGGGCAGCAGAACTGGGATAGTGGTGGGAGTATGGTGGGGAGAGCCCAGGGTCTGTACTGGGAGTAGGGTGCGGTGACGGCACGCAAAAGTTCATAGCGATTTCTACATACTGTCCATCCGGCACTTTTAGGGGGGTCCGGCCTGCCCAAACTTGGCTCAGGGGGGGCCCGAGCCAAAAAAGTTTGAAGACCACTGGTCTATAGGGAATACCATCACCTGAGAAGGAGCAACTGCAGAACTATGGAAGGTGTTACAGACCTCAGCTATAGTTATTGCAAGTGAAGTAATGCTGTCTTTGGTAATTTTGGCAGGGCATGGTTGGCATTTTAGTTTTGATGCCTTTATCTTTTTCTGTACTTCAAAGAAATCCTCATATGCTATGTGATTAAGGGAGGAGATATTTTCTGATGACATGTATTAAGGTGATAATACTACAAGAGGGGGTCCTTGGTTTTTACTTGTTAGTATTTTGAATGTCAGGACTTTTTCTTGGAAGAAGTAAGCAACGTTCTCTGTCAGTTCCAAGTGAAGCGCAGGATGAATGGGTTTGGATATGACTTTAATTTCCTCTTGATAGCAAGACCAGATGGCTACTTTGGAATACAGAAGCCCTTACTCGTGGCTGCGCAATACACACCAGAGCACATTGCTGTAAATGATACAAGTTCCAACATCTGAAGATCACCCAATTTTCGTATTTGTGAATTGTGGATAAAGGTTATGTTTTAGCAAAATCATATTGTGAGATTGATTTATTAATCTTCCAGACGTAGAGTTCTAGAGAAGACCGCGTAGGTTCACTCTCACTTAACATGTATGCTTCAGGCCTCAATGAGAGAGTTAAAAGAGAAGAGTTGAAAGCTTAGAGCTATGAATTGTAAGGATGAAGACAACAAATTGAGAAGACCATTAGGCAATGATTTATGATCTATAACGAATTAGAGCATACTGGACCATATGAATGGACGGTATTTAAAAGTTGCACTATGGGGAAATGTATATTGGAGAAATGTGGTTGCAAGAAGAGAGTGCAGCACATGCAATGTACAGTAAAGGATGTGATGTGATGAAAAAGTTTCAGGCTGAGGTGTAGAAAGGGGGATGCATTCCACAATAAATACCAACATAGACAATCTAATGCAGTAACATCAACACTTACCAGAGAATTTGTCATTTGTTCAATGATGATAGCCCTGGGAGGAGCCTATCTTTTCTTTTTGTAAATGGAACAATGGGTGCCATGGTTAAACTAGAAGAGAGGGTGATAAGGACAACTAGAAATCCAAAGTTTCAGTAAATTATGGATAATGGGAAGGACAATACATCTGAGAAGGTAGTTGAGAGGGTGCTTGCCCAATATGGTGTCGCCATGGCATCAAAGCATGTCTGCACAGGTCTTGAAATCACTATGAAACTTCAAGAGATAACTGGGGCAAATCTTTGTGAAGCAGAGAAATTGCTCTGACCTGATAGGCTAGCTATCGGATGCCAACATACTTTCTCTATGCTACTGGCCACCAAACTGCTGGTGGTTTGTCATGACCCAACCAGGAACAGATTCCAGCATCAATGGTTGAGTAATGGATTCTTCTTCTATTGAAGCATAATGGAGACTCCTATTTTTGCAGTTACGTCCATTTGGTATTTAGAACCAAATTAGATATCAGAATATTGAATTAAGATCTTTCAAATGTATTGAACCCAAGTGCTCCATCATTGAGTTTCTCTAACCAATCTGGGTTCACGAGAAATTCAAAGACCACAAGATGCCAGTCACCCGTTTAAATATTTATATCTGATAAGTTAGCATTTGTTGGCGTCCTCTGCTTCATTGAGATAAAGTCTACTTTAAGCATTTCAACATTAATGTTATGTTAAGTTGATTTGTACTGTGCACTGCTGCCATTTTAATGGGATCCAGGCACTCACGTGGCCCTGTAAGGGAATGTGGGTTGGGTTGATTAGTGAGGGGAGAGGGATAGGATAGATGTTGTGCTCATCTGTTGATGTGTGCAGAACCAGGAGCAACCGGAGTCAGTGCATGTGAGCTAGATTTGTGCACTGGGGTTGTTTTGTCCAGAAGGGCAGCGGCCAGTGTTTGACTTGTTTGTTTTCTGAGGTGATAAGTTTTGTATCTTTGTTACAGTGATGTGCGGTTTGCTTATTTTGGTGGGTTCATTCACTAGCCCTCTGGGGGTGTATCATAGCTGAGGAGTGTAAGGTGTGTGAAAGAGAAGAAATTGTTTGTAGGTTTTGTGTGATCTCTGGTTGTTTGTAGTATTATTGTTTTCCATTCTGAATTTATCCCTTCTTTTCCTTGTTTCCGGTTTGTAGAAACAGGGATTGTTTGGGTTGGGCGGTCCATTAATGGAGTGGTTATTTAATGGTTAGTCAGTGTTTATTGCAGTGAGTTGAAAAGCCAGGTTTTTAGACGTTTCCTGAAAGTGAGGTGGACTTCCGTTGTTCTTATTTCCTTAGGGATTGAGTTCGATAGTTTAGCTACCAGATGGGAAAAGTCAATTCCTCCAAATTGACTTTTCTTGTACTATCTTCTTTCTGTTTAGAGGATCTTAAATCTCTCCTCAGCTGGTATTGGGTTATTATTGTTTGGATGAATTTGGCTCCTTGTCCGTGTAGTGATTTATGGGTAATGCAGAGAGCTTGGAAGTTGATACTTTTCTTTACTGGTAGTTAGTGTAGACTTCTAAGGGCTGGTGTGATGTGGTCTCTTCTATTTATTCTCTGGAGTAGTTTGCTGCAGTATTTTGGATGTGTTTTCGTTTTTTGATGAGGCAAGGGTTATATGTGCAAAGTTGAGGTAAGAGAGGTTCCCTCATATTAATTGGAGGAGGTAGAAGTATTTTTTAGCTATTGCACTGACTTGTGGTTCCAAGGTGAGGCCGTTGTCCATGAGGATTCACATATTTATTTTGTATCACTTTTGACGTCTCTGGTTAGGTTTGAATAGTCGGGGGCCATGTGAGGAATGTCTGTATTGGACTGTTTTCTTGTGAAATTAATATTTCAGATTTGGTTGGGTTTAGTTTGATGTAGTTGTTTGCCATCCAGGTGTTTATGTCGGTGTAGTATTTATTGAGGGAATTGTCCAGGTCGCTGTTGTTAGTTATCTTGAAGATGGGTTGCGGGTGGCGTTTCATCTGTATAGGTGTAAGCAATCAGTCCATGTGTTTAAATGAGTTTCATTAGGGGGCTCCTATAGATGTGGAAGAGGAGTGAGGAGAGTCTTGATCCTTGTGGTGTACCGCATGTAATATTTTTGTGTTCGATGTGAATGGTGGATACTTTCTGTTTAGTCAGTGAGGAAAGATTTCAGCCATCATAGTGTAGAGCTTTGTATACTGGATTCCTCCAGACTCTTGGTTAGTATTCTGTGCCTGATCACATCGAAGGCAGCTGATAAGTCCAGTAGTACAAGGGACAAGGTTCTGAAACCAACCAGTTATTGGTCAAGTATTCCATTGCTTTCTACATGATTGAATAATTCTTTGTACACGTGATTCTCCCAGATTTTCTCTGGGAGCGTAGGTTTGATATGGGCCTGTCATTACTAAGGGCATCTGTATTTCCTGCATCATCTTTTAGGAGAGATTTCATGAAACTTATTTGAATGTCTGTGGAACTATTCCAGTGTTTAGTGATAGGTTCATTAGTAGTCAGATGTAGAGGGCTGGTGTTTTATGGGTGAGTAGCTTTTTGTAGATATCCGGTGGGCATGGATCACTGGGAGATCTGGATATGTTGGTATTGTTTAATAGTTTCTAGAAGGTTTCTGTACAGGAGCTGCTGTATACCTCTGCAGGATACCCCGCCCCCTTCCTCCCATATGTTGGAGAAATTACACTGTGTCGTCTTTGACACCTGCCATTGTGGCAGTACTGCAGCGTGTGTTTAAAAGACGATACCCATTGAGAAAACCTTATTGAATGTATCCCCGAAGGGTTGACAACATAAAGGAGGAACTCCCTGAAGGAATTTGAGAAAGAGCGATGAAAAAAAGCTAGTGACATCATAAGGCGCATATCATGACGTCCCGAGATAGTAGCTGAAGAGGATTTATGGATCCTAAAGAACCTAATAATGAAGCAAAGGATCAAGTAAACATTTAAATGCGAAAAAGAGGATTACAAGTGCACAAAGTGTTGCAGAAAACCAACTGTTCAATAATTGTACAGATGCTGAAACGCAAGGTAGACTAAGTCTTAATAGAAGCTGGCTATACATAGTAAATACAATGCATGGAAAGCCGCCATTATATAAAAGCTGGATATTGGTATCATGAATTTAGTAAGCCAGGACCCGTGAAGAGGAAAGGGAAAGCTGGGGCACAGCAAGAATAAGCAGAATCGTGGAGCTGCATGGCGATGTTGTCTGGCCTGGAGTCAAGGCGAAAGCAGCCAAGGTCTGTTATCTGTTCTGGAAAGGAGAGAACGTACAGAGGATGAATCATTCTTTGTTAAGGTGCAAGGAAGGAACAGCAAGAGTGCTAAGTTTAATTCATTTAGAGCATTTAAAACAAAATTGACCAAATCGTAGTCTTCTGTCAAGTGGGCCAAGGATGCCAATAGAGTTTGGACTTGGAGTCCTAGACATGACAGCGAGTGCTCACACTCTCTTATATTCTCAAAGTCAAGGATACTTTGCAAGGCCAAGTTCAAAGACAATCTTTATGGCAGAAGACATGGGCGATGAGAGATTCTGGGCTAATTGGATGGGGAGATAGTGTCATAACCATCGCACAGCACCAGGGTCTGGGCTCATGTGTTGCTGAATGAACCGAATGTTCCAGACATGGCTCAAGTGTGCCAACCAATGATATCAATCATCTATCAAAGACCAATGAGAAACTGTGTATTTAATGTTTCTGAAGATGATGTGATTTAGAGGTAGGCATGTGTTGTCCACCTGGTAGTGGGCAGCCAATTACAATCCTATTACCTATAGAAGATACACTTACATGTCTCCCTTTAGCCAATCTCGATCCTTAATATCTTTTTTACTATTTGCCACGATGACATCACCTCTGAAGTATTTTTGATATAAAAGCTATTGTTTGTGTGAAAATCGCTGAGAGAACCTCAGCGTACGTCAGTTGATGTTCTTTGTAAACTCCATGTTTTAGATAATTGTAAATAAAACAGTACTTTGCAATCTTCCTGAGTTGGTTTGGTTATTTGGACTCAGAGTTTTTCTGTGTGAACCCATCCATTATATGCACGTTCCTAAAGGGCCCTGAGCTCATTTCCTTGCTTGTATGTTCGAATCAATCGAGTGTTCATGATAATTGGACATTTTATCAAGTAATAAAAGACTCTACTGTGTTGTAATGACCATAGTTTAGTTTAGTTTATTATTTATAATGTGCCGAAAAGCCCAAGGGTAACAAGGCGCAGCAGATACAAGAATTTGCAAGACTTAGTTACAGACAGTAATATATGTACAGGTATGAATACAGTAATAATATCAATCAGCGGTAAATATAACATATGTACAGTTAGCAGTTGTGTATCCAGGATGTGGGCCAGGAGGTTCTAGATGATGGCTGTCTTCAGCCAGGATTTGAACTTTGAGCGAAAGTTTTGGTAGGGTAGGTCCATTCTAAGAGTGGGTGGTAGGGAGTTCCAAAGCTTGGCTGCTTTCACTGGGAAGCTATTCCCACCTATAGTTGCACGTTTGTAAGAAGGGACGGATAGGCAGTCTCTGTAAGCTAACCTCGTCGGTCTTATGGATGTTAGTCTGTGAAATCTGTTAATCAGATAGGTAGGGGCTGCATTATTAATGGACTTATGGGTGAGTGAGGCAGTTTTCAAGGAGATTTTATCTATAATGGGGGTCCAGTTTTGTTGTTTGCTATATGTAGTGATGTGGTCTCTTCTTGAGATGCCCAGGGCCGCTCTAAGTGCGTTATTCTGGAGAGTTTGTAATTTGCCAGTGACGGCTTTGGATGACCCAAGGTAGAGGGCGTTGCAATAGTCCAAGCGGGAGAGTATAAGGGCTCTGGCCAGGGTCAGACAACTGGCCTCGGATAAAAAAGGTTTAGCTGTCCGGATCAATTTACAAGTATAGGACGTGGAGGAGGCTAGTGAGTTCACTTGTCTGTTAAAATTGAAGTTAGAGTCCAAGTAAAAGCCCAGTGTTTTGACTTCATGTCCAACCCTGATAGTATTACCATCAATTATAAATGATGAGTATGCCGGGCTCAGGTTCTTTAGGCTAGTTTTAGTACCCAGTGTGATGAGTTCCGTTTTATCATCATTCAGGCATAGACCGTGAGTGGCCATCCATGCCTGGATGATGATGTAGACCCTATTCACCAAGGCCAAATTCTTTGCATAATCTCCAGAAAGCGGAAGGAGGATCTGGGTATCATCTGCATAGTTAGTGTAGGTGATACCGAGATGATCCAGATCATCGAAAAGGGGCTTGGTAAATATGTTGTACAGTGTCGGGGAGACACAGGAACCCTGAGGCACACCGCAGGTGATGGGTATAGGGTCTGCCGCGTCTGTCGGCGAGAAGACCCTCATAGTTCTGCCATCAAGGAAGGATCTGATCCAAGTAATAGCCTCTGGGGAAAAATGGGCAGCCGAGTGGAGATGGGAACAGAGGACAGCGTGGTCGACCAGGTCGAATGCTGCGGAAAGGTCAAGGAGGAGGAGTAAAGCTGCTTGACCATTGTCTTTGAGCAGATCAATCTGTGTTTTAAGGTCGATGAGAGCTGTTTCGGTCCCATGTTGGGGTCGGAAGCCTGATTGTCTGGCTCCTAGCAAGTGGTGATCCTCCAGGTGCTTCTGTATTTGTACATAGGCGACCTTATCCAGAATTTTCAGAAGGAATGGTACTGTTGTTATAGGCCTATAGTTAGTTGGTATTGCTGGGTCGAGGGTGTTTTTTTTTAGTAGGGGCAGTACCCAGGATTGTTTTAGATTAGTTGGGATGGAACCGGTGGAGAAGGAAGCATTGATTAATTTAGTGATAAAAGGGGAAAGGTCACGGGCAGCGTCTTTTATGAGCTGTGCTGGGCATAAGTCTCCTTGGCAGTTAGATGGCTTTAATGACATGATGATTTTTTCCACTTCAAGTATGGTCACTTTAGTGAAGTTAAATCGTAAATGTTCAGTTGTGGACCGTTTCTCAGGTTTAGGCAGGGCAGGATTGTTCAAGGAGGCTTTTTTACAAGATATTTTCTTTTGTAGCGTGGCGATTTTGTTAGCTAGGGCAAGTTCGATGTTGGTACACCAGTTCTTGTCTTTTATACAGGTGTCTATGGGTGCTATGGGGGTTTCTACTTCTTTTAGAATTGAGAATAGTTCCTTTGTATTTGAACTGGCTTGGGAGATGCGAGAGTCAAAGGAGGTACGTTTAGCAAGGAAGATTTCTTTTTTGTACAGGGCAGCTAATTTGGTAAATTTAAGTTTGTTGGCTGCTGATGGGTCTTTTTTCCAGATAGATTCGCAGTGTCTTTTTTGTTGTCTTAAGTTTTTGAGGAGAGGTGTGTACCAGTTGTTAAGGTGGGTTTTGGACTTGCTTGGCCTGAGTTTGAGAGGAGCAATTAAGTCCAGTTAAATGAAACGTAGTCACATCATTAAGTCAATGTCAAAAATCAGGTTTGAATTATGTGCATAACATCAATGAATACGACAGTATTTTCAATGTCTTATCATTATTAACAGCATTATATGTTTATCATTAAAGCACATTCCACTACTGTTATCTGCATACAAAAAATATCTGTTGAGCTTAACAAATATTCATCCTGCTATAATATAGGATGTCCTGGCGCTGAAGAATGTGATGCACTAGTTTGTCACATGAGCTTGATATGGGTTTGAACAGTGGCGGCTGGTGACTTTGAAAGGTGGTGGGGCGTAAATTTCTCCTAGAGAAATTGTGAGTGAGTGAGCGCAGCAAGCAAGTCCAACCCACATCAAGGGGAGTGCGGGGGTACCCCTCCCACACGAAAATATTTCAAAAATGGCTTCCAAAATGTGCAATTTACTGTCCAAACGCACAGAAATATGGCATAAAAAGCATTAGGTTTTACATACTAATGGTGGTATATTATTCTTACGTGTGCAAGTGTGATGCTGTATTTTACAGCAGCTGGTATTGAGAATAGCTGGTACTATGGTGTATGCATATCCAGTATGATAGAAAAATATGTTGTTACTCCGTTACTGCCATTCATATGCAGCAAAAGACATTCTTAAGAAGTCAATGCACTGCGCATGAATAGAAAACTCCATGTGTCTACAGCACCCATTCCAAACATAAAGCCTGCAATCCACAGCCTTAAATATAAATACGGTATTTGTATTTAAGGCTGTGGATTGCTAGGTATTTGAAATACCTAACCCTAGATTTAACAAGTCCTAATGGATGCCACCTAAGCAATGGGTCTGAGACAAACGCACACAATCAGCGTAAAATAATGTTACAATTACTTTAGCCCACTGTAAAACCATTGGCAATATGGTGTTCAGCCTGACCAATACTTCCTTCCCCCTGGTGGCATACAATTCTGGAAAGCGTCACCAAGTGAGGATGATGTGACAGGCGGGCAATTCACTATATGCCTGCCATGTTAGGCTCCTTCACACATGTTCTATTCCAACTCTGCATACGATGGAGACAGATAAATGCTGCAGTGAAAGGCATGGGAACCTAAAACACGCACAGGTTTGCGTGCCGTTCACTGACCGTGCAATGAGTCTGATGGTATCTCTATCATTCTACCATTTGCACAGCAGAAATGTGCAATGGTAGCTATCAGTGCCCTGCTGATTTCAATGGAGTGTATCTGCTTTTATCTTGTGCAGGAAAAACATGCACAATCTGCTGAAATGAAGCCAGTATGCAGGGATCAGAATGCTGCTCCCCGACAAGGGATGCCAGCCCCCTTTGTCAACAAATGTCCCAGTCCCCCTAACACATACACGCCAAAATGTCGTGTTGCTCGTTCCATCACAACTCCAGAACTACATGTCCCAAAATGCAAAGAGAACATCCACAGAGGAATGTCTCCTGAACAACATGTGGCATGCTGGCATCATGCATGGGTGTATGTTTTCTCCAATTTCCATTTTCATGCAACATAATGAGTTTTTCGTCAGTGCACACAGTGAGCACAGATTGCTAGCTTGCACGATGCACCCCATACATGCCCTCTCCCCACAAACCTAACCCACCACCGTTTCCACAACCTCATCTGAAAGAGAGGGGGACTCCTATCCTCTCTCTTTCAGATCAGGCTGGAGGTCGTGCAAACGGCAGCAGTGCGCCTTAAATACATTTTACAGCCCACTTAAAATAAAGACAACACTTTGCACATGCGAGGAAAGGTGCCAGACACTCGATGGCATCTACATGGAGAACGAGGCCCTGCATTCTCCAGGGCAGGACTCCAGGACCAGGACGGTCTGGGAGTGGGAGCACTGTCCTGGGGAATGGCGGGCCGCCCACAAGCACAAACATTTGCAATTCAATTAGCCCGGCCCGGGCCCTGCATTCCCCAGGACAGGGCTCCAGAGGAAGACCAGGACGGTCGTGGGCTGGGAGCACTGTCTGGGGGAATGAAAGCCGGCTGGGCACCAAGTTAAGTGAACTCCTCTGTCATTTTCGCTTACCGGAGGCAGGCCGCAGGCCTTCGTGGACCCTTATCTTCTTTTCTCTGGTCTCGGTGGGCTGCCTTCAATCAAGTCTTGTCGAATGGCGTCACCACACCCAGCCGCACAATCATGAATGTCATTGGCTGACAAGCAGCCAATGGCATTCCACGATTGCCAAGGAGGTCCTGACAGGTGCGCTGTTTGCGCACAGAACAATACTGGCGGGGCTACCCCCCTAGCGCCCCGCCAGCATTTTCATTGACATGGTGTTACGTAGAGTGCGTGAAGCTACGTGCTCCTCGCACTCTACTGTGGAAAAAGATGTGTAAAAGGGGACGCGCCCCTCTGCAGCAGGCCCAGCCAGCCATGAAGACGGCAAAGCTGGGCCTGCAGCAGCAGATTGTTTATTTATTTATTGCTTGGATAATCCAAGCAATAAATACCTTGGATTTAACAGCACGCAGAACAGCACGCAGCACTGCTAAAAAAAAAATGCAGATTGCAGAAATAGAGAACAGAACATGAACATCTGTTCTCTGCACACTCTGTGCTCCCACTGGGGGGGCGGCGCCCCCCCGCCCTATGTAAGCGGCCGCCACTGGGTTTGAAGGGGTGGCATGGAGAGGTGGAGACTAAGGAACTGTAACAAATCCAACAAGGGCCATGCGCAGAGTACGGAGGAGCAGCCACAAAAAAAACAATAGGTGGCTTTGAGAGGTAGGCGGTGTATGAACCGCAGCCGCGGTAGGTGCTTTCCTACGGAAAACATGGGTCTAAGTGATGCCTGCTGAAGACACAGCTGATTCATGGAATTATTTGCGCCGAAAAACGGGGATTTGTGCGCCATTCTGCCCGCAAATCCCCATTTGTTAAACAGGGATTTGCGGGCAGAATGGCGCACAAATCCCCGTTTTTCGGCGCAAATAATTCCATGAATCAGCCTCAGAGAGTTAATGAATGTGACCACAGGGTATGCGTTCCAACAGGGGCAGTGCCAGAAGGAATGACTCGTGCTATTCAGATCAAGGCAATCGATGCACACACAAGCAGCTTTTAACCCGGGCTGACGTCAAGACCTGTGGCACCTGCCTCTGTTCCTCCAAAACCATCAAGGACCACATCGTCTCCCTGGCTCCTGCCCTGGCTGACTTTTGCAACCACTCATTCGCCTCTGGAGTCTTCCCATCCCCCCTCAAGCACTCCCTTGTGCACCCCCTCCTCAAGAAACCCTCTTCCGACCCCTCCTGCCCAGCCAACTATCGCCCAATCTCCATTACTCCCTTCCTGGGCAAGCTCCTGGAGAAACTGGCCATCTCCCAGCTTAACCTCCATGCTGAATCTGTTGGTAATCTTCATGACCATCAATCCGGCTTCAGAGCGGCCAGAAGCACTGAAACTGCTCTCCTGAACATCCGCGAGGACCTGCTCCTGAACCTCGATTCCAACACTCCCTGTGTTCTCATTCTGCTCGATCTCTCCTCTGCCTTTGACACTGTCAACCATGCCATCCTGCTCAACCGTCTCCGTGATCACCTGGGTATCACTGGTCAGGCTCTGGCATGGCTGACCTCTTTCCTTTCCGGTCGACCCTCCCAGGTCCAAATGGGCTCCTTCCTCTCTGACATCTTTTTCTCCACCTGTGGTGTCCCCCAGGGATCCAACCTCTCTCCCTGGCTTTTCAACCAGTATCTGGCACTCCTTGCCCACCGCATCGCCGCCCTCTGCCCCCACTTCCAGTGCTATGCGGACGATACCCAGCTCATTTTCAGGCTACCCTCGGCCTCCTCCTCTCCTTCCCTCATCTCCGACTGTCTGTCTGCTATCCAGGAATGGTGTGCCGCCAATGACCTCTGCCTTAACGCCAGTAAGACTGAGATTCTACTCATCGGCGCACCCACTCCCTCCTTCCCTGCAGCTCTCTGGCCGGCCTCCCTTGGCCCCCTCCCTGCCCCTACCTGCAAGGCTAAAAACCTCGGGGTCATCTTCGACTCCACACTCTCCTTCTCTCCTCATATATCTGATGTCTCTAAGAAATCACACTACCAGCTGCACCTCCTCAGAGGTATTCTTCCCTTCCTCTCCTTCCCCCAGAAGCTCACTGTCTCCCGAGCCCTGGTTCTCTCAAGGCTGGACTACTGTAACAGCCTCTATCTTAATCTCCCTGCCTCCACTCTCCGCCCTCTGCAACTTATCCAGAACAGAACTGCGAGACTTGTCCTTGGCCTCAAGCCCAGGGACCGTATCTCTCCAGGACTGAAATCTCTTCACTGGCTCCCAGTGGCTGCGAGGATTAAGTTCAAAACCCTCTGCATTGTCCACAAGGCCTTCTGGGGCCTGGGGCCTAAATACCTTCAACTCTCCCTTCCTAAATATCTTCCCTCACGAGCCCTTCGCTCATCCATCTCTAACTCCCTCATGGTCAGCCGCTTCTCGAAGCAACGTGCTGGGGGTAGATCTCTCTCCGCAGCAGGGGCCTCCCTCTGGAACAGCCTGCCTGCCTCCCTGAAACTTGAGGAGAACCATCTCCGGTTCCGGAAGCACCTCAAAACCTTCCTCTTCGCTTCTGCCTTCTCTCTCCCTCTCCCCTGCTAAACCTGCTCAACTCCCCACTGAATTCTACACTTATCCTGCATCTGGGCCACTCTCAGCGACCTCGGTCCAGGGCCCAGCCACTCTCCACTTGCACTGCCCCCCTGGCTCCCCCTGCACTGTGGGACTGTCACTGTATCCCTACAGCCCCCTACCCAGCACTTGCTCTGCACTTACCTCGCACTTGCCACCAGCTGGCCCTTTTTATTTATTATTTATCATCTATTATTTTATTACGCCACTTACCTTGTACTGCACTTTTCCCCCCTCCTCCTCCCCCTGCACTTCCTCCTTTTCCCCTTACCTCTGCACTTGCACGATCTGAATGACACCTGGCCTAGTAGGATCGCTTGTCCGTCTTCCCCTTGTTTTCCTCCCTCCCCGCCTCGTCGCGCCTTGAAACACTTGTGTATAGGCGCGTTACAAATACCATATCATATCATATCATATCCCAAATAGTCAAACGTACTAACTTTCGCAATTATACTATTATCTAATTCCAAATGTACACTGGCATATTTACTTCTTTGCGGCTTGTAAACCAGTTTGGATATGTTTACTAATAGTGCCTCCTTTGCACAAAATGTTGCAAAGGTACCCAACAGATTTTTTAGTCCAACAGGGGTTTGTGAAATCAAAACTGCATCATAAGCAAAAAACAGTAATGGGCACAAGCCCCAGGCCCAATTTCAGGGCATCAGTGGTGATAGTTAGCAAGGCCTCAACTACTCCATTTATATACAAGTCGAATAGAATAGGAACCAGCACGCATCCCGGTGTGCTCCTTTAATGTTAAGCGCTGCTGTTGTGGCACCTCCCAAGCCCCATCTAACCACGGTCTTGTTGTGTGACTAAAATTTAATTGCATTCAGCCTAGATATGCTTAGAATTGCTCATCGTTCCCATAGCTCTCACCACGGGATGGTATTGAAAGCTCTCTGTAAATCCACAAATGCCACAAAGAGATTTATCTTGTCAGCCCTCCATGCTTCTGAATTAAGAGGTGAAGCCTAAAGATCTAACGTATGGTGTAAACTCCAACCTGGAAACTCATCTGAAAATGGCTAATACAGCTGTTGATCTTTATTCAGGTGTTAAGAGGTGGTAGCAGTACCCTTGCATACATTTTACCTGTGGCGTCAAGCAAAGAAATTGGGCGTAAGTTAGCAGGGTTGTTTCACCCCCACTTCTGTTACATTGGGACAATATCTGTATACCTCCAGGAGTCGGGTATGATACCTGTTTTATTAATATCAATACAAAGTTGATAAAAAAAAAGGAGCCGGGATTAAGGGTTCAGATTTAAAAAGGTCAACTGGCAATCTTTCGGGCCCAGGTGCTTTATTGCTCTTCTGAGCGAGTAAAGACGAGGTAACCTCTTCCAGGGTAATCTATAGTTGATCATCTCCCATTAATGGGATTATGTCAGGAATTTGTAAAACTAAGTTTATATTGAAATCCCTAGTCTTGCAGCATAAGGAGCTAGAATGGTCATACCAGGTTTGCTCAGTAATGGTGGAATGTTTGATCATAGCGTCTTCAGTCCTGCTGGTCGAAAGCAGACTCTGACTTAGGGTGATATCTCTATACTGTACTGCGCTTGTCGATGTGCTCCATTTATAATTGCTATATTTATATTTCTTGTGCCTTACTACCTCCTTATTGTTCTTCCTTGAGATTTGTAGGTCCCAAGTACCAGAGAAGAAGGGTTTTAATGTAATGCAAGAGCATTTGTTTGGCTTTTTTGCAGTCATATTTGAATCATTTAGGTTTTGAGAATGCTTTCCGAGCAACTATGTGGTTTGGTTTACTAACTTACAGGCTAATCTTACGGGCAATTTCGTGGAATGCCTGGAGAAGCGTACCCACTGACCAATGCTCAGTGGAGAGTGTTTGCTCAGTGGGTCTAAGATTGCCTGATAAATATTAGCTATTGGGTTGCCCTTATTCACATTACCAATTTTATAGCTATCTGTGAATACCCTGCCAGGCTAATCAGTATTTCATCTATGTAACCACTCTTAAGGACATCTGGATAGGTAGGGTTTTTCAGTGTAAGCTTGAGGGATTGATGATCACTATCATCATTAGCAACACCTCTGAAATCCTTCAGTAGTTTCCATGAGTTAAGTCCTGGAAAGATATAATTAGTGGTACTCCTATGGGGGCTTTATATATGTCTCTGTGGTCGGTCTATCACTAGCAGGTCTTCGATTGGAATCCCTGAAACCGAGCGTGCCCCATATACAGGCAATTTTGAGTGTGTTTTCATGCTGCCGCCTTGGCCACATGGCTACCAAATCTGAGATATCCCAAATATCATCTTCTTCCTCCATGCATCCCGCCGTCACTAAGAGTGGTTAAAATCGTACAGTAGAATCGCCCAATACAATAATATGGGTCCTTAGATCCCCACTGTTTTTCCTCTGTTCAATACAAGATTCTACCGGGTGGAAGGTTTTATTTCTTGGTAGGTTTATTATACAAGTTAAATAAAAGGATCTCAGCTCCTCCCGGGAGTTTTATCAAAATGTCCTGAAGATCGATGCAAGTGGTGTATATGACAAATACCATGGCATTAAGGGAACTATTGATCCAAGTTGCAATGCCATCCTGGCCCTACTGATACTTTCTTAGAAATTAATTTTCAGTAATATCCAATAGGGCACGTGGGATCAAGAAGGACATCAAGACCATGTAATATTGCACTATAATTTTGTTCTGTATACAAGTAGGAGCAACCTGGGATCTTCTCAATGAAACAATAATCAGGATAGTCTTATACAAGAAAAATATCTCCCCACTGAATGTGGGTAGCTTGGCCTTCTTGGCCTCTGGAGCAACTGTTTCTGACCCTACAGTTCAGAAGGGGTTAGCTCACCCCACCATGAATTACAGGCTTAAGGGTGACCCAAACTCTTCTCCTCAGTCTAAGCAGGTTATGTGCATTCCAGGGTCTCCTAACCCATCACTGATTCTGGTACAATGTCCTATGAGCAGATGGGTCAGGTGTTATAGCTACATGGAGAGCTAGAGAGGGGTCCCTAGCGTCTGTCTGATGGTTCCCATGATTCATCTCCGCTCACCTGACCCTAACCTCCTTGTCACCCTCTCATTCCTCCTCACACTGTCTGGGCATCCCCATGTTTGACCTGGCCTACCAGAAGCTTCCTTCTCTGGCTAACTATCAATTGGTCTTCCTCTGTGTCACCTTAACTTCCTGTTCATCTAAAATATTTTTCCTCCACCCAGAATGTTATCTTATCCAAAGAGTCTCTTTTTCTGTCTGATGTTTCTCTTGACCTACACACAAGCTCCTATGCGCCAGCCACTGCCCTCAACAACTCGAAGGTACTGATCCTTCCACCTCATATTTACTTCTCTCATCCTCTGATCTGACCTCTTCAGTGTCAATCCCTGCCTTTGCTATTTCCACCTGCTCCTGGCACCTGAGTTTCATTTCCTGCACCCCAATTTCTTCTACCTCCTCTCTGTGCCTGGGTTATGATGTTGTCCCTTCCTCAAAATGTCCTCCTTCTGATGTTACCACCTCCTCCATCTGCTGAGATGCTGCAGCTGCGCCCGATAATCGAGTGAGGTTTGGAAATGGTTAACTTCACTGAAAGCATAAGGGGCTGTTTTGGGCTTAAGGGACTGGGCCAAGCCTATCAGTTTCTATTTGAAATTCCCTTCTCATACCCTCCTTTGGATTGCAGGCATTGAGCTGAGGGCTGCAGTGTTTCAAAGATAGCAATTATATGCTGCAAACTATCTGAAATACATTAGTATGGAACATCTCCTTGAGGAAATACAAATAACAGCAGTAAATCGATCACAAATTCAATTTGAAAGCAAGATTTCTACTATTCAGTGGAGTGGAGATGCTCCAGATCAAGACCTAATTACCCTCCAAAAATAAGACTTGATTATTGTAAAATTGTATAAATATCTAGAAGATCCAGGAAGCTTTCCGTTAATGTGACAAGACTCTAATGCAAAGTAAAGTCTTGGGATCTTAATGAAATTTTAGAACATTTTCAAAATTCAAGATGGTCTTTCAATTAGGAAACCCCAATCTGTGCACAATTAGTGGGTGGTACATAGCTACCTTATTTGAAAGCATAATGCTGAATCACACTTGTGATGCATTTTTCTTTCAATCGGTCACTATTTGGTCACACATGGGTCAAGATGTGAACATTTATTTAACATCTCTAGTGTGTGCTCAGTTCTGACCAAGTTCTCCCACTCACTCGGCTCCTTTACAAAAGAGAGCAACACAATTCCCAAGGTCTGATCTTCAGATTGACTTTAGTGTTCCAGTGATTTTTTCTGCTAGCAGCAACAAATATGTTGACCATTACGTGCCTCTTTACGAAATTGAGTGAATGTCTCCCAGTTCCAAATTGTAAGGCAGAGACTGCAGCTACTCTATTGGTCAATCACATCTTTTCTCGTTTTGGCCTTTTTTAAAAGATGGAGTCTGACTGATGTAGTCATTTCACCAGAGAGTTAATGTTTAAGGTGTGGGAAATTCTATGAGGAAAACAAAAGTTACATATTGCCTACCACCCGGCATCCAGTGTGGCGGTTGAGCAATCTAACTTTAAAGATGTTAGTAGTGGATTATTGCCCTAGTTGGGACTTGCGACTACCACTATTCTTGATTTCTTTGAGGTCTATCCCTACTGCTGCTACTCAGATGTCTGCTTTTGAACTTATGACTTGTAGGAAAATGGCTTTGCTACAACATCTACTGTACAAACACAGGAACAGACATTGATCAACACCTCTGCCACTCATGAGTTTGTTGAAAACCTGTGCACACATCTCCAATATGCATTGGTGTATGCCCAAAGTAACTTGGAGAAATCTGTGTTAAGCATGAAGTCCTAATATGACATAAGATCCTCAAAAAAGCAATGTGAGGTGGGTAATCGAGTTTACCACTATAAATTTCAAAGGAACCATTCTAGAGTGTAAATGCCTTCCCTCTTGCTGAGAGGTATTCTAGATCATAGATACAATCGTTCCATTTACCTACAAATTTAAACTATCACTAACTGCACCAATATTACAAGACCACCACCAGATATATTTCAAACCACGATGCCCGTGCCAACCTTCCTAGGAAATTGACAGGTGGTCTTGATATTAAAATAGCCTTACTTAACACCAGGTCACTCAGCAAACATGCCTTGGATATCCACGATGATGTCAAACATCACGATCAGGATATTGTGTGCTTGACGGAAAACTGTATAACTGATATGAGCGGTCCCATGATTGATATGGCCACTCCAGAATGGCATTGCATCATATGTAAAAACCGCATTCAGGGACATGGGTGTGAAGTAGCAGTGATTGTAAAAAAAAACAATTTCACTTTATTGAAGGCTCAGGCGAATGTGACAAGTGTAAAATTCTCTACTTTAAATATACTCCCTCTCCCTGCAGCTGCCTCAACCTCTTCATATTAAATCGACCTCAGTGTGACATGGTTCATTTCAATGAAGATCTAATTCAATTGATAAAGTCGACCAGTGGCCCAAATTGCTTCACTTTACTACCAGGTGACCTTAACCAGTGGCATAAGAACCCTAGGGATAAGGATGCAGCTGAATTAGAAGCAGCTCTCAAAAAAATCAATGTTAAAGTCAAAAATAATTAACCCACCACCACCTGGGTAATATTCTAGATTTGGTGGTTTTCGAGAAATCTGGACCTTACTATTAACATCACATCCCCATGCAAATGGTCTGATCATTGCATAATTAATTTCACTGTGCAACTACAGAAATTGCAAAGAATTCACCTAATACTGTCAAAGATGTATATAGTCGTAACTTCAATAAAATGAAAGCCTCTAATCTCCAGACCTACAGGCTTGATATCATGTCCAAACCATCCAACATTGACACCCACAAACTCCTAGTAGAGACCTACAACAATGCTCTGACAGATATGCTGAATATTGTAGCCCCATTTAAAAAAAACTATTGAGGGAAAATGACAACCAGAAAAAAATGATATACCCCTGATCTTTCCATCCTGAAAAAGAAGAAAAGGTGGGTTATAGCATGTTTATTCTGCTGTTGTCTCTGTTACGAACATCACAAGACATTTCATCTCTGTGTCCTTGGTCACTTGACAAAATCATTGTGCCTAAAAGCTTGTGCACAGTGTAGACATGTTTGACCATAGCACATAAAGTGTCCCTTGATTTCAATGTGCCACAATTAATGTTTTGTTGTAATGTGTCTATCGTTCCTATCTCCATGGCATACTGTTCAGGATGTTTGCATGCTTAAGGTAACGATTGCCAAGAGTACGGGATGCTGTGTGAGTATGCTGCTCCCTGCGCTACTCTAAATTCTTTAATGCACACTCCCATGGTATGTATTTTGCCAAGCTCTGTAACCTCAAAAGTAGATCCACGCAGGCTTGAAATGTGCCCAACATTGTACCAGACTTACAGATAAACTGCCCTGCTGTTACATCTATGTTACCAGTGTAATGGTATCCACTACAGAGTGTAATGTTCTTTCTAACTTTGAGGACATTCAGACATGTAATTGCTCATTTTACTATAGCCGGTAAAATAGCTATTGGTGGTAAAATAGCTCAGCGGGTTGAGCGTTCATTGCTGCTATGTGTGTGTGATCTGCAGGTTACAGGTTCCAATCCCTGGAAAGCCCACTCAGCCTTTTATCCTTCTGACGTTGTTAAATGAGTACCAACACAGGTTAGATGATATTGCATGTATATTTGTTCTATATAAATCGCATAAGTATACGTGCTATATAATAACACATCATTATCATTTGGCTTTGGACATATTCTTACATTCACAGTAATGTGGTAATATGGGCCTATACACACTGATATTAACGATACATCTGGATCTCCATTCTTGTATGAAATGTATAACACATTACATTTATATCGTAAACATATTTTTCATAGTGTACTTAGGAACAATGCTATGTGATGCCACTTCCTGTTTTGTCAAGGGGTGAAAGGTTGTGTTTCATTGCTTCCCGTGATGTCACATTGGGTGTGGTCAAATGACATCACTTAATGTGATGTCATCAGAGGTCAAGGGTCATGTGATGTCACTTCCACTACCCCTGACATTTCAGTGAAATGACATCTGTGGTTCTGCAGGGGGCCTGTTAATCTCCCACTCTTTTCAATATGTTTAAGAGGAACATGGTGTCTTTTTTACAAATTAGGCAGATGATTCCCAGTTGATTATGAAAATCAGAGGGGACTAGGATTCCGATAACATGAAACTCAATTCCATCTATTGTATATTCGAAGATTGGATGACGGAGACCTGGTTATGTTAAAACGGAGGAAAAACTGAATTACTGAAGTTCAGAACATCGCAGGCTAGACCCAAATTGGGGAAAGAGTGCTCTTGCTTCTGTATCAAGGATGGCACCATCACTTTCGCTGGAAAAGTTAAGACCCTTGGGGTCTTTCTTGATGCCCCACTTAGCGCTGAATCACAGGTAACCCATATCTCAAAGAATTGTCATTACTATCTGAGACTCTTAAAGAACATGAAACCCTTTATCTCAGAAGCAAACTGTTCTTCAGTTGCATGAAGAACAATTCTTTCTCGCCTGGACTACATAATTGCATTATTGATAGGGGCTAATACGAAATACTAGCAGAAACTACAGACTCTCCAAAATGATGCAGTTCTCATTATTAAGGGAATTGTCCTGACGAGATCATATAACACCCTACAGACAGCCCCTATACTGGCTTTCTATTCTGGCCTGGATAAAGCTCAAGACTGCCTTACTCGTGCATTAATGCCATTATGGTTGCCATTATGGTAAAGCCCCAGCATACTTGAAGACTCACTTGACCCTATACGAGCCCAAACGTACTTTACGTTCAGCAAACATTACTTTGGTCAATTGTTGCAAGTTCAGACGGGCGAAAGGGCTTCGAAGGGCCTTCCCTGCTTTAGCTGCTCAGTTGTGGAACTCCCTGATACCGTCGATTTGAATGGAGAAAACAGAAATTCATTCTGCATGACATTGAAGACCATACTTTTCAACTAGAGTCCCCTCGTCCATAAGGTGACCAGTGCACGCTGTGTCTATTGAGTCTTCTGTCCCGTCCTCTTTATGTATGTCCTGCTGTGCACCCTGATGCCTGCAGGTTACCGGCACTATATAAGTGAATGAATAAATAAAAATCACCAAATTATAATATCTGACGCAAGTACAATGCCAACATATTGAAATAGCTAGCGAAATGCGCTAGTTGCTGTGGTCTTATTGCAAAAGCTGTCCATTTTTGTGAACATTTGATAATGATGTTAGTTCCTTACTGTATGATGATAATTGCGCAATAGGATTTATATTAACATAGCCTGGCAAAACATATGAAATTAGGCACATGCAATTGCTATGCTAGGCACATCGTGTATGTACATGGGCATGCAATCTCAATACCTACAGTAGCAAGAAAGAAAACCTTTTCACTAAACACATGTCAAAACTGTTGACTTTGTCAACACTTGTTGCTACAATAATAGTTTTCTACCTTTGCCCATACATTTTTTCACAGTAAATGAAAACACACACACATACACCACCAACACCACACCAAAGTGCAATCCCCTCAGCCTTCAACCCATCCATGTTTCCTACTACTGGCCACTTTGAAAAAACTGAAAGTGGCAGCAATAAACGTAATGTGTAAAAATATAATTTTTTTCTATACTTGCTGAAACTGTTTTTTGCCCCCAGTAAAGAGCATAGTTGGGTAAGCTGATTCCAAGTCTCCTGAACACACGTTTCCAGTCCTGGGATTTCGTCCAACAGATCATTGCATTCTGGGAGCTGTAGTATTTTGTTTCAATTGGTTTAACATACCAAAAAACAATGATTTTAAAACCTGTTCAGATGGCATGGAGTCGCTCATTTGATTGCCCTAAAACATCCCACAAACAAGAAAATGAGTCTAGTCATGTGTTAAAATACCTTAAACTAATGCCAATTCCTCCCCTCCTCATATTGCAGCTTTCTTTGTCCTTTTACTTTAGTATCCCACTAGTGCCCTCACAACTGCATACTCCACCAACCATTCTCTGGCCCTTTTGATTAAGCCAGAAAAAAACAAACAACAAAACACCATTTCAGTCCAGCCAACCATACATTCTCGCAAGCCAGTGCTTTGCGAAAATTATCACACTGTTTAAGCACAATTATTTCACAAAGAGATGCTAATTTGGATGGGAGCATTCTCAAAAAGCTTCTCAGAAGAGACTTATGCCTTTGGCTGCATCATGGGAGGTAGATGGGTATGGGCCGGGGAGGCTTTTATCCCAGCCTATGTGCATTTAGTGCTGAATGATATTAAATTCGAGGGCTCCTTCCTGTCACAGGAGGGAGATTAAAAAGCTGCCTGCAGCAGCGCTTCCCCGCAACTGTACCCCAGGCAGTTGCCCGGTTTGCCCGTCCCAAGAAACAGGTCTGCAAGTATGATCTGCAGACCTTTTCAACATTTAAGCGTCAAGCTTCCAGCTACTGCTTCAAACCTGTCAAGGATTAATTCTGAGACAGATGCTATGAAGCTTCTGTTCCCTGCAAATACTTTCACAACGAAGGCCATTGAGTTTTTCATTGAAGGGCATTGTATATTTTGTTTAGCAAGAATATACTTGCTTCTCCTGAATCCAATATGGTCCAGTCACTCTGCGATTGTTTCTGTACAAATTATCTGGTGTACCTGTTTAAACAACTAGATAATATTGTTTACTATGAAGGCTATTTTTTACCTGTATATTAATTCTCTATTTCGATGGTCATTGGCAAATCAGAAATACATTTGCTGACAATTAGACAAGATATTGTAATTGTTAAATTGGCACAAATGTATAATTTGTGGAATGCAACTAAAATAATAAGATGTCAGCCTGAGTTGAAGAGCAAATGGTGGGTAGAGGGGAGGGGCTGAAGGCAAATTATACTGAATATTAAAAAATGATTTAATACATGTTTGAAAAAAAACAAAGGAACACATCTTATATTTTTCTATAACACTTACCATCCTTCTGACTGTGGCTGACTGAGAGCCTGTAAGTTAAGCAGAACTGTCCTGCTGGAAGGGAGAAGGATTTAACCACCAAAGGAATTAAATTTACTTTAAATAAGAGCCTTGAGTTCTTTTTGGTTTTGCAGAATGATACATTTTCGCATGCTGACACCAAATGCAATGCCCAGCATGTTAAACTACACAAAGTTTCAATTCCAAATAGAAGACTTTTAGACTGTCACCTGTGTATACAAAGTACAGATTTCAAAGCTACAACGTGCCATTTCAAGAGTTCCTGTCATAACAGACTGGAGGCTCTTGGCCCTTGGCCTGTGATTAGGAGATAACAGTTACCCAGGGTGGAGAATGCATTTTTGCCGACCATTTTAACATACACATCTGTAATACATTTTCTGGACCACAGACAAAATATTTCAGGAGGATAGCTCTGGGGCATCGTTTTCGCCTTGAAAACAAGACGACGTGGAGCAACACAGGTTTGATCCCCGGGTCCGCGCTGAGAAACCGCTGGTTACTAGGCACGTTATAAATAACCAATTACAATTACAATATTAAAAATGGTGCAACGCCAATGACATGACTTTAACCTGAGTTGAAGCCTTGATGATAAATGGAGCCCATAAGGCTGTTCTTGGAAAAGTCCCTTGCGTAAATATAGGTGTTACTTAAATAACTTATTTGTAGTTTACTTTATGGAGGTTTACTC
Source organism: Ambystoma mexicanum (assembly GCF_040938575.1). Classification (NCBI taxonomy): domain Eukaryota; kingdom Metazoa; phylum Chordata; class Amphibia; order Caudata; family Ambystomatidae; genus Ambystoma; species Ambystoma mexicanum. Next base: position 413,671,602 of record NC_090941.1, on the reverse strand, counting down.
ACACATGTACCACTTTCCTTTAGGAATGCCCTTTGATCCATTTTCTCTTGCTTTTATCTTTTCTTTACTTTTTTATATTTTATGTTTTACTTTTTGTGCTTCAAGTTCTTGCCCTTTGTTTAATTTCCTCACCCTTTTGAATTGTTTACCCCGCTTCTTAGTTTCTGTTATGCACATTTTATATCTACATATTTTTGATGTTCTCTTTCCAAAACATGTTTTTATAGTTTCAAATACTTTTAGACTTGGCTCATGATATGTACATGGACCACGGTTTATTTACTTTTGTTACACCACACAATGACGTCATGACAAAACGTCATCAACATGTCTGCCATTTTGTTTTCATCTTTCTCGCATTTGAGTTTAAAAACGAAGCAGGCTTTTGTCTGCACTGTCTGATCGTCACCCAGGTGTGTGTGGGTCACTAGTATGATCCCAAATAAGATAATTATCTTCCATTTTATAAGGCCTTCTTTTCCTTTTTGGTATACTAGTAGAAACTGTGGCCCATTTGATTGGTTTCTTTAGAGGCAGTCCTCATATATTTTATATAGCCTTTTGATCAAGATTAGAAATGTAACATTTTTATTGGAGCATTTACTTTGTCAGGAGACGCTGTATTTGTAGCTTTATTTGCATATCAGTATTAGGTGTTGTTACAATGGATTTCTAAACTCTGACCTGGTGGACAGACGTTTAGGAGGCCACCATTGTTAGATGAACAGGGGTCACTTCTGGGAAGCTAGCCAGACCAGTTCACAGTAGCTTGGGGAGCAGTCAAGGCTAAGTCTCAGGAGGAGTGAGGGTGATCAGAGGTCCACAATGAGCACACACAGTGAAACATCAAGAATTACCATTAGACAGACGTATAAGAAAATATACTATTTATTATGGGCCCAAGAATTAACACAAATTAATAAAGAAAAGCACTAGCAAAATACCACGCAAGCACCACACTATGTAAAACACATACATTCACTGGGGGCAGTGCAATAGAGTTAATAACATCACCAATACCTGCAAGGCAAAAGGATGAGTAACCTTTAGAACAGAGACAAACTTCAGAGATGATAATCTATAGAAGTCCAGCCCTATGAGGAGAGGAGCCTTGTCCTCAATGTTTGATGCATGCTTAAAAGTGCCCGGTTGTGCATAAAAGTCACAAAGTACCTTTTTTGGAATCTGGAAAAAGAAAGGGTAAGAATTCTGAAGGGGTAAACAGGTTCCATGCATCAGGAGTGGATCTGCTGTGATGAACAAAGATTTGCCCAACTTTTGTAGGACTTTAGGGAGCAGAGGCTGCATCCTCTATATGTAAGAGCATATGGGTGAACAAAGGGCCACCGCTAAGTCACTTCACTACTCACCACCCTTAGCTCGGTTTTGGTCCAAACTTGGCAGGTCTGGAAGAGGTTGTCAGAAGTTTGCACAGGTGCTGCGGGTGTGGATGCAGGTCCGGTATAGAACAGGAGCTGTAAATCTTGATTTGGCTGATGAGGAAAGAAAACACTGATGCAGCTGGTCTTAGGGCACAAGAAGGAACGCAGGAAACTTGCCTTCAGCAACCGTCAATGTAGCACAGTGACGCAGGGGCTCCCAACTCTCATAAACTGATGCAGCCTTCTATCTCACGACCCAAAGGTGAAATTCGGTGGAAGGGTACTTTGCAGAAGATTCTAGGATTTCCCAAAGTCTTGAGCCACACGTCAACAAGGTGACACTCCTGCACTGTAATGCAGGTTAGAGCTGGACAGTCCACTGGATGGCACAGGAAAACTTCCGAACAGGCACTCTTGCAGGGCAAACCAGGAGACGTTGAGAGTGATTAGTCCCACTACTCCAAAGGCTCGAGGCACCTTCACAAGTCTTCTGAGACCGAGCACAAAGCAGGGCTCCACCCGGACAACAACGGGATTCGGGTGCCAACCTTCTTCTGTGTGTCACAGGATCATCATTTGCTCTGCTCAGCTTTTCCGGATACTTGGCTCCATCTTGTAAGTGATTTCAACCCAGCACTCCAACTAAGTCAACGCCTTGTCTGGGATGCCCAATGGAAGCCCTTATTTATATATTTTATGTCAAATTTCTTTTAATCTGGATGATGAACCGTTATATAATGCCCCTCGCTTTGGATCTACCCAACCTCAGTGAGCCAAGAAGTAGGTTTGTTTTGCAAATTAAAAGGTGTATTTGAAGAATTGAAAAGTATATATATATATATCACACTTTTATGAATAAAATAATATCTGAATAGCACACTTATGAATATGTACAGTGAGCAGCAATGGGTAATATTACAATATCAAAGGATAAGGTAGCAGAGAATACTTGGTATGGGTTCAAGGAAATGCAAGACAGAAATAAACTTGATATGGTTTCAATCAAAAGACAATATGATCACTCTTTCCCCTGTGACTACTCACTCCCCCCTATGCAATATGAAGAGATGGAATTGAGGGCACACAGGTTTCAGGAATACAATCAATAATGCAGTTCAATCCCAGTTCCCCCAGCAAGCGTAGAGAAAACATGTATGATTTTAAAATATGCAAAAATGCTTTTGAATGTGTTTGCAATGAATGGGAAAATATGCTAAAATGATTTTAATTCACTAAAGGAGATTTGGCACTAGTGAGAATTACTTTGGATTGGTACAGGTCAACACTAGCAATGATTCATGAAGGATTATCAGATTGAAAACGAATTTCAGCAGTTGGAAACAAGAAACAGCTATTTTGACAAGTGGTGAAATGGAGCTAAATTGCAATTTGTGGGAAATTTTCCGTGTGCGTTAAACGCGATTACGGAAAAACTATAATGAATTGGAATGTCGTTTTAGGTTTGTTGGAAAGCTTTGTTGGAAAGCTTATCTTAAATTTTGGTTCTAGGATGTTTGGTTCAAAGGTAACAGAGGTTTTTGTGAAGGTAGATTTTTCAGAATTAAAGTCAAGATTTCAAAATGACAGATTGCACTTTAAAGATTTAGCAACAAGGATAGGCTTAGACTAAGGAGCTAGGAAGAAGCAAGACACTCAATGGGCTGCCACCAGAACAGGGCGCCTCCGCTCTGATCTCTGTCCGTCAAAACACTTGTCCCTCTTCAGAAAATATCAGCGCGAAGATGATTATTGCTACAATTATCACAAACAATATAGTGAGAAGAATTCAGGGTGGAAACAGGATTCTATAATGCAGTTCTGGATAAGTGGAATGGATGGAATAGTATTATGTTAAATTAAGAGATGACTATGGACAGTTCTAGACTAAATACTCACTCCTAGGCTTTGGACTGGAATGGGCCTCATCAAAGATTTGGTCAAGGGTTTGGCTTCACTCGCCACCGGACAGGTCTCATGAACACTGGGTTCTGCTCTCAGCACTGCACTGCAGTCTGGGTGGCCTCTTGAACTGGATCTGACGGGTTCTGGATACAGCGCTGCTTTCTTGGTCTGGATCTTGGTTCTAGCACAGGGTTCTTAGCTAGAAGCAAAACAGCTCAGCCAAGCTGTTGAATGGTTTAGTTAGGCCCTGTGGAAGTTTAGGGGTTAGAATCAGGTTGCAAAAGATTCTGAAGCCTGCTGCAAAGAGTATAGTTTTTGGGTTAGGCCTCTGCTTCAGGGTTCTAGAGTTTGGTTCTAGAGTTGTCTGGATCTCTGTCTGGAGTCTGGAGTTTCCTGCAGGGTGCTGCGCCAAGAAATCAGTTGAGTAGTGGAAAAGATGTGTGTCCTATCTGTCCTTACAGTCCCTATTTATGTATTTCCAAAGTGGGTGGGGAGGCTGATTCTACAATGCCCAACCCTCTAAGGATCTGATAGGTTAGAGGATTTCCTATCCCCAGATTGGAGAAAGGATCAGCGTGTCAGAATGAGTCAGAGTGATGCTGTGTTTATGGTCCTAAAGAAATCCCTCCCTTTTGCTTTTACATAGAAAATCTATTTTTCCCAAAAACCATATTTCCCAGATACACAAGTTGTTGAGAATACATAATTACATGACAGATTGCTTAAGGTACATTTCTGTTCAAGTCCCATGTTTCTACGAGCTTGGGTTCAGAAATGACAACATATTCACGCTTTTGGAGGGTTTCTCAATATTAATTCTGCACCAAATTTGATACATGCATACATATCCTCTCTGGGCATACTACTGTAAGTTTCCTTGTTTCTAGCATAAACACAGTATCTACAATATGAATAAATTCCAGGGTTTAGTCTCAGAACATCGCACAGAGTCCAGCTTAGTCTTAAACTGTGAGTGAATTTTTCATTTTCACAATCTCAAAGTTTCACATTTTTGTCAGTTCGGTACACTTTGTTATAAGAATTTGTATAAAACATACCTTTACTCCAATGTTAAATCCACATTTCAGTCTGGTCCGCCCCCAGAGCTGGGCTGACTCAGAGGGTCACATGTCTTGTTTCCTGCCAGCAGTTTGTGATCAGTTACACCCAAATTAGCATTACCCATTCAGTCCAAGGCCCCCATTGTTTCTTTCTCCGGGCTGCAGAGAATATCTCTTCCCCTCTTGATTAGCATGCCAATGCGACATCCTCCTCCTGGTGGGAATTACAAGGTGTAAAGGGTTCTCAGGGGAAGCAAGCCTTTTGGAGTTTTAACTGCATCAGGTTACTTTCTGATCAATTGTAACATAGTTCCTTGTGAAAAAAATAACATTTATAAACTTAAAATAAGCAACATATCTTTAAATCAAGTCTTTTTCAACATGTAATCACTGTGTGGCACTCTTATATGGCATTTTGATGGAATTCTCTTCTTTGACATATTTAACTTCTGAAACACCAGTTCTCCTGTTAGAATTATAAATCGCCAGCACCTGACAGAGGCGAGTAACAGTAGTACACCCATTTTGACAGCTGTCTTTCCATCGAGTATCTTTAAAATAGGATTTTGTTCTGAGAACATATGATTCTTGCTGACATTGTATTGATGTGGATTCTTGCAGTAAATGATGTGGAACCCCCAACAAAGAGGTTGGATCTTTTAGGTGATTTGTGAGCCATGATTTTAGCAATTTTTGACAATCAAGAAAACGGATTTTCAAACAGCTGTGTGTTTCTTTTTCAATCAGCATTGCTATTTCCAAGTGGTTTCAGGCTACTTTGTGGGTAGCCCAATGGTGGTTTTTGGCAGTGATCTCCTGTGCTCACTAAGATAGGCAAAAGTGGATGGGGCCTATTTTTCAGGTTTTCACTGCGCAATTTCTGGTGATTTCTAGCGAGCAGCATGCTTTCCAGTGGCCATTATGATGTTTCTGCTGCCAGCAGTGCACAGTGATGTTGCAGGGCTTGGGTGAGTGGGTTGATACATCCCACAATCTCCAGGTCAGTTCTGACCTGTTGCTGATCTACTGGAATGGATTCAGGACCCCTCCTCATATCTTAAAGTCAGGCGAGTGCTTGCACCCAGTCAACCAATGGGAGGATCGGCCCCATGCATGCACACCAGTACTGGTCCAATCAGGGACACTGGGATTCTCATACTCTCATGAACACCAGACATCCTGGCACCAGTATGGTGGATTGGGACCGGACAGTCCCAAAACACTTCCTATGTACCCAAACAAGTGACCTGCAGGGACCAGCAAATGAAACGGCTTTCACCAACAACTGCATGCTCATATAAGGAAACCCCAGATCAGGAAGACCTGGAGGAAGCCCAAAAGGGCAAAATGGCCAAAGGATCAGAAAAAAGGACCTTGTGGCACAGCCATATTGGGCACCAGCCATTGTCATGAGCCAAACGCGGTAATCGTGGTATGGTTCAGAAAAGGTTGCACAGATACAATGAAAAGCTACTGCTCCCACCACTCTGTTCCTAAGCACACTTTGCGAACATCACAAAATCCTCAGAGGATGTCTAGGAATAGAAAACTCATTACCCCAGTAATGTACTTTGCGCAATGATAAACTTTCCAAAAGTGGCAACAAATTCGATTGACTAAGAGAAATACAGTTTCTCAGTACTAACAGCCTGAAGGACGTGCCGGTTTCTCCATAACAATGAGCAAAAGCCCATTGAAGTGCAGCTCAAGGCTATGCTCCACTGTAAAAAGTCAGGTCAGAATACTTTAAGACAAGCAAAAGGTTTGGGGGGGCCCATAATTGTGGAGGGAAAGTTACATTTTGAGAACTATCTCCTAACAGGTATCAGCACTTTTTAGGTTTACTTTTTACTTTTTTATATCTTGGAACTCTGATGGATTTTGCGCCTGAGACATTTCTGAAATACAATCCATATTGTTTTAAGCTCTCTGGCTTGGATGGTTGAAATGAACATTTGCTGTACGAAGCATTGTACATAGGTAAGGTATGGATATAGTTTGTGGCTTCAACTTCTTTATGAAAGAAAGCATCTGGCTCCCTATAAGTCTACCATGTGATGTTTTGCAGTTACCATTGCTATTTAGTAGTACCCAGAAGGAGGCATCAGTGCCCCAGCCACACACATGATATAACACGCCCATGGAAAAGTTGGATTCTCTTTTTATAAAAAGTTCTATTTGAAAAAAAATGTATTATGTCTTTTATTTTTCAGCCTTACTATTTGCATTGGACAGTAAGCATGTGGACAAATGCACAAAGAATTCCATACCAGACAGATGGTGGAAATCAACGTGGTTGCCATGGAACAGAATGTATGGAATGGAAGGATGGGTCTGTGAGGCCCCCCTCCCCTGCGTTGCCCACCTACATGATGCTCATGACTCGTCGGCAGGCCCCCATGCCCTTGGGCCCGGGAGGCAGGGCGGCTTCGGATCGACATGTGAGGCTGCAGGGCCAGTAGCCTGGCATTACCTAGACACCATTTTGTAATAAACAGGACTCCATTTTAAGCATGCTGCACCCAGGCCCATGCAAAATAGCTGGTGTACAGAGCTGCAGTTCGGCCCCAACTTGACCGCACACAGAGAGGCCTGCACTTCCCCCAACCTCCACCCCATGGCAGATCCGTTGAAAGCCCGTTCTCACAAGCAACTCGACATGAACAAGTAACAAAACAAACACTTTATCATTTGCCTTCCACAGTACATCATTGCCCTAGAAGTGACCGGACTTGTAGTTGGAGTCTGGAAAAGAACAAACTCCATCCCTCCCAAATGCACCCCGACCCCATGCCTAACCCCTGTATGAATAATATATGGTGTACCTGACCCCCTGCCCAGTTCCCCAGATGAAGCGTTGACCATTCATATATACTACATTCAGTACATGTGTAGGCTTTGCTATTTACACATATCCATTTCTGCTTTTGGGATGCGTTTGCATATCGATGCCACTGGATGCATGCCGGAATTTCATTTGTGTGTGATATGTCTGCTTCATGTGTTGGCTGTTGATGTGATGTCTATGTGTGTGTGCGTTATGTGCATCTGACATTGTACTCATGTTTGTTTTTTCAACATTACAGATGATGACGCAATGGAGCCAGAGGATGGTGATGTCAATCGTGACACGGGTTTGCTATTGCATCAGCAACCCGGCACAAGTGGGGGTCGTGTGGTGGTAGGCCACGAGAACCCACTTGTGCTGCAGACCATCGTGTCTAGGGCTGGCAATGGGTCTAGCTCAGATGATCACTCTGACAACAATGTTGAGCTGGATGCGTATCATGTCCATTTGTCGATGGTGAGTGATTCTAATGTGGACAATCCTATGTCCGCGACACCTGCACTGAGGGGCCAGACGGTGTTGTAACCTCCGCCTGTGGTGGATCGGGTCGCACGGTCACACTCCACACCAGTTGCTGATGTGCCTGGAGCATCACATCAACGGAGAGATGTAGTCCTGCAGCCACGGGCGGTGCCAACCCAACGAGGACCACGGCTCATTGGGCCCCGCGGGTGTCAAGCCCAGCAACGCGGTGGCCGTGCGCCACCGGGCTATACTGACTGGAAGCAAGCCATGGTTGCCAATTCCGAACAACAGGGGGCAGCAATTGATAAGATCGCTCAGAGCATGGAACGTGTGGCCCAATCCGTGCTCCCCCCTCTATGCAGGAGGATCCCCAACAACGGGCAGCACAGTCCACGGCCCGCTCGCTCAGGCTGGGCATGGCGGTTTCAGACAGGGCATGCCGGGCTGAAATGGTGTCTCTGCATCAAGCACTTGCTGCCCATGCAGAGGCACACAGGGATGCCCTGAGGGATGACCATGAATCCCTCATATCTACTCTGGGTGTGCTCAACATGTCCCAGAGGCAGCGGACAGAGGAGAGGTTGGAGCAGCTTGAGAATACCATCTCGACTGAGCTACGTGCTTGCCGGGAGGTGCTCCAGATGTCATGCCAGGCCATGCAGGAAGAACTCTGTGTTGCATGTGCTACCTTTCAAGAGGAAGCACGCGTATCACGTGAGGTGGTGCATGCTGACCTACGTGTCATCACAGCACAGGACCAGGCTTATCAGTCCCGCAGACTTGCTGCCGACGAGGGGCAAGCTACGCATAGGCGTGGTCAGGGTACTTTGCCACGTCCACCTTCTGCTTTCCATCCAGAGGGTGACTCGGACGAAGACTTATCTCCCACACAGTTCGGGCAGTCCAGGCGTTGAGCCCATGAAGTTTTTTTTTTTATCTCAACATCATCGCATGTGGGTGTTGAGGTGCACCCTGTACCTCCCCTCTCCTGGGTGCCGCCCACCCCCCCGGGTCGTATGTGGCCATTTTTTATTTTTATAGTTAGTTTAATTAGTTAATAGAGTTTAAAATTGTCTATTGTGCATTCATGTGACTGTGTGGTGCTTTGTGGCTTTTGAAAGCATCCACTGTCTGTTCCAGCTGGGCCCATTCAAGCTTGTCTCGTGTATGTGTTTGCAGCTTTGGGTCCTGACTCACATATGCCACTCCTGCTTCCCCGATCCATGGGCTCGCAAGGATGGTTCGATGAGACAACCATTTACACAAGGGCATTGGACTTTTGTCATATCTGTGGCCTGTCTGCTGCTGTACTACGTGTGTTAACACCCCTAGTGGGGATTATGGATGTTTTCTCCACGGCATGTCTTCAATCAATGTTGGTGAATACATTATTGAACTGTCCATTTATTGATGTTGATTGGGATGTATGTTCATTTCTTGCCTGTATACATGCTTGATGCACTTCATGCTGTAGATGGTAGCCTGCACCCTTTAGCTGTCAAAGTCACACTGATGGTGGGAGGGGGCAATGTGAAGTGGGTACATGTTGAGTACAGCCCCTGGGGATTGTGGCAAAGGAGGATGCATTAGGAATGTGACCCAAGAGGCACAACTCATGGTCCAGTCCTCACCTGAGATGTCCGCCTATAATACTACTACACTCCGTTCTGTTTGGACGCCCCGTTGTGTCCGTCTTCCCCATACGACTTTGATGCTGCCTGACGTCACAGTTTTCCTACTGGACTACGGCTCATTTACTTGTTTTCCACACTCTGGTGCCTTCAGTCCCTGTTTATCTTCATGCTACTGTCCTTGTTGCAGATCTGTCCGCCCGTCTCTCGAGCAGTCCTTTTCACGTACTCTTACACTGCCTCGGTTTGCCTCAGTACACTTCTGTTCAACTGCATCTCTCTGTCGCTCCTCCTGTCTTTCATCTATTACAACCATGCTTTTATGCCGACTGTTGGCTTTTACCAATGCTATTCAACTGTTGTGGCTCTTAACTTGCTGTCAGATGTTTCCAGCTATCTTGCATTCTATATGCCTTTCCAGACTTGTGCTGTCTCTGCCTTTCTTTCTTCATGCTATCAACGATTAATTGTGTTTTAGCTCAACCATCCAGTTGTGCCAGCCTCCTTGGTTATTTTCTACACAAGTTCCAGTTGTACCTGTCAGGGTAAAGAACCTGGGGTGTGTGGGAGGAGGTCAGATGTAGGTCTCAAACATTGCCCAGTAAGATCAGCATGAAGACAAACACACAGAAAACTTTCCTGCCTTATTAAAGGCTTTTATGCCTTTTCTGCAGGAAAAGGATCCTCCAGACTACCTTTCCCAGCAGACACCGTGCCAAGAACTACAAAACCCTTGCCACGTTGGGTGGGGCACACGTGTGCATGCGTGCGTGAGCTGAAGCACGGGGCTTGTGCTCAGACGTCCGACAGAAGCAGACGTGTTTCCAGGAGCTCCGAGCAAGGTGAGCAGCATGAAGGACCACGCGCCAGCTGACCTTCCTCCAGGCCCCTCACAAATGCAAGCTAAGTAGTGCCAGTTCTGGGGAGCTTAGCCAGGCGTTGGGGAGCGCAGGGGGCATCGCCCATATCCTGGAGTGCACCCTGCTCCATAGAAGCTAAGTTATTAGTGCCGTGGCGTTCCTAGCCACAAACTGGTACAGCACAAGGGGGGCACCTAACGACGCACAAACTCGAGTACAGTGCATATTATTAGCATATGCAAATTGCCACGTGCGCTACCTATAGTAATCCACGGCTGGCAGGACGCGACTTGTACTGAAGTCGCACCTCGCCACACGCGTCTAGCAGCTCACCCAAGGCCCATTCTACCATGTGTGTTTCTTAACACATGGTCTTCCATTTACCACGGGGCCACGTGTGGCTGCCTTACCGCATTAACAGTGTATGAACCATCACAGGGACAAGCAAAAGTATACAAACAAAGCAGCAGACAAGAGTTCTTGTTTGGGGAGGAGTCACAAAGTTCGAGGCATGAATGGTGTTATGTGTGTGTGGGGAAAACACACACAGAATAGTAACTCACGCTCTCTTTGCAGCATTGAACTGCTCCTGTTACTGGACCTGAGAGTGCGCAGGCACGAGGCCAGCACTCACCCCAGAGATAAGTCTCTCTTTGGCTCGCCTTTGAGCCATTTTGTACAATGTGCATGAAGTACATGGTTTCTCTGATTGAGTATGTGTAATTGTCAATAGTTCTATTTTGTATTTTCACTACTTTCCCTTGCCTATACACCTCCCCTCTCCTGAACCTCTTTCCAGTTATCCTAAATACCGATGCCTATCCAACTAACAGATCCCTAACCCTCTTTCCCCGCTGGGGTCTCGGAGGCCTGTGTAAGTTTTACCTTGCAGGCACCCAGACCGCGGAGGGGGTTGTTGGTTCATGCCACTCCTGCACCTGGAGATTGGAGCTGTGACACTACCCATCAGTTGTTGCATCCTCATTGATTGTTATGTACTGAAATAGCTCCCCATCCTGTTGAACCATTGTTCAACTGTGCTACCTTGGTAGTTATTCTATCATTCTGCTTGGACATGTGCTTGGCCATATTCAGTGACTTCAAGTCATCAACTGGAGACTCTTCCAGGGTTTTTTTGTGGCTACATGCTTTTTTCCAGGTTTGGGGGTTTGGCTCCTTGGAGATCTCTGCGATTTGGTATTTTTACCAGTCAAGGTGGCCTCTGAGGGGGCTGGACCCTATTTACACGAAAGGTGGAACAAGAAAACCAAGGGGTAGGGGGATCCTGAAGCCAGTTAGAATAGAAGGAGGAAGCCAACGGACCCCAAACACAGTTCTTATGAAGGTCATGGTGATGAGTAAATGAGGGAGGGCCTTTTGTTGTCGCACAGTACCCTTGGGCTACAGTGTTTGGGCACTCTCTGACATTGTCATTGTGGGGTACTATGAACACGATGGCCCTCATTACGACCCTGGCGGAAAGTGACTGACCGGAGCGCCACAGCGTAAATAGCGTTTCCGCCATTGCACGAAGGAGCAAAGTGCGGCCCATTCCGACCCATCGGGCACGAGCACCACGCCACGGCGGAAGTGCAAAGTCCGCGATGGCGGAAATGACCCCAAAACGGCCCACACCGCCGCCGTACGGCGCCCTAGGTGCTATACCGCCACCCCTCTTAGCGGTCACCGCAGTGTGCGCCTACCGGAAAGTACGGTGACCGGAAATATACGGAAACGGAAGTAAAAACATGGGCCCGGAACGGGAAACATCCCGCCGTACACCTATAAAACCACTAAAACCACACAACCACTAAAATCACTACCCTGAAACACACCCCAACCCGTCACCCACCCTAGCGAAACCAAGAAAAATGGGAAAAGTAGCGAAGAAAGCGTGCGACCGCAAGCGGCAGGTCCACTTCTCCCGTGAGGAACTCACCGTGCTAACAGAGACCCTCCAGGAGAATGCTGCCGTCGTCTTCTCCACGCAAATGACCAGAACGGCACTTGCAAACAAGAAGACCATATGGGCTCTGGTGGCACAGCGGGTAAGTGCGGTGGGGACCGCACCCCGCACCCCACAGCAATGCCGCAAGCGATGGGACGACCTGCGGATACGCGTCTGCAGCATACTCTCTGCCAACCGCAACATTGCCACAGCCACCGGGGGAGGTCCTGAATCACCCATCAAGTTGACCCCCTGGGAAGAAATCTGTGCCTCCACCATCGGAATGGAGAGCATAGAGGGAGTCGGAGGGATGGAGAAAGGAGTGCAGACATCCGAAGATTCAGGTAGGTGGGCCAGATAAAACAATGCCAAATCCACACAGTCCATCCATGTGAAGTACCATGCGTCCACATAGTGCAACAGAAACACATGTCCAGGAGAACGTCCACACACATCGGCCTGATAGCGCACGTTAAAACCCACAATAAATACATAAATAATTAAAAACCCCCAATACACGCACTACACGTGCAGCAGGCACACCCTAACTGCAGGCTGCCAAACAACTGCACCCTCACTCCACACACAAATTAAAGCACCTCCAAGGCCCCGACCCAAATCACCCTCAGGTACCACCCCAAAGCATGTGATACAATGCCATTCCAATTCCCACAGACCCATCAATAACCCTCGCCCTCCTTTACTCCACCACAGGGTCCGATCCAAACGACGAGCTACAGGACACCCCTACCAGCACACCTGCAAAGAGGGCCAAGACCAACGGCCAGAGACCCTCCACCTCAGCTGCACGCATCAAGACACGGCAGCAGCACAAATCAGGTGGCAGCACAGAGGAGGGAACATCAACAGGCACCCCAGCAGCCAGCATGCCCACAACACCACCACCACAGGTCCCCCCAATGGATGCCACAGAAGGCACTGCCTCTGGCGGCAGCAGCACCATAGGTGACACCCCATTGATGGCAGCATGCTCGGACACAGAAAACGGGGATGTCGAAGTCAGATCCATCCATGACCTGTCCCAATCCCCCTGTCTGTCCCATCCCATACAACATGAGGATACCACGCAGGGGCACCCACAAGACGACGACTGGCCATCCCCCACAAGCCCTGTGGCAAGGCAACATGAGGACAACAGCCCCTCTGTGACACCCCCGCAAATGGCCATGGCCCAGCAGAGGCAACAGTCCCTCGACCAGTTAATCGTACAACAGCAGCAACTGGCCACACTCCTCAAGGACCATGCCGATGAATGTGGGGGCACTAAGGCAGACATAGAAACATCAACTGAGACACTTAGGGCAGAAATGGAGAGAGGTACAGAGACGCTAAGGGCACAAATGGAGAGTAGCACCGAGAGCCTGAGAGTCCAAATGGAGAGTAGCACCGAGAGCCTGAGAGTCCAAATGGAGAGTAGCACCGAGAGCCTGAGAGTCCAAATGGAGAGAAGCACCGAGAGCCTGAGGGGGGAACTGCATGCGACGTCCAAAGACGTATGTGCCGAACTTGCCGCAGTGCGCCGTGTGCTCACTGAGCTCTCGCAAACCCTTAGGGACATGCATGGACGTGAGCAGGCAGACACATCATCCGTTGCAAGTTCCGTCCAGGGCAGCCCCCAACGTAGATCTGGAAGGAACCTGCGCTCCACAGGCAGGGGTGCCCCTGATACCCGCAGAGGAGGCTTGCAATAGCGACAGCCCACTGACAATGAGCATCTTTGAACACTGGTGTTCGGGGGGGAGGTAGGAGGGTGGAGGGGGTGTGTTGGGCTCACTTGGGTGGCGGGTCGATAGGGTGTTCAACATGACATCACATATGCCATAAAAAGTGCACGATCAACCAATGAGATGTGTGGACATTGATCTTTGTGTACTAGGCCATCATAGGCGTACAGTCCATATTGTGCATGTCCCAGACACACGCAGTGCCACGAGTCCCGTGTCCATGTATCAGCCACCAGGCGTGAGTACTAGAAGCATGCATCAATGAGATGCTGACGAATGTCACGGGCCTCCGGTGCCTCGCAGACTCCATGAGGTGCAGCCACATCCCCACCCTCATCATGACCATCATCAGGTGCTTGCAGTTCTGCGTCAGGGGGCATGGGCACATTTCTACGTACGCACATGTTGTGGAGCATGACACATGCCATGACCATCTTTGCAACCTTCTCATGGCGGTACAGGAGTGCCCCGCCAGACCTGCTGAGGCAGCGGAAACGAGTCTTCAGTAGGCCGAATGCCTGTTCAATGACTACACGGGTACGTGAGTGGGCATGGTTGTAGTCCTCCTCATGCTGGTCCCGTGGGTTCCGGACTGGTGTGAGGAGCCATCTCTTCAGTGGATATCCAGCATCACCTGTATGTGGACGAGAAACGTATGATGTGGAATGCCATTGATACGTACGCACACCCCCCCCCCTTCCTGCCAGGTCATTGCCAATTCACATACCCCACATAATCATGCATGTAATGAGACTCACCGAGTAGCCAGGATCTGTTCCCTGCGTGTCGCTCCATGTAGCGTGGTATTGTAGAGTTCCTCAAGACCATAGAATCATGGGTTGATCCAGGGAATCGGGCACAACAATGTGTAATGATCCTGTTGGAGTCACACACCATTTGTAAATTCAGGGAATGAAATTGTTTTCGGTTGCGGTACTGGGCCTCCATGGCATGTGGGACGACCAATTCCACATGGGTGCAGTCGATGGCACCAATGCAACCCGGTATGCCGGCAAGTGCATGGAATCCCACTTTTGTGTTGGTAATTTCCTGCTCCGAGCGTGGTAGAGAGATGTAGTCGTCTGCGTGCTGCAGGAGGGCATCGAGCACTTGAAATAGTGTCCGTGAGAACAGTGGCTGAGAAATGCCATGCAACTGTCCGACTGTGTGCTGGTAGGTGCCTGTGGCCAGGAAGTGGAGTACAGACACCACCTTCAGTAGGGGTGGGATGGCGGTTGGGCTATCTATCATGCTGACAAGGTCAGCCTGTGTCATGTCCACAATGGCGGCTATGGTGTCCAGGTCCAGACGGTAGAGGGTGTGGATCTGCTCATCAGTGAGGTTGAACGGATGTGCTCGGAGGCGTGGGATTGCGGGCTGCCTGCGTGGTGGTAGTGGCTGTGCTGGTGGGCCTTGCTGGCCCTGCCTTGGCCTCCTCCTCCTCCTGCGTCTCCTCCGTGCGGCTGGTTGTAGTTGGTGTTCGTCTTCTTCTTGGAGTTGGAGCACTTGCAGTGCTATCAGGTCCCCCAGGGCCAACATCGCGAGTCCTGCCGGTAGCATTTCGGTGTGGTTGTGGGAGGAGACTGGCTGTGCAATTTATGTGTTTTCAGGCTGTATGGCCTCCACCTGTGGTGATTAATTCCACCTGTGCAAACTGCTCTCCCCTTTGGCCGAGCACGTCCCGCGCACAACGCTGCAATTCGGGGAATGGCATCTTGCTATTGCAATCATGTATTTGTACCCGATGGCCGTGTAAGATTGGTTGATATGTTCATTCTGCTGTGGTCCCATTGTTTCACATACTATCTGTGCAGTCGCGAACAGACTTGTGAAGGGTCAGTGGAACGTAGTACTCGAGTAACGGTGGGCCCTCATGCATCACTGTACCGAGTTGCAACGACGGGCGGGGCGTCCCATTTGTGGGTGAAGGCAGTTGCCATTTTCACACACAGCCGCACTCGATGGAATAATTAGTGATTTCAAACGGCCACAGATGCCTTTTCGACGTGATGTTGCAAATGAGGAATTCGAAGGGCGGCGCTTTCGGTTTCCAGCTAGCGGCGAGGAGATGCCCACAGGTCTGACTGCAAATATAACGTTCTATTGTTCAATGTCCTTGAGACAGGGCCCATGGCGAGGAAGCAATGATTGATATGAATAGTTTGGGATGCGCAATAGCTACGTGGGCGATGAGGCCGGCCGTTCCCAAATACATGTTACTGGGGCACTGTGGATTTTGCAGGCTGCATAACGCACAGACTCAATGGATGTTTCTAATGTTATGTGAGTAATTATTCAGGCGTTTTGATCCCGGGATGAGGGAATGATGAATGGATGCATGGGCAGGTGATTTGATACAGAGTTTGCCATGTACAGGGCTTCTTGGGATCTATCCGCCTCCCCTACGCTATGTGATGCAGGGCTGCCATAGTGGGACCATCGTCTATCTGGCCTTGTTGAGCCCTCCCTGTCTCGACGCGCCCTCAGACACTTGTGTCCATGTACGTTAACATTCCCATCTGATGGATTCTGTTTTGACAGACGCATGCACAGGTACACTCGTTTGTGATGGTGTTTGCACCTCGATATAGATGGTTATGAGTCGCAAGTGGTTTTGGGGTGGTGATGATCCTTTGGAGTGGGCTAGCATGCATATGGCTGTGGATTTCGTGTGATCATTGAAGTGAGTTGTTGGAATGTAGTTCTGATGGCCATTCTGTTCTTTTTCTTTTCTTTTGGTTGACAGGTATCTCCTCCCCTTTTGCCACTGCCATCTGTATGCCACTCCTGCAGATGGGTTTTACTCCCAACACCTGCTGCTTCGTGTTAATCAGTGGAGCAGCATTACGATCTTATGGGATGATCGCCAATGGCCCACATGCCCTTACGCAGTACTGGTGGCTCGGAGCAACATTTCGGCCTTTCAGCTGGACTAGTGCCTCCCCATTGGGACGGCCCTGCGGTTCTGTGCGCTTCCATGTTGCCTTTTCGTACGTGAATGTGGCTCTGTGTACCATGGGGGAACAGGGCGACACACAAGTAGTGGCTGGTCATTTCTTGCGGATGCAGCCCACAATGGTGATTAGTGTTTTGGAGTTCATGGCCTGATGGCTGTATGGGCTTGGTGACTTTGATGTGCATAAAATTTCTATTCTGATTTGGCCCGTGTAGCGTTTTTCTTTGCAAGTGATGTGGCATATGCCTATTTGGGGGGCGATGTATTGTGAGGAGATCTGCATTGGGTTCCAGCTTCGGAGTTTAGTTGCGTGGTACTGTACTGGGCGCGTTTGCCTACTAAGCCCGTGAGGTCAGGGATGGGGGCTGCCAATATGACAGTTTGAATGTTGTCATGCTCAGGGGCGGGGGATTGGGTTTTGTGTAACAGATGCCGGTCAGCCAGGTGGACTGGTGGAATGATGTGATTCTCGGAATATTGCTGGTCACAGGTGCCTGTGTTTGCGTGCGTTTCTTGGTGGGGGACTGTGGTCATGTCCATTGGGATGGCTTCTGTATTCGTGCCATCTGTGCCCTGCAGCTCCCATTGGCCCCTCTTGTGTTTCTTTTGTTCGTTGCCATGCATGGGTGACTTGTACATTTCAATGGTTGCATTGTGACTTCATTGCACCTACGGGGAGTTGTACTTTGTGGGCAGGGAGCGGTGTACAGGCACTCAGT
This sequence comes from Ambystoma mexicanum, assembly GCF_040938575.1. Classification (NCBI taxonomy): domain Eukaryota; kingdom Metazoa; phylum Chordata; class Amphibia; order Caudata; family Ambystomatidae; genus Ambystoma; species Ambystoma mexicanum. Next base: position 413,654,085 of record NC_090941.1, on the reverse strand, counting down.
GGGGCCGTTTACGGTTGATTTGCGATGCCGTACTTCTCACCATGGCGGAATGGTACATTACGCCATGCCTGATGGCGTTAGGTACATGTCCGCTAGGGTCGGAATTGGCGTACCCTTGCGCCATGGTGGTGTTTGCGGTTTCGCATGGCGCGCGCGCGCGTGCTTGGTGCAGTTAGCGTTGGCGTTCACTACGGTGTCGCTAATGGCTTCGTACTTTGCGGTGACGGGTCATAGTCGCACCGAGCGCTATTCGATGGCGGTATTGCATTTCCGCCATCGTTTTCCGATTTCCGCAAGGGTCGTAATGAGGGCCGATGTGTTCTGCTGGTCAATGGGTGTTCCTGTGTTGTGTTTACTTTTCAGTTGTCAAGGGATTGTTGTGGTTTGACATACTGGGGTGTACACATGCCCAATGACCACATGTGATGTGTACAGGACACTGAGGGTCACTTGATTTCACATGCATGTATTGAGTGCATGTCCCTACTAAGACACACACTTACATAATGCTCCACCGCACATACAACCACCCTTCCATGCCCACACGTGCACACAGATTGCCTTCTTTGGCATGCTGTGTCCCTGCAGCGCATGATCACTTACCATTTGGGGATCGTGCACATGCGTCAATAGGTTAGTTTTGTTGCTTGTCCTTTTTATATGATGCTCAAGGTGTATACCCAACACAGTGGCTGCTCACTGTGCTGTGTGCTGAGCAGTGTGTTGCAGGAGACACACACAGCACACGGGTTAGGGATTTGCGGATTTGGCTTGGCCAATGTGCATGCCAACAGGCATTCTGTCTTTTGTTGATCGTACCGCTGGTGGCATGCATTTGTGTATGACTTTGTATGTGTGGGACGTTGTTGGTCAGTCATTTCATCTGATTCTATGTCAGGTGTGATTGTGTCAGGCCTCTTTCCATTTATCACGTGTCACTTCGTATGTAATTGGTCATGTGTTGTGCTTTTGGTTTGCTCTTTTGCTGTTGCATGCCATGTCATGATGTGGCGGACAAGGGTGTTACAAATGCCATATGATATGATATGATATGATATGGCATTTGTAACGCGCCTATACACAAGTGTTTCGAGGCGCGACGAGGCGGGGGGGAACACAGGGAGACAGACAACGATCCTACTAGGCCAGGTGTCATTCAGATTGCGCAAGTGCAAGGGTAGAAGGGAAGGGAAAAGTGCAGGGGGGAAAGGGAGAGGGGAAAGTGCAGTACAGGGTTAATAGCATACAGGATAAATAACAAAGGCCAGCAAGTGGCAAGTGCGAGGTAAGTGCAGACACATGCTCGGAAGGGGGGCTGTAGGGATACAGACACAGTCCCGCAGTGCAGGGGGTGCCAGGGAGGCAGTGCAGGGGAGAGTGGCTGGGCCAAGGACCGAGAACGGTGAGTGGCCCAGTTGCAGATTCAGTGCAGTTTCAGTACCTTTAGCAGGGGAGAGGGGGAGAGAAAGCGGATGCGAAGAGGAAGGTTTTGAGGTGCTTCCGGAACCGGAGATGGTTCTTCTCAAATTTCAGGGAGGCAGGAAGGCTGTTCCAGAGGGAGGACCCTGCAGCGGAGAGAGATCTCATATCATTGTCATGGCCTGTTTTGCAGGGGGGTGGTGTGATATACACCATGCATGTGTTCCCTTTTGTCACAGAGGATTGGTTATGTTTAAGTAGCTAGGGATGCCCACAATGTAGCACTTCCGTGGCAACATTCTCAGGGTGGTAAGGTTGTGACAGTTGACTGTCTGTCATCATCGATTGTCACCTGGTATGTGCCAGGCCTGTGTGCGCTCCGCAGGGGTGGGAGTTTAGGTGAAAAATGTGGCCACAAGCTGGGTCCAGGCTGCCTTGCCACATGCCCTTACTCCTCCCATGGGCAGCTCCTGTACCTGTGGTTACGGATGTGGGAGCACCACCATGTCCACCGGTACGCCCCGCTGTGTTGCAACATTGTGAAGGACACATGCTTCCACAATGATCCTGCACACTACTGGGGGTGCATATAGTAGCTGCCCGCCAGAGCGGTCAAGGGAGAGGAAGCGTGACTTGAGCACTCCGAATGTGTGCTCCACTATGCCCCTGGTTGCAATATGTGCAACGCTGTATCTTACCTGGGGTGGTGTGGTGAGGTTCCGTATTGTCGTCATCATGTGGTTGCTCAGAGGGTAGGCACTGTCCCCTGGGGAGGTGAGGATGGTTGTCATTATTTGAGTTTGTGTATTTGTCTGTGTGTGACGTCCATGCATGTGCACAGACATTTTTTATTCACCAATGAGCCATGTGTCGCCATGCTTCCCAGTTTCTAGGTCCCGGCTCAGAGCAGACATTCTGTATATGAAACTGTCATGGGTAGACCCAGGATAGTTTGCATAGGCAGAGGTGATGATTCCATGAGCATCGCATACAACCTGTACGTTGATGAAATGCCAGTGCTTGCGGGTTTGATAGATGTGCTCAGTGGCCCTAGGTGGACGTAGGGCCACATCGGTGCAATCTATGGCACCGAGCTTTGGGTAAGTGTGCCACCCTGTAAAAGTCCTGCACCACGGCCTGCCTTTCTGCGGGTGTTCTGGGCATGTATATCTGCCTGCGGACTGAGGGGCGCGGAGTCATGACTGCCAACACCTGGTGCAGGCAGCGTGACTGCGTGGCCTGTGAGACACCCGCAACTATTGCAGTTGTCTGCTGAAATGACCCAGTGGCCAAAAAATGCCGAACATTGAGCATCTTTTCCAAGGGGCTCAGTGCTTGGGAGCACAAGGTGGGTGATGTGAGGTCATCCTCCACTCAGTGACCAGGTCTAGGATAATATGAGGTGTAAACCTATACCTGTCATAGACCTGGTCATCAGGCATCCCAAAAAGGCTGGCTCTGGGCAAAAAAATGTGGGGCCTGGCTATTCTCCTCCTCCTGCGGTGTCCCACGATCAGTGCTGTGAGAAATGGGACATTCATCGTAGCTGTATATACATTTGTTGTTTGCGCGCACTTTTATACTGCTCAGGGATGCTTCCGCCTGCCTTCTTGTGGTGGACGTGTTTACGCCTGTGCGTGTCTTTTGGCGTGTGCAGGTTTCCCGTATTCAAATCCATGAATACGTGCTGTTTGCGCACGTGTGGGCGTTCTGTCTATTTCCCAGCAGTACTTCCCCAGTTACGCCTTCATTTTCACGTGTTGTTCCCCGTTCCACGTGTTCTTCCCCCTTTTTGGTGTGTGCGCTACACGTTGTGTGCTTTCGCAGTGTGCGTTGCGCACCACGTTTGGGGTGTTGAAGTGACGTGTGCGCCCGTGTGCTCCAGCCACGGATTTGGCGCACATCCCGGAGAAAACACACGCAGGGCCTACTTTTACATGCTTGCGCCAGCTTGCACCACTAATTTCAGCGCACATTTGTTCCATGAATAGGCCCCGATAATCTCTTGGAGGAGATCCCGAAAGGAATATGAAAAATAGAGAAAGAGAAGTTGGTGACGTCACAAGAAACGAGTGTGACGCACTGTGAAGACTGGCTGATGAAGAATATATATGGACCTTATAAAAATTGATGACGAAGTAAAGAATCGAGTAAACTTTCATGTGCAAAACGAAGATTGCACATATGAAGAGCACTGTAGATAATGCAAATCGTTGAATAACTGTACAGATGCAACAACGCAAGTAGTGATCTTAGAAGCTGGCTATACGTTGTAAATAGACTGCAGGTGGAGCCACCATTATATAGAAGCTGGACATCGGTGTCACAATTTTAGTAAGTTCAAGCCATAAAGAGAAGGGCTGAAAGCTGTGTCGCAGCAGAGAATTAGCTTGGAGCATGGAAGAATCGAGAAGGGTTGTCTGGCCTGGTGTCACGACTAAAGGCAGCCAAGACTGGTTATCTATTTTTGAAAGCAGAGAACGTGAGAAGCTGAATTATCCCTTGCAAGGAAAGAACACCATGAGTGCCACGTTTTATTAATTCAAGACTCTTAAATGCTGCAAAATGGGCCGAATTGCAGTCTCCTGTCACATGAGCCCAGGATGAAAATAGAGTTGGGCACGCAGTTCAAGAACTATGAAAAGCATGTGCTCACACTCCTTTATATACCCAGAAAAGAAAATACATTGCAAGGCCAAGTTCAAAGACAATCTTCATGCCAGAAGGCATGGGTGATGAGAGATGATGGGCTAATTGGGTGGGGAGGTCCAATCCAGCTACCACTGATCCTAGGCCCGTCCGCAGGTAGGGGGGAGGTCCACATCATACCTGGGGTATGAGCTTATGTGCTGCTACTGAGCCAAATGTTCCAGAAGGGCACAAGAGTGCCAACCAATTGTAGAGGGCCATATAACTAAAGGCCTTATAATTTGAGAGCCAACGATATTCCGTGTGTCTAATAACTGTTGAAGATGACTTGCACTAGGGTTTGGCATGAGTTGTCCACCTGACTGTAGAGACCCAATCACAATCCGACCCCTTATGGAAAGTATATTTAGATGTTCCACTTGAGTCAACCACAACCCCCATAGGCTTTTCTTAATTGCCACGTAGTATGATGTCACGCATGATGAATTATTAATATAAAAGTGTTGTTTTAATGAATGCGTCGTCTGTTGATGTCCATTGCAACTCCCTTTTTTAGACTATTGATAATAAAACAGTAAAATTACTTTGCTGTCTTCCTGAGTTGGTTTGATTATTTGGTGTAAAGAGTTACTCTGTTTCCCATTCAACTGCATGACACACTACCCGCCAAGGGCCCTAAGTTCAGATACAATGTAAATAGTTATAATGTTTTAATGAATTTTGGAACCTGCACAATAAGTGATCATATCTGACACAGGTATTAGAATGTGTTGTGATCTGTGTTTATTTTCTCATTATTTCTATTTTTACAATGTCAATATATACTTTGTAGGAGAGAGTGCATGATCTCTTGGAGTCACTCCATTTTGGGCTACCTATCCAACCCTTAGAGTAAAGTCACTATTGTTATCTGTGAGGTATTGCAATATTAAGATGTGGGGAGATCATTAAACATATCAGGTGGCCTCTCCTGTTTACCACAGGTATTGCAGCACCATTTTCTCATGCTGGTGAGAGTTAAAAAAGAGAAATTACCATAGGCAAAGCTGCTTCATAATCTTGGTTGTTCCAGTTTATAATTTTGGGTCTACATTGGTCAAGCTGGATTTCTCAGACTGGCTGTCCCCTTCCCTAATGTTCCGTGGGTTTGTTAGCTGCTGTTAGCTGCTCATTACCAATGCTAAAAATTGACACTTGTCCACTGAGGTCTGGACGCAGGTAAACTGCAGAAGAGGACTACTTTAGGGCCTCATTATGGGGTTGGAGGTAATCGGGTCTGGCACCCACGAATGGGCAATTACTGGGGTATTCCGGCCCCACTGGACCCGGTAATTGCCCTTTCGGGGGTGCCGTAACCGGTACCTCCCCATTCCCATTTGAGCACCATAGGGCTCAATGGGAATGGGGACGTCGGATGCACCGGCACCGTTTACAACGGAGCCGGTGCATCCGACTTGCTGTGCTTGTCAGTGTCGCTCTGCCCACCAGAGCAGACCTGGCGGGCTGACAGGCACCCGCGAGCACAGCTTGTAGTATGGCGGTACGGTAGCAACGGTGCCTGCAGATTACACAAGATGCCTCAATACCACACATGAATGAGCATTGTATTGCCAAAGACTAAGCCAATAGGAAACACCAGGCCCTTGAAAGACAAAACAATAGATGTCACTGCAAAACAGCTACAGACACATGAATGGAAAGGCTAGGGAGAAAGGTGATTGTGATTTTGACTGTGACAGTAGTGGTTGAAAGCATTCTAAAAGTGAACATTTTGTTTTTCATCGTCCACAACCTATTCTATTCTACCAACCATTGGAGACACTCTCTAACTCTGAATAGCACATTAATTAATTGGTGATATTGCATCCTTTTCTTTGGCTCTTCCAGGGAGCAGAGCCACTTGCTAGTTTTTAATACTGCACTCACAAATTGGTGGCTCTGCCTCAAATTATTGTTTTAATATCATCTGCATAGCATTACATTTTTGTTTTCCTTTTCTCATTCTGCCTAAATCTATTTGGCTCTACCCACCAACGAAGCTACTCTCTAGCCCCTGGTACCATATTGGGACTGGCTAAATGTTGCCTTGTCCTGGGGGGCATCTGTGAGTGTTGATAGAATGTGGGCTCAAGCCTTTTATTTTATCTTTATTTATTTTGTTTAGTTGTATAGCGCGCCAGGCCCTAAGGCATCAGGGCGCATAACGTAGGAGGCAAAGTTGCAATTACATACATGGAAGAGAAGACAGTGCCTGCTTACAGAAACATGCAGGTAGGGCTCAAGTACAGGTGCCAAATACACAATATAGCAAGTACAGGCACAATGGAGAAGCAGAGAATTCCTCTAGCCAAAGGATCATAGGAGTGCAAGGAGATACAGCAAGGAAGTATACACAAAATGTTTTAAAAAAACATCATACAAGAAATGGAAGCAAGGGGCATACACATATAATATATTTATACAACAAAGTTCTACAGTGTGTGTCAGATTGGCAAGAGCTATAGCGTAAGATCAGAAGTCTCATATGTTTTGTGCTGAGAGCCATCCTTTGGTTTTGTTCTTGAAGACTTGGAAGGAAGGCTCGGCTCTAATATCATTAGGAAGAGTATTCGATAGCTTGGAGGCAAGGACCGAAAGCTGGCGCCACCCGCTTTATGTTCTTTAAACCTAGGGATGTGTAAACTGTATGTTTGGGTAGCTCTCATGGGCTGCATGGACGTGTGTGGAGTGAATATGTTGGCTAAGTAGATAGGTGCCTGGTGGGTAAGGCACTTGTGGGTCAAGGAAAGTGTTTTCAGGGAGATTCTGTGCGTAACAGGGAGCCAGTGCAGGTTGTGTCTGTGGTTCGAGATATGGTGGTTTCTCGGTATGTTTAATGCTGCTCTAATGGCATTATTCTGAATGACTTGTAGTTTGTTGAGGTTAGATTGACTGGTCCCTAGGCAGAGGGCACTACAATAGTCAATCTTGGACATGACAAGTGTTCTCGCCAAGGTAATGCAGTTAGGAGTTGATAAAAATGGTCTACAAGCCGCAATAAGTTTGCAGGTGTATGCAGATGCTGAGGTGACAGCTTTGCTTTGTCTACATAGTGAAAGTGTTGAATGGAGGTAGATTCCTAAGGTTTTGGTGTCCTTAGTGACCTTGATGATGTTGCTGTAAATGATGAAAGACTTGAAGAAAGGGTCAAGTTTATTCAGATGTTGGTGTGAACCCAGAATAAGCAATTCCATCTTGTCATCATTGTGGCAAAGCTCATGTTGCGCCATCCAGGCCTGAACAACCAAGTAGACGTCATTCAAGGCATTCATGTCCACTGGATAATCACCTGTGATGGGGATGAGTATCTGGGTGTCATCAGCATAGTTAGTGTACGAGACACCCAGATAGTGAAGAGCATCAAAGAGAGGTTTAGTAAACATGTTATGACACACAGGACCCCTGAGGTACACCACAGTTGATGGAGCAGGCACCGCAGATGCTGACGGAGAGAAAACCTGCATGAATCTGTTGCTTAAGAAGGATCTGATCTATAAGGTTACAGTGTCTGAGAAGTGAGCAGCTGATATGAGATGCTGACAAAGAATATGGTGATTAACCCTTGAATGACAGCTGGAGAATGCTAATGAATGCTTGGTGTGTGCATGTTCTGAATGTCCCAATTGGGGGCTTGAGCAGGAGTGCATGAGGATGGCTGACTGGCAGTTTCTCCTGGAATATACTGAAGAGTAATTGGAACTTAAAGGTAACAGCAGATATATAATAAAGCTACCCGCACTTTCTAACCAAGAGGCTAACACCTGGTTGGTGCCTTGAAAACATAAATCCTCTTTTGAAATTACTGCATATCAGACACACAACATGCTCTACATAGATGTGTGACTTCTTCAGTCCAGTTAATTCCAACATTTGATTTGATTGTTCTTCTGCCTTAATTTATTTGGTTCTATCAATGAACAAAGCCAGTCTTTAAATAACAATACTGCATTTAGTTGGCTCTAGCAACCAGTGGAGAAACTATGTAAGTCCTAGAATAGCAATAACATCATACCCTACACTCTCTTACATTTTTGTCTTCTTTAGTCCTAGATTCACTTGTGGCTTGGCCTTAACATATTCTACTCTATCAACAAGCGAACCACCGTTTAACCCAAAATACCACACCCACAGAGTGGAGGCTATGCCTCAAGTATTTTGTTCGACCAGTGGAGCCATTCTCTAAGTCATTATATTGCACTCACAACATCCTCTACACATTATTTTATTTTTTGTCTTCTTCAGTTGTGGATTCACTGGAGGTTCTGCCTAAATCTATTGGGCTCTACCAACCAGTGAAGCAATTCTCATACTCATAAAGTGCCATTCTTAAATTGGAGGTTCTGCCTGAAATAATTTGGATCTACCAACTTGTTGAAACACTCTCTAAGTCCTATAAACATCCTTGCAAATTGGGGGTTCTGTCTAAATTTATTTGGATCTACCTTCCAGCAGAGACACTCCTGATGTTTTTATTGACTCCCCAAGTTCACAATTTGAAGTACGTGACTGCTACCGGCCAGTTTCCTTTAATTATTTTTATTAGAGAAATTGTCTTTTTCAGCCTAACCAGCCTCCATGTCACCCCAAGGCTTCCACTCTCAACCGCCCTCTGATCGCTCCACATGCCTCCTCGAGCTCATGCATGCATTCTGATTCCATCGATCTAAGCATGCAACACAATTCTCTCTAAACCATTAATGACAAAATCCCTCAAGTGTGTGGAAAACCTAACTTGTCTGGTGATCCTTTTTCAATGCACCCTTGAGCCTTACTTGCTCAGCTGCCCTTACTCTCCTATGTTCTGACTTTTTAACATATGAGTCACATATTCCTCCAGATGACGTGGAACATGGTGAGGTCTGCCTGACTTTTCCCTAGGTGCTGGTGATTCATCTGACTCTCCTCTTCCGTGCCCCCTACCTAAGCCTATGCTCATGAGAGTGGCTGCTCTGCTGGCTAGACTGCTCACCCTGTCTTCAGACACTCCCTCCAGATAGGACTTTCTTCCTCTCACACCTGGTTAGGCTGCCACCCTGTTCATACTGCATTATCTCCCATCCTCCTTGTGAATGGCATTGTGGTGTAGTTGAACAATCCTAAATATCCTGGACCATCTCATGGATTCTTCCTGCATCTCTCAGGGTAATTTAATCCTTACCAATATGTTCCTTCACTGCTTTCCTCACATTGTATTGGACTTTATTAACCTTCTGTTGAGACTTGATCCTGATCATAATAGTTACTAAATGAGCCAGAGCTTTGCTTGCAATGTGCCTCCTTGGAGGGCAGAGTTTATTATTGAGTGTCCTACCTCTGCTCATCTCAATCAGAGATACAGTTGAGAGTATTGCCACACACTTGAGGAACTGCGCCACACTTGGTATTAATGAACTGGTTTGTGTTTATTGACTTGCCCTTTTAGGATAACACGTGTTTCGACATACCATTGTCCTTTTCAAATCAGGGCTAATATCAAAGTTACATCAAGTATTCAGTACATACATACAATGATATCAACAAGTCAAATGTGTGTAATAAATCAGAATTGAAATGCATAATCACATTGGTGTAGTAACAAAACCCAAATGATAATGTTCATGTTGTAAAATCACAGACAGTTTGGAGAGGTGAAAGGGGAGGAGGTTTAAGGTAAATGTACAACAGATAATAAAATGGGGAGAAAAACATTAAAAACATCATGTAAGTCTTTAGCTTAAAATGAACAAGTCATTTGAACTTAGTGTGATAGGTCATTTTAATATATGGTGTGTAGTTTCAGCCATGGGAGCCTTACCTATGTTCCAAATCTAGGGTTCCAAAACGTTGAATCAAAAAATCACGGAATGAATCCCCATATTAGAGATTAGGTCGAAAATCACAGGTTAATATCCGTTTTGGCACTTAGTCATCATTTATTTAATTAAAAATAGAGCCTTTTGCATAAACTCAGTCATATATAATTCCCCTGATGAGGGTACACATATGTAGGTCTATTAGGAGTATGCTGGTCTAACATACAAGGTCACTTAAACTCTGTCACTTTCAATGGACTTATGGTCTACTTTCAACTTGACTGAATGCGGGCTCGTACTCGACCTAGAAGGAATTACCGATTTGGTTGCAGCCGTACACTCTAACGCTACGGTTGCAGATGCCCAAACACTCCAAAGATATTAACATCTAAACACGAGAATCCGTGATACAGTATTGTCTAAAGGTACTAGGCCCACTTAGTCGGGCGTCCACTAATGTTGAAGCTTACCTTAGGATTGCTCAGAATCTCCTGCCGTCGGGTTCGGAGACTAACCGCACTAACTAGTGTATACAACGTTTGTCATGGCGGCCCAGTCCTATTTCTATTATGATTTACCGTCCTGTTCTACGTGTAAGAAACCGAGCGCCATGTTTTGGGCTCGCTTTCAGTATTTCAAATAGTGTAAGCCAAGGAAAAACACGGCAAGTTCCCATGGTCATGAAAGGTATGATTATTAGCATCATATCGTTTAAGTTAAATAGAAATGATCACATTTTAAATATCAATCATTCTGCATATAGATAATTTGTGCGGTAAATTGCACCACCTGGTTTTCCCTTTCAATTCTAGGTGAGACATGGGTAAAGTTAAGTTAGCAAATGGCCAGATAGCTAAAAAGGCCATAGATCAAAAATGTCAACACAGCATTCTTATTAAAGGGGGGACAAGCTACACTCATACCATATACGCTATTATGGCACACCTGGTCATAGCGTTGCCACACGCTTATTTTCCTTTGGGTGACAGATAAATGGTACATGTATTAAAACGACTATATTTGGTGCATCCGGACAGTTAGGTGAATTGGTACTATAGCTATACATATAACGGTCATGCAAGAAGTGGCATGTCAAAAATTAGTGTGTATTACATGTAATACAGTTGTATAGTTGTAGTTAGTTTGAAGTCATGTTTTTAGAGAAAATAGGCCATCTCATGGTCTTGATTTAGGCCAAATTCCGTTTCTCAAAATTTGCAGACGGAGGAGGGTCTCTCTATTTCCTCCTCTCTCGCCCAAAATTGCCTGTTTAAGTCCGACGAACCTCAAGTTCGTTTTATCATCCATTTGATGTTTGGTTTGCCAATGTTCTGCAAGTGGCACCGCTGTATCAGGTTTACTCATGCCATAAAAGTGTTCACGTATTCTGAACCTGAGTTCCCTTATAGTGCTTCCAATATATATTCGGTCACATGTACATATATTAGCATATACAATGTATTTACTACGACAATTGATGGTATCAGTGATTGTGATAGTTGTTCCTCTGGAGTCAGAAAAAGTCTCGGTGTTTGAGTGTGCTAATTTGCACATGCCACATGATCCGCACTTCCTGAATCCTTTAGTTGCAATCGGTAACCATAGTTCTGGTCTTGGTGTTGGGGTTTTCGGGAGTAGGGATGGGCTAAGGCTTGTTTTCAGGGTTCTTGCTTTTTTGAAAATTATTTTGGGTTGAACATCAATGAATTCTTTGAGGTGCTCGTCTAGGTTGAGCAGATGCCAGTTTCTGTTCAATATTTTTTCTAATTTCAAAATTGTTCTGAGAAAAGGTTGTAATAAAGCTCACTGTGTTGTGTTCCTCTGTTCGTTTGGGGTGTTTGGGTGTGAGAGTTACATCCCTATTCATTGTTTTGACTTTTCCATATGCCAATTCTATACATCTCTTGTTGTAGCCTCTTTGGCGAAATCTGTGTTTCAGTAGGTCACATTCCTGTAAAAAATCAGTAGTATTAGTACAATTTCTTCGAGATCTTACAAATTCCCCTTTTGGTATGTTATTGATCACTGATATCTGATGGCAACTCGTTGCAAAAAAGGTTGAGTTTGCTTCTGTGGGTTTGCGGAAAGTTTTGGTCAACAGTTTGTCGTCCATCAAATATATTGTGAGATCCAAAAAGTCTAAACTAATGTTGTTAGATGGTCCTGTCAGGTAGATCCATTCTTCATTATTATTTAGACGGTCTTTGAATTCAGTGAGTTCTTAGTCATTGCCATTCCAGATTAGTAAAATATCATCAATAAATCTAGTCCACATCACAATTTTGTCTTGTGCATCTTGGTCCGTGTACACGTGTTTGTCTTCGAACATACTCATGAAGAGATTTGCAAGAGCAGGTGCGTATTTGATGCCCATCGCTACTCCAAGTTTCTGCTTGAAGTATCTTTTGTCGAACAGGAAGATATTATTTTCCAAGGTTGTTGTCAGCATTTCCTTTAACATAGTTACGTAGTGTGAAGCTGTTTCCCCATGGAATATGTACTATATGGTTTCAAAGGCTGTCTCATGTTTAATAGATGTATACAGTGCTCGGACATCCCAGGTAACAAGTGTGTACGTGTATGTTCCATTTTGGAATAGTAACCAGGCGCATGGGATTGTTTTAAGTTGGTACAAACAAAAAAACCCAAAACCGTGTTGTCAAACAGAGATACCTCAATTGTGGTGTAGGATGAGAATTTGTGAGTCTCTGAGAAGGATTTTTTCCAATCTCAGTTATTTGCCTATGCCCACTGGCTACAACCCCTCTAAATCCACTTGGTGAGAGTATCTTTAGTTAGCCACCCCGTTTTCTGCATTTCCTCCCTCACTCCTTTGGGTGGCATGTGCTCACACATACTTCACCCCACACTTCCTCAGATATAAAGATTACCCAACAACTAACACATTTCCCTTCTCCTTCTCCCTTCCCTTTCCTTCTTCTACAGTCAGGAGTGACAATCAATATGCTGGTATGTTCCTCTTCCAAGGCACATTTTCAACATCAAAAGTATAATCTTGCAACAGTGTCACCCATCTTCTGATTCTGGCTGGAATTTGTCCAGGCCTTTAAACATGAGGGTTTCTTTTAGCGGTTTGTGATCTGTATGTCACTCAAACGAGAATCCCCATACAAAGGTTCTGAACTTGCCTATGGCCCATTTGATTGCCAGATATTCTTTCTCCATCATTGAGCAAGTGTATGCTCCCCCTTTGAGCAGTCTTGATGCAAAAGCTTGAAACAATTATTTTCCACCTTGGTGTTGGAACACTCAGAATTTAGGCCTACATTACTAGCATCTGCAGATAAGATGGTCATCCTTCCCCCTTTTAATTTCTGCAGTGATGGAGTTCTAGAGGCACATTATTTACCTCAAATTCTTCCTTGCATGCTGTTGACCATTCAAAGTATGCTCTGCACTTGTGTAGGGACCTCATGTGTATGGTCACATCTGCAAAATTCAGAAGGAATCATGCCTATTAGTCATTCATACTCAAGAGTGAACAAAGTTGTTCCTTGTCTTTTGGTACTGGTGTCTTCCTTATCACATTCATGAGATCTTTTTGCAGATTAATTCTTTCACATTCAAGTACGTGCCCCAGATATTCTACAGGCCTCTTTATAAGTTTGCTGGTTTCGGATACTGGCAAACTGCCCTTACTGTCTTCGCCACCCAATATCCCGGTATTACGGGGATATTACGGGTGGTGGAAAGCCAGTACGTTCCCATGGAGCCCTATTGGACTCCATGGATGGTATTGCCTGAATTACTGGCACCAGTATTACCTCTGCTGTTGATTCAGGCATTTCTTTACTGGTAGGGGCCTCATCTACCTGCAGATCAGGCCTGCTGGGAGATCTGTGGGCCCCACCGGCAAACTTGAAGTGTGCTGGTCTGTAAAAAATGCTGGTGATGGAATTATCAGAATTTCTTCTGGCTTGTTTTCCAGACCGGCATACTTGTATTGAGGCCCATATGTCTTTGTTGAATTTACACTTATCCTTCTTCAAAGGTAATCCATGTTCATTTAGCATTGCCAGCACCTTTGCTAGTGTGTTGTCATGTTTATTACAGTCCTTCCCATAAATCGGAATGCATAGCACTCCTGACTCCAATTGAAAGATGCTGTACATAATTCCCTGAAAAACTGAGGCTACTGACACCAGGCCAAACAGCATATGTATGAACTGATATAGACCTTCTGGTGCGATGAAGGCTGTTAGTTTCCGTGATGCTGGGCACAGTTTGACTTGATGATATGTCGATGTCAGATTGAGTGTAGAGAAGATTTGTGCATCTCCAAGGGTGTTAAGTACTTCAGCTATATAAGGCAATGGGTAAAGTTCAGGTATAATGCATCTATTGAGCACCCTCAGGTTGATGCATAATAGCAATTTCACTGTGGTTTCACTACCACAACCATTGAGGACACCCATTAATCAGCTTCTATTCTTTGAATTATTCTTTGCCTTTCTAGCTTGTCAAGTGCTCCGTTTACTTTATTCTGCGTTGATATTGAAATATTTCACACCTAATGGACTACTGGCGTTGATCCAGAGTGTATTCTAATTTGATCCACAAAACCCTTAAGGCATCCAATTTCCCCTTTGAAAATGTCAATGTCATTCAAATCTTCACAACTTAGTACTGTCTCTTATTTGAATTTAGTTTCTTGTCCACTTTCTTCTGGTGCAGCCAGCTAAGTGGAGGAGTGAACCCCTATTCATGAGGTAGACTTTTTCTGAGGCACATCTACCTTAGAATATAAAAAAAGCTAAAAATAACACCATGATGTATATATTCACCCCTCTATGCGCTACTGGCTTGATATGATATCAGTTTCATTGAGTGTCTAGCTCTTGAATGCTGAATGGAACGTCTTATTTGGCAATCAGGTATACATTGTGCCTGAGTCTATCATAATCGCAATCATAATGTTATTTATGTACACTTTGTCCTTCTGTCCATCCTATCCTTCTTCTTCACCTACAGTAAAAACTACCTCTTCTGGTGCCTCACACAATTCCTCTGCCAAGTTGATTGCTGTATTGGATATTCAACATATCGCTAAATGCCCCCTGTATTTTGCATGTGTAGCAGATGGTATTTATGGCCAGACACAGTGGACTACTCATTATGTCTCCTGGAGCATCACATCTGTAACAATTCTGCCGACTGAGGTCCTGGTTTCTCGCAATTCCCAGTTTTGTATTACATGTGGATGGGCAAAATGTTCTCTGCAAACTCTGTGCTCTCCCCAAGGTATTGGGTTGTAGCTTCGTATGAACCGTGTATGTGTCTGTTAATGATCCTTCTAATTTTCTGAAATTGTTAGGGGGTAATTCATGGAATAAATGTTCACCGAAATTAGTGGCTCAAGCTGGCACAAGCGTGAAAAAGCCGGCGTATGCATTATAATCGCACGCATGCGATTCATGGATGGCCCTGTGCGTGTTTTTCCTGGGATGTGCGCCAAATCCGCACGTAGCGCACACGGGTGCACAAGTCACTGCAACATCCCAAATGGCGTGCGTGATGCACACACCAAAAAGGAGGCAGAACACGGGGCGTAACAGACGGAATGGGGAACAACGTGTGAAAATAAGGGCGTAACTGGGAAAGTACTGCTGGGAAATACATGGAACGCACGCGAACTACACGTATTCATGGAATGGAATAGGGGAAACACGCACACGCCAATAGACACGCACAGGTCTAAACACGTCCGCCACACGAAGGCAGGCGGAAGCATCCACGCGCACTATAAAAGGGCACACAAACAACAAACACGTATATACAGCTACGATGAATGTCCCATTCTGTGGCCCCTTAGGAGAAATGACGGGTCACACAACGCTCAGGCATCCCCAAAAAAGCAAGAAAAAGAGATACGCAACCCCTGTAGCCCACGTGCGTGTAAAAAAACACATGCAATATTCTGTGGCAGCCAGGAACACAAAAAATGTGCACGTGATCAACACACAGGCCAGTATGCCCGAAAAAAAGGGGTACTTGACTAACAGGGACACCCGCAGTAGGAACAATAGCATGTGTGACTCACCGTCTGCCTTGCGTGTAGAAGAAGAATGCGTAGCCAACACCCATGCCAAAAGAAGAAGTATGCACTGTAGCCGCTGTGAACTAATCGCGTGTGAACCACAACGTCTGGAAAACACACGCACCGCTTTCCACGAAAAGCACATACAGAGTGATGGAAACCCATGTGGGACCTTCAACCCGTGCTGAGGGAAACGACTGTGTGCATGTTACGTCACCTACGCGCTTACGCGCTAAGGGCCTTTCCTCGGAATTCATGCAAACGTGATGTTTTTCACATGCCAAATCACTTCGTATCAAGCTGGCCACGTGACAACACATGGAAGACGACGCTCCTGCCCAGAAGGCCGAATTACTGCCCCCCAGAGCCCTAAGCAGCCTACCACGAGCCATCTGCTGCTGCCTGCCTGCTGCCACCTTGACCTGCCATTTGGTGCCTGCACATCTGCTATCTGCAGGGGTCCAGTTGCTGTGACCACCCCTGTTGGAACAGAAGACTCCTGACTGGTGTTCCATCACTCCACAGCCCAGCCCCAAGAGCCAGTTGCCCACCCACACCTGCCACAGGGGTTGCCATGTCCGACACAACACCTTCCGGTACCAATGGCAACCCCCCAGCAGAGAGGCAGAGGGCTACCAGCTTCAGTGGAAAGGAAGTTGGTATCCTGGTGGAGCAAGTCCTGGGGCATTATGATGCCCTCTTCACACCATCGCGCGCCAACAAGGAAGGACAGAAGAGGATCTGGAAGGACAAACTGGGTGCCATCAACGCGGAGGGGGTGGCACCCTGTGACATCAAACACATCCAAAAGCGCTGGGAGGACTACAAGTCCAGGACCCTCAAGAAGCCGGGTCCAGCTTACCACCTAGCAGATGAGGGTCCTGGAGCGCATTTGCCCAGTGCTTCACCACCAGATCCTCAGGATGCAAGCCAGTCTGGAGTCGAGCGGTAAGTGGCCATGCATTCATGTTTAAAAAAGGGCATTTTGCAGTGTGCTGGTAGTTAGCTACTTGGCTGCATGTGTGACATGGGTCATGTTTGGATGTGTGTGTGTGCAGGGACATGATGGTGCTGCATGTGAGTCCAGTCAGGCGTGACCCACATGGATGGTGTATGTGTTACAATGATCATGCGGAGCAGCATGCGGAATACACACATGTATGCATGCCTGTGTCTGTACTTTGACATGTTTGGGGTGTGAGAGATGTGTGCTGCTGTCATGGACATGCATGATGTACATGTCCGTGTGTCTGAGTAGTGTGTGTGCCATGGATGAATGACACATGTCCGTGACGATGTGTTGATTCACTGATACAGCCTAGTCATCCTTGTATCCACTGTGTCTGAGGGTTTACGGGACCAGATGCTTGACCCTCCGGTGATGTGTGTGCATGTGACCAGCATGTCCCATGATGCATGTGAGTATCAGCCCACCATTGGATGAATCTACGGTGCCTTGGACATGGGTGCCACTGTTTGTTGCATGTGCCATGCCTGTTCCTGCATGTGTGTTGCCTGCACTGACCCATGTGTATGGAGGGACATGATGGAAGTGACGTTTGACGGTGCCACTCATGTGCTATTGCTTTGTGTCCAGGGTGTACCCTGATGCTTGTGTTCAATGTCTCCCTTTACACAGCGGCGAGTGAAGAAGAGGGCGGAGATGGCACTGTGGAGGAAAGCGGCAGGGATGCCTCCACCTGCCGGCGACGCAAGGCCCAGTCACTCTCCCAGGACATTCCATCATCCGGGAGCGAGGGGACTGGTGCCGCGTCTGCCACTATGGCTTTAGCGGAAGGGGCGGATGAGCCCCCACAGAGACTTGCAATGGCGGAAGACGGTGCAGAGCCATCCAGGTTGGTGGTGTGAATAGAGGAGGAGGAGGCCGCTACAGAGTTGCACATGGGGCCTGGTGGAGGTGGTACCACTGGTGCAAGTGGTGCAGTCCAGGGGCAGGAGGCAGCACAGGTCACTGCGGAAGTGCCTGTGCATGTCCCTGTCCCTGACACTGTGACTGCATCACCATGCACCAGCAGGGATGCCCCATCCTAGGCCCGTCCGCAGGTAGGGGGGAGGTCCACATCATCTGGCACTCTTCTACCTGCGGACATGGGGACCCGTGAACGTATTGAGTCTGTCCTGGTTGGTGTCGCGTTGCGCACACGTGACATTCGTGATGATGTGCGTGCTTCATGGGAGGACCACGCACGTCATCACGAAGAGCTGTGTACCAACGTGGCCCAGCTGGGAGAGACCATGGTCGGGGGTTTCCTCCATGTGTCATCCAGTCTTGCGGCTCTCTCCTCCTCTGTGCACATATATATATATGTATATGCCAGCCATTCTCCATGCCGTCTTCCCGCCCACATGCCACCAGGGCCCCTTGTGGATCTGTCCCAACCAACGCAGCCAGCCTGGTGGAGATCCCATCCCTGCCACAGTCAGGAGTCTGAGGTCCAGCAGGGGTGGCCACCCCACCAACTGGACCCCAGCAGATGGAGGATGTGCCAGCATCATCGGGCACTATATAACATAACAAAAGCAGTGTCGCTGTGCCATAAGTGTTGGGCTTACATGGGGGTCCTTTGATTCCTAAAACTCCACTATTGAGCACAATGATATAGCAATAAATGCTGCAATGGTTTAAGTCACATCTAATCTTCTTGACTAGACATGTAAAGTACCAACAAGAGGCAGGTACCTCAATAAAATGTATTTATTAATATGTATAAAAAGTAATAAAGAAACAATCAACAGAAATGAAGAAAAAAACAACAAAATAAAAACAAAAAAACAGCAACATAAATCTCAATTCATATAGAACAATTTAGTGTAGTGTGAGACACACCTGAATCTAGTCTGTTGTCTAATCACAGAAAAGGTACATTTTAATCAAAACAGTGGTGTCCAAAGAACAACAGAAATGGAAAATAGAAACAGGAAAGCTGAAATTATAAGTGTATAGATAGGACAGAGAAAGTAGGCAGTGAGCGAAAGGACTGGGGTGTAGCTGTCCGGCCTAACACAATTTCTGAAGCTAATCAGAACAAATCAGAATTGGTCAACATTGTATTGTACTGCCATCATTGGGAGGCGAGTCCTCAATGTTCAATAGTCCTCTGATCTAGAAATGGATCTTGACAGAATAAAAGTAAACAGAGGAAGTCCTGGTATTACTTTTCAGGTATGACGTCTTCTGAAGTTTGCCAACGCAGTGGGGGATCCTGATGCAAAGGAATGGTCAGGATGGGTAGGAGGATGTGATGGCACCCACAAAAACCTCACTATTGTGTGCGTTTCGGCGGTGACTGGTTCCATAAACATGAGGACCAGTTTAGTTTTCCGCCTTCATCAGGGCTGGTGTGTTCTGGGTGTCCACTAGGAGCAATTCCATGGACATGGAACGCTAGAGAGGTCTAGCAGGATGGAGGAAAATCCAACAAATTTCCTCCGGGAGGGTGGAATAAACTGCTGGAGCCTTGCTATTGTGCAGCGGCAGACAGGTGAAACCCGTCTGGGGATGGAGCGGGTGCCGTGCACCGCTTAGCTGACCGGTTATTGCCGTGCACCGCTTCACTGAACGGTTCCTGGTTCCTGCAGTAAGTTGCTGCACGGGCTGTCAGCAGACCTTGGGACCTGGAGGTGGACGGGTCTAATCGACTTGCGCCTGGTCGTATGATGCAGGGAAAGCCTCTGCCTGTATATGCTGCAGGTCGGAGGCTGTCTGCAGCATCATCGGGCACGGCATGTGCATGAAGGCGCCGGTGGATTCCATCAGCCCAGAGGCCGTCGTGGTGGCAGAGGCAGTTGCTTCGGAGGCAGCAGCAGGCTCAGCATGGGAGGCATCATGGCTCGGGGCCATCAACACCCCAAGGGCAGGCATCGGCCGAGGGGCAGGAGGAACCCGGACTGGGAGTGTCTTCCATGTGGCAGCGGTTGGGCTGGCAAATAGATGTGGAGAGGCAACGGGCAGAGAGGACATGGCTCACTATGGTCAGGGTGGAGAACTCCATGTGCAGGGCATTGAGGTGGGCTGAGTGCCTCGAGGCAACTCGCAGAGAGTTGGAGGAGGCCATGGATGCATCCCTTCGATACCTGGAGGCCAGGGAACAGGCCCGCCTCCGGAACATTGACGTGGAGTTCGATGATGCCCTGGCCTGGAACATCAACAAGTGAGCCATTGGACTTGCCCGCCGCCTTTGTACATAGTTCTTTAGGGTTAGCTTTCCTTTGTTTTCTATTTTTATTTGGAGTTAATGGACTTTGCTCCACCTTATGTATATAGTTTTTTATTCATAGGACTTTTTTGTAGGTTTCTTTTTGTTTTGGGATCATGGACCCTTTGGACTTGGATTGTATATAGTTGAAGACTTGCACATACTTTCTTTTTTAACATTTCTCATGGATTAATGGTTTTCTTTCTTTTTGGTTATTTAAATCATATTGACATTGGCGATGGACCACTTTTCTTTTTTCATGCCGGGGATTTTTGTTCATCATTGGATTTTCTATTTTTTTTGGTAATAGCTTTCATTATTTATCAATTTGCAAGTTTGATTTTCTTTATGTTTTTTCATTATGTTATTAATACATTTAATACATTTTTTCTAACTTCATGATTGGTGTTGAGTTCTATCATTGCTTTTGTGCACGTCTCAATGAACATTGCCTCTGTCATGTGTTGCCACTGTGTGGCTCTGTTGTGCATTTATGCATTGGCATGGTGGTTCTTTTGATACTGTCATGGTATGGGTAATTTGGGAGTGGGTGCTGTGGATGGTTGCATGCTTGTACCGGGGGCCAAGGGGGATTTGGCCTGGGATTGGGGCCATAGGTCTGTTTTGTTAGAACATGTTTGGTGGGTCATGAGTCGGGGCCTCCTGGCAGGTGCCTGTCAATGGGGGTGACATGAGTCGGGCCTGCTGGCAGGTGCCCGTCACTGGGGGGGATGTAGGAGGAAATGAGTCGTGGCCTGCTGGCAGGTGCCCGTCAATGGGGTGACATGAGTCGGGCCTGCTGGCAGGTGCCTGTCACTGGGTGGGATGTGGGGGGAAATGAGTCGTGGCCTGCTGGCAGGTGCCTGTCAATGGGGGGGGCATGAATCGGGGCCTGCTGGCAGGTGCCCGTCACTGGGGAGGGTGTGAGGGGACCTGAGTCGGGGCCTGCTGGCAGGTGCCTGTCAATGGGGGGCGGGGGAACATGAGTCGGTGCTCCGGAGTGCATGGTGCCATGTGGCCTGCCTGTGGGGCATGGTATGAGGTGATGGGCTGCCTGCGGGGCATGGGGACGGGGGCACACCCAGGTGGGCACACACTGCCAAATCGCATGTAAAAGTCCATGCACACACCCGGAATACACGTAACCCACTCGCGCTAGCGAAAACGCGCGTAAAAGTGCACGCGCACCCCCGGAATATGTGCAGGCAGCCCATCGGCCCTGCCCATGGCCCGCAGGCAGCCCATCACCCGTGGGCATGGCCCACAGGCAGCCCATCACCCCAGTCCATGGCCCGCAGGCAGGCCAGACCACAAGATGGACTTTTCCCAAGCATTTTACCTGACGCAGAGGGTACGCGTGTTCTGAGGGGTGTGCGTGGACGTTTATAAGCGTTTTCGCTAGCGCAAGCGTGGTACGTGTATTCCGGGGGTGCGTGTGGACTTTTACATGCGTTTTCGCTAGCGTGAGCGGGGTACGTGTATTTCAGGGGTGCACGGTGAGTTTTACACGCGTTTTCACTAGCGCGAGCGGGGTACGTGTTTTCCAGAGGTGCACGTGGACTTTTACAGGCGTTTTCGCGAGCGGGGTACACGTATTCCGAGGGGTGCGCGGGGAGTTTTACAAGCGTTTGCATGGTTGGGGAGCTGTATGCTGGTCCACTGGCCTTTGCGCCATGTAGGGGATTTGTGTGATGTTTTTGGCGCACAGGGCGGGGTTGGGGGCATAACTGGCACTGCTGCAGGGTTGCTGCACCACTCTGCGCCACGGCTGGTAATGGATGTTAGTATCCATGAATACGCTGTGCGCTAAAATGGGTTTTGGCGCACGCGGCTGTCACAGGCTGTTGCACCACTTGTGCGCTAAATTCTATGAATTCCCCCCAATGATTTGTCATACTTTTTATCCAGGGTTCTCATGCATTTGCTAATGTGTTCTCCTTCTTTGACTATCTGCAGTATTTCATCTAGTTCGGGAACATTTTTCACCACAGTTGTTTTCTTACCTGTCTCTGCACTCCAAAATAAACAGATCTTGTAATCTCTCATCTCTTATAGCCAATCCCTTAAAGGCTGTTACAAACTGTTCTACTGTCTCTTCTTCTTCCTGTGACAGTTTGCCGATTCTGAACCTTTCTAGAATTATGCTTACTTTTGTTTCATAAGGCTTATCCAACATGGTAATGCATGTCTTGTATTCATTGAAATTAAATCAAAGAATGTATATTGTCCAGCAGTTTCCAGGCAACGCATAAGCAATTATGTTTTTGTCTCAGTGCCATAGCTTGCCCACACAATGCACTGGCATAGTGCTCACATTATTTTATCCACCTCTTCCATGAAATCTGAGGATTCCCTGGTGAGGAAATGTTTTTTATTGGTGGAGCAATGGTCTGTATTGTGTGGCTTATCATCTAGGGTACCTCCCCCTTTTAATGGTTAATGATTGTCAGACCTGGCCGGTATCTGATGGATAAACTTTATTTGTATTCTTTTCTGTGGCACATGTATCCTCCCTTGTCTTTTTGTCCCGCTATAGTGCTCTGTTTCTTTATTACTTGGCTTATCACTCTAGGTATTCACTTTATATGTGTAAAGCCTTGTTGGGCATTATTTTAATTGCCTGCAGACAGTACAAGCCTATAGTTTCACCATGGTGTAGTGTCCTTGCACACTGAGTTCCTTTCTTTTAACTGCAGCTATTGGATCAGTGCAAGCTCGGTCTCTTAGTCTTACTTATATTTACGTCATATCATAGCCATGCTTCTGACACTGATATGTCTGGTCTCACCTGCCTCTAATATAAAGCAGGGCGTCATCCATCGTTGAGTGCACCAACTCCAACTGGATTCACGGACAGCTCTGTGCTGCAGTAGCGATAACCCGCATTCCATGCTCCTCACTGGTGGGGCCGGGTTTGTTCGTCGTCATGGAAGTATGTGACAACAGCAAGCAAGTTTCTTTTAATTATTTCTATTAGAAGTATCTTATATGCTTCGCCCCACCAGCCTCTATGTCACACCACTGATTCCACCCACAACCGTTCTCTTCTCTCTCCACGCCCCTTCTTGAGCTCATGCTTCATTCTGTTTCCATCCAAGCATGCCACAGCCATGTCTCCTGTTTTTTTTATCCTTTTGCCCAGTCACCAACAAGAGGGTGGTTCTGGAGAATTTGCTTACCCAGAGCATCCACAATTGCATGTTATCCAGGTCTCCCAAGTGACAAACAACAGGTGTTGTAAGCCATACGTGTTGGCATTCGTCATCACACTTTCTCTCCACTCCTGCCCAAATGGTGCCACACTCTAAACTCAATCACTGCCGACAAGATGCTGTGGTTGCAATAGTGTTGCCATAGGATCAGGCTGTGCTGAAGTGGATATGGAGGCAGGAGAGATGTTTGAACTGGCCCAGAGTGAGATCACATGAGGGCCATGCGCTACAGTGTGACTTATGATAAAGTGTGTTATCTCACACTCACTTTTCGCTGTCCGTGCTGGAGGCGCATGCTGCTGTAGTGTGCTCCGTGGCTCCAAATGTACGCTCCATAGATGCATTCTTGTGCCACAATTTACAGTGCTTGCACAGTGATGAGCCGCTCTTCCTGCAGAGATTGCAAATTACAATGCATTCCTTCCCATAGCAGTCTTAACTTCCAGCAAACATAACGAATCCCAGACCCCTGTCAACATTTGGGATTTCATGGTTGGGTATTTCTTCTGAGCCACCTTCACAAGAAAAATCTTAAGTTTCCTTCGCCCACTTACCCCTCCCTCTTCATGGGCAGGCAATGATGCAGTGGCCCCAGTCTCCTCTTCCTGAGCCATCTGCTGGTGCACTTTCTCTACTACTCTTCTGTCTCCTGCAGGACCACCCCTCTGGATCTCTCCTCTCCCCTACACTGCTGTGGCTACCTCTCCCTGCTACTGCTTCGCCCAAACACCAAAGTACATCCGATGCTTTATGTTCTGCAGGAACTCTTTCAGTGGGCCTGAAGATACCACACCATCCTTCTGATTGGTGAGCACATTCACCCGGCGTTCACCTCACTAGCTCTGGCGAAAGGTCTCTGTACCCTAATATTACTCTCTTACAAAAAAGGCCATCCTCTTCGACCTGCCCCGCTCATGCTAATTCTGGCCCATCTCATGGTCTATTATCTGCTGCTCCTCATCCACTATCTCCCCCTCGCACAACTACGCCACCGTCTCCCCCAACTTAAGTTCCCCCACCCAGCAGACTACCTCAACCTTTGACACGGAGATTAAGAAGTAGTGCAGTGCCTCATCTCCTCACTTCTTATTCGTCACATTTTTAAGAAAGGAAGAAAGGTTAAAAAAAAAAGTCAAGATTAGAGAGGGGGCCTAAAAAGCACATAAGGAGACAAAAGGGGTTGAATCAGTGAGCAATGAACACCTAAAACACCACAAACAAATACAAACAGACGAAAGGGCTTCAAACAGTGATAACGAAACACTATAAACAACTAGCAAACTCCTCCAAAAGTCTCAGAAACTTTCCAAATGCACTGAAACACCTCTCCAAAACCACCACATCGTGAGCCTGTCCTGTCCACTCGTATCTCTACAGTAACAAAAGACTACACATGCAAAGAGCTAGAAGTTGCTTAAACCTTTAATCAATGGCTTGAGATTTCAGATTGGCTGGTCGATTTAAATATTCCAAGTCAAACTTTGAGACCTGAGGTGGGGTCCAACACATCCGAAACCATGCCAGAATGCCAGGGGGTGGGTAGAAACCACCTAAAAATGCTCAAGCTTCCCATGCAACACATTTATTGAGTGTCCCTACTAGGCATGTTCCTACATTTTCAGCGCAGGTCTAAGGAGGGCCAGCAATGGTGCCATCATATCAAAAGTGACAAACTATCTTTAACCTACCTGTGGGTTTAATTTCAAACCGAGGTGGACTTAGCTTTAGGCAACTCAGGAAATGTTCTGAATGCAAAATGTTTGTAGAGCTGGGATGGTAGAAAGTGAGCAGGGTCGGATTTAGGGATAACCACTACTTTAACTTTATCACTCTAGTGATTCTACAGTGTTTAATACCTCTCCCGCCTGTGACAGATAATGATTTCTGGCCATTGATAACTGTTCAGTATCTAACTTACCTTGGCCTGTAGCCTTGGTCAATTTATTGATAAAAAACGATACAAAAAAAGTTAGTTGTGCTGCTAGGGGAAAACTAACAGTTAGCTGAGAACAGCGGGAGGTCCTGCTCTGTATTCATCTGCGGACAGCCATGACACATGTATCATGTCTTTGAAATCCAAGTTGAAAGCTAACTTTTCTAACATTTTCTAAACCCCTGGATAATTAAAGTGACGCGTAAAAAGCAAGGCGTCTGCTGTTTACGTTTCACTTTACCGATCAAGGGGATAGTCATTTCGAAGCTGGAGTGGGATGTCTACATCAGTGTTGCTCTCCTACACAACTTCAAATAGCACCATGTTTTCCGCCAGCATATAATTACATGCTGGCAGGAAACTCAAGGATTCCTATGAAATCTTTCTTGATTTTTGCACATGCTCATCCATTGTAAATGCTGCCTGCAAAGCTTTTTTTGCAGGCAGCATTTTAAATTTTTTCAAAATGGATTGGAAAAGTGAAGCTGAAGGCAATTTCGCCTATGTTTCTATCTTCACAGTTCTACTCCATTTTGAGTGAAAACTGACATAGTGCCATTCTGTGTACTTTAGGAGGTCTATACAATGACCAGCTGACTTTGCAAACATTCATACACTGGCCTGTTGCTGAGCACAATTTTTCAGTTGAACTATTATTTAAAACTAGTGGAAAAGCCTGTGTAGACGGGCCAATTCATTCCTAAGGCAACAGCTCCCTCTAGCGGTGACAACAGGCAAAGTGAGCAGTCTCCACTGCACATGACTTCATCGGACATCAGACAAACATACATCTGGCCTTTTATTGTTGTTAGATGAACTCCTCTATTTTATGTGACATTATTAATGAGTATTAAGGTAAAAAGTGTTACATTCAGTTATGATTGTCATAAATCAGGCCTCCATTAAACAACATTTATCTGTGCAGTATTTCGCTGTATTGCCTTATTCCCTGCCCTGACTTGTCTGAGGCCCAGCCCGGTCATGCCAGCAGCCTAAGCATGTTTACAGCCCATCCAAAACTGCAGCCCAGCACTGTGCTCCTCTAACCTAACCTGTCCTTCTATATTCAGAGCTATGTTCAAATATTGGCTTACATGAGATCAAGAAATAGCATATCCTGATCTCAAGCATGGCAGCATGTGAAGAATGTTATAGAGTTCTCTGCATGTATGTTTAAATCATTACATCCTAATTGTGTAATGTACAGTAGTACAAGTTCAAGTTCATACATACCAGCATTACCCATACCATTGGGAAGACACTAGCCTAGTCCAGGTTTTAACTTTGCATTCTGTGACTTGTAGTCCTGGATTTCCACATTATAAACCCAGGATTTCAAGTCCCAGAATTCAAAGTTAAAACCAGAGCTGGTCTAGGGTCTCCCCAATGGATATTGTTGGCATGAATGCAAGCTGCTGCATAAGGGGATGAATAGTTCCACTGATGGGACTACATCTGCTTTCAGATCTACCAACCAATTTGGCCCTGTCTACTTTCTTCAATTCACTCCATCCACTTACGAAACATTTCCCTAGGCTGGTTATTTGAGCTAACCCATCACTGACTAATCCACACACTGAGCTTCACTGTACCCCCAAACAACCCTCCCACTCATCAAGCAGGACATACATAGAAAGCACGACTCTGACTTAACGAACAAGGCTGATTGATATCTAGATGTCTAGATGTGTTTGACATGGTGATGGTTGCATGGGTGTCCTGTCATTTTTTCGAATGTAAAAGTTTCGAATGGCAAACTTTCGATTTTTTTTTTGTCAAAATGCCATTCTTTCGAATGACAATTTCTTTGAAAAACATGTGAAAGTGCCATTGACATGGGTTAGGGTTGGGGCTTGGGTTAGGGTTGGGTGGTGGGAGGGTGGCGTGGGGGTTGGGGTGGCTAACGTACACTAATGTACACTAAAACCTTGAACGTTACATGGAGCTGTCCAGTGCTGAAATGACAGCTCTGGGCAGCTCCATGTAACGTTTGAAAGTTCTTGTGTATAGTGGCATTTTAATTATTATTTTTTTGTAACTTTGAAACGTTACATGGAGCTGTCCAGTGCTGTAATTTCAGCACTGGACAGCTGCATCTAACGTTGCAAAGTTACACCAACAAAAAAAGCATTGAAATGCTACTTTTAACATGTAAAAGTGCATTTCAATTGAAACCAGTCCATGACTATTGTCGACGGATTGGTTTCAAAAGAAATGCACTTTGCATGTTAAATATAGGCTGTCACAGCTTTGTTTTTCGAAACTTTGTTTTCGACACTTTTGTTTGTCGAAACTTTTTTTCGAAATTATCACTATGAACTGTTGCATGCATTATACAGTGATCCTCCAAACTGAAAGCTGGAATTAAAGCCATAACACTCGTTTCCTATCTTGAAATGCTTGACGGTGCATTTCAAAGGTGCACTGCATTAGCACGATACATAGTTACAGACTCATATTAGTGTGCTGACGTGGTTCATGGTACTCGTAAGTCTTGAGAGCGGATGTTCATACTGTACAGCTCTATGAATGTGTGTATCATGCAGTGAGTTGAGCACTTCAGCACTGGCTGTTGAGATCAGTGTTCTCTGAAGGTCGTAGGTGTGAATCTCGTTTATACTGGTTGAGCGTTCTCTTTCCAAGGTGAATCTATTGTGGATCGATTAAATCCCTGGTCATTTTGGGTCCAGCCAAGTCTGTTTGTATTGTTTCATTTAATGTTTTCCCCTGGGAGGTGATTATTAAGTTTCCCCTGGGAGCTGTGGACTAAGTAACAGGAGCTAATTGCCCTGACTAAATGGACCTGAAATTACATCACTGGTGCTTGATTGGGCAGCCTGCCTGAAATGCTATCACAGAGCCCTCCCCAAGGCTTAGGCAAGGTGGTGTCCAGGGACTATGAAACAGTGTAGGACTCATTGCTAGGAGACTGGGTATTAAAGATGAATGAACGAATTTCTATGGAGCCGATGACAGGATGTTTCACTCAGGACTGACAGTGAAGCGCATGTAAGGGAAAAGGTGACTGGGGCATCAGGAAGCAGTTTGGGATTTGGATAAGGGAGGAACTGAATAGGTCCCAGGACAAAAGGGGTTTCCCTTGTACATGTTCCGGCAGATGCCAAGCATACAGTAACAGTCTTGCTCTTATATTGTATAGTTCACTGCCTCTGAAGTAAGCTATTCCAGAGACAGACTAGTTGTGTCCTGTTCCGCAGTGGCCCAGATGTGCGAAGAATCGGTGGTGTGGAAGGTTGAATGGTAAAATGATGGTTAAGATTAATTTAAAACTTTCCAACCATCATTCGTTCTGGTTATTTTTGGTCTCCCTAAGTGAGAGAGGTCTTTTGATCCCTGTACTATCGAGAATCAAGCTTCACTCATTGATGAGGCCCAGTGAGGCTGAAACATGTCTACCGTTGCGTGTGTTGCTGTGCAGAGGGGATGTGGTCTAGCAGTTGCAGCTGCTCTCCTCCCATTGGTGTCAGTTCCAATACTGATTTGCATATGGCGGGTCATCATCTGCAATGGCACACACGTGCTAAAAACTGTGGTGAGGAAGACTTGTGGACCAGATCATATGAAACCCCTTCTAATAGAGCTTTAGATGAAAAAAGGTGTCACACTAATAAATGCTGGTACTTTTCCGCTGGACACATTGCAATGCTTCCGCTCCAAACGTGCCTGCACACACAGGAATAGTGGCTGTACCTCAGTCAAATAAAGGTACACATTTGCAATTTGCTGCACCTGTGCAATATCATTTTCTATGTTTTCTGTTACTTACGGCTCTCTGTGTACCTGTTGAGAAAAGGATATGTAGAATATTTGCTGAAGATTCCAGATTGGAAACAGTCAGACATGTTCTCAGCTGTTGCCAGGGGATGAGATCGATCTATGACAAGTATTTTGCTAGATTTGATTATGATCAGATGTACATTGAAAGTGACATTTTCTGGCTGAGATGTCTATCAGGGAGGAGTAATAGGCTGGTCATTGCTATTACCCAGATCTGGAAGGTGGCTAATGAACGCCTATGGAAATTCGAAGAGGATGTTAAAATGATGTTGGATCTGGAGAGTGGACCTGAACTTGGCTGTGATTTATATGACCGTTGAATAAGTGATGTAATTAGTTCTGTATTTGTATGTGGCTCAATTCTTACCTATTGGGATATATATATATATATATATATATATATATATATATATATATATATATCTGTTGTGCCTTTTAGTGATCTTTTTGTATGCTTTGTGTTACCTAAGTTTGTATTTTTTTTCTCTTTTATGTTTTATCGGAATTTGTTATTTTGAGATAATGTGTGTATATATATATATATATATATTTGTGTATGATTTTTTTCTGTTTTATATTTCTGTATATACATTTGTGAAAAGTTCTTTCACCTATAACACAATCACAAAAAGAATTTAAAAAAAGGTGTCACACTAATAATACATGCTGGTACTTTTCCGCTGGACACATTGCAATGCTTCCGCTCCAAACGTGCCTGCACACACAAGAATAGTGGCTGTGACCTCAGTCAAAGAAGGTACACATGTGCAGTTTGCTGCACCTGTGCAATATCATTTTCTATGTTCTCTGTTACTTTCGGCTTTCTGTGTACAGAAGCAGGGCAAACTCCGCATGAACTCCTCCCACGACAGACATCACAGTAAGTATTCTGCTACACACTGGCTCCCGCTAAAGACACACTTGCAGCGGGTGTCTTGCGATGCACTTCGACAAACACAATATTTTTCGCCTCTGTTATTTACAGTGCTACAACATTTCAAAACTTTGGGAATAGGTGATATTAAAATAGGTATTATTATTGCTTGCTATTTCCTTCCCATTCCACTTACAGATGGTCAGAATCACAGAACATGATGGCCTCAGCTGGCGGTGTGAAATGGATGCCTAAAATGGATGCTTGTTAACACAGCTTGTGACTTTTAAGGCCCGCGCAGGTTGATGAAAGCAGAATAGCTTTTGTGACTGAGATGCAACAGACCTCTCTTCAAATACGTTTTCAATTATCCTTTGTGCGATATCCCCCCGCCCTCGCCACAAAGCGCAGTTGAGCGGAACTTGTGTACGGTGCACCTGCATGGCCGACACAACCACGGCTGGGAAAATCAGAGACAGGGGGGTCATCTGACCGACCCTCCCCACAACGCGCACACTCGGTTCTTCTCACTCTAACCTAAAATGCTCTAATTATTGGTTATTCCCTTTAGTCAGCAGTGCAGCCAACGGGCACGTAAAGTGCACTGAACCCGCAAGTGTGCAGCTGTTGCCTTTGACTTGTGGCCAAAACAGAAAATGGAGCAGAATCTGCCCAGACGTGTGTAAAGGCTTCTCTGCTCGGAGCATTTATTTTCCAAAGGCAGATAAACAGCTGGGAAAGCGAGAAGCAATGAATCCCCTTTCGAGAAGGTTTGAATGGCGCCGGGGTCACAGTCCCTGAGAGGAGATGTTAACAAGGATTACCTACATGGCTGCACAAGGCGCCCATAGACTGCCAAAGTCAAATCAATTGAGATGTGCACCGCTTACCTCTAATCCAATTGTTCTAGGACCAGTTGTGTCTTCACTTCTTGTGGAAAGAAATGGGAGTTGATTGCATGTTAGGTACTTCAATAAAGCCTTGAAGGTCAAACCTGACGGAGGGACTGCGCAGTCCTGCTCCTGTCTCTCCTGCAACTTGATAACATTAGAAGCGTTTACAGTGGTGAACGCGGGTGGAACTGTCCCCCTTCTGCCGTGAAGGCCGCCATCTGTGCCTGTCGCCCTTCTGTGGAGGACAGGCTCATGAAAAGAGGCAGCTCTGAACCATTCTTTTATATTTAGATGTTGCCACTTTGCTGATGAATTGGGAAACACTCGGCAATGGGGGCGTTACAATGAGAACAGCCATTGGTAAAGCCAATAGTTCTGGCTTTCATGTTTTGCAATCTGTTTGTGTGTTGAACGTGAGGATATTTTTTGTGTACATTGTGAAATTGTGCGTGTAAAGAAGCGTGTTGTGCTTCCCTTGAGCTTGCTATTTGATTCGTAAAGAGGTGCAGTACAGTTGCGGCGAGTGTGTTATTGATTGACAAAGGGGGTGTGCACTTGCTACAGGTGTTTTACACTATGCTGGAGGGGCAATGCACTTAAAAGAACTCTCTCAGAATGGGAGCCAGTAACCTAGACGAGCCCCCCTTCATCCCCCATTCAGGAACACCTACTCCGAATGAAGCCCCCAGAATTAGTCACAAGGTAGGTTGCAAATGTTTGTGATGCATGTATGTATTTATTCATTTAAATGTCTTGCATAACAAAATCCCCAACGTTTCTAATGTTACACATTTCAGCAGCTGTCGGTGGTTGGATTGATGCCCGGTTTGATGAGTCCATTGTTAGATGGTGGTTTTGTTGTGGCATGGGTTTAGGCGATGTATTTATGATATAATGCTCTTGTGGAGGAACATGTGATTTGTGTTGCTATGTGTGGAGGACCATGTGGAGTGAGGTAGACATCACTGTAGAGCAGCAGTGGTGCATTATCGAGCTGGAGGTTGGTGCATATTCATTCTTTTGACACAGCATTCAATGTGCCTGTCCGGTGTTGTAAATGCAGATTGCTATATGGTTTAAATGTTTTCTTGTGGTTTCTACTTTGTATTCATTGTATTTTCACTGCGAGAAGAATAACATTATAGGGGTCCTTTTAGAATTATTTGTGCGTAAAATTAAAGTGTAAAAGTGCAGTTAGGTTTTTATTTTCCGATCTCTCTATTGTTCGTGGCAGGAGGGCAGCAAAGTGGAGTTAGCACACCCAAACCAGAAGATAAATCGGCGGACAAAAAAGTAAACAAGGATGGGAAGGACAAAAGTCCAACCCAATTTGCTTAGAAGTCAGGTCCCCAAAAGAACAAAGGTAAACCCCCAAACTTTAGTTCAGCCATGTACACCGAAAAGAAGAGCTCAGGAACCCTTAACACTGGGACACCTGCGTTCTAAACACCCAAAGGTTGTTTCGTGTGTAAGGAGCCGGGCCATAGGAAAGGGGCTCCTGCTTGCAAGGGCTTACCCAAGCAAGCCATAGTGAATCATTAGTGTGAGCCTCTCAGAGGAGGTTTTCCTGCTACGCCAGGGAGTGGCCGAATGTGTATTGGTTACAGTGAGTGGGAACTCTACCGGATCTCTAGAAGGGACCCCAGTTCCCAATAATACTTAACTCTATCTAGAGCACGTGTACATCAATGGGCACAAAACTCCTGTGGTCTGAGACACCGTGGCTAGCATGGGCCACTGTCACCCGCCAGTGGGTACAGCCAGACCAGTATATTACTGGGCCTGATTTGTGCATACGTGGATTTTGATGGTAAGAGTAAGTGGCCCTTGGCGATAGTAGAGTTCAGCTTGCAAGGTGAAACGACCCAGCACTGTGTAGCAATGAAAGACTCCATACCTGTCCCGTGTCTGTTGGGTAATGATCTTCCTGATCCTGAAATAGTCGCAGCGCCTACATGATCGAGGGCCAAAGAGTTTGCCAAATTGAACGCTCTCAGAGCTTTCGGGCCTGGCATGCTTCCAGAGGTCGTGTTGGAAAGACCAGCGTGGCCAGTAGCCCTTAGTCCAGTTCCACCGACTACTGAGTCGCCTACTCCTGCGGGAGAGGAACTAGTAGCCACAGAGGACCCTACTTTGGTAGCAGTGGACCCAGTGACTTTAGAATTGCCTGGCTCAGCGCAGCAACCTTAGGTGGAGGACCAGGTGGTCACAGATCTGAAGGGGCTGCCCAAGCTAGATGAGTTCACATCAGTTGGGGGCCCAAAACAGACTGACTTCTACACAGCCCAGAAAGAGTGTCCCACTCTAGCAGGTCTGCGGAAACAGGTGTAGGAGCAGGCTAATGGCAAGGCCCCTGCACTGTTCAAAGTGTACTGGGAAAATTGATTCCTGTACAGTGTTCCGAAGGATTCTGAGGGCGAGGACACTAGATGTTTGGTGGTGCCCCAATGCCAGAGAAAGGTCCTTTTAGATTTGGCTCACCAAATTCCTTTAGTGGGTCTCATGGGAGTGACTAAAACATCAGACCGGTTGTCTGCACACTTTTACTGGCCGCAGTTCGGTGTAAAAGTTAAGGAATTTGTCCGGTCCTGCACGACTTTTCAAGCTTCTGGCAAGTCAGGTGGTGCCACAAAGGCCCCCTTAATTCCACTACCTGCGGTTGGGCGGCCTTTTGAGAGAATAGGCAAGGATATTGTGGGTCCTTTGGATCCTCAAACAAGGTCAGGGACCAGATATATGTTGGTGGTGGTAGACCACGCCACAAGATACCCTGAGGCTGTCCCTCTGAAGAGCATCAAAGCCCCCATGGTTGCGAAGACTCTGGGATATTGTTCCATGTTGTATTCCCCAAGGAAGTCGTTTCTAACAGTGGATCAAACTTCATATCAGCATATATGAAGGCTATGTGGGAAGAGTGTGGAGTCACATTCCGGTTCTCTACCTCCTTCCATCCACAAACCATTGGACTTGTTGAGCAGTTCAACAAGACCCTGAAAGGCATGATAGGTGGCTTGGAGGAGCACCTGAGGAGAAAATGGGATATTCTCCTGCCATGCCTTCTGTTCGCCTACTGGGAGGTACCACAAAACAGATTAGGGTTTATCCCCTTTGAGCTTCTGTTTGGACACCCTGTACAAGGTGCCCTCAGTCTAGTGAAGGAGGGATGGGTAAGCAAACCCTCATCACCCTCACAAGATGCGGTGGACTACGTACTCGGCCTTGGGTCTAGAATGGCAAAGTACATGGAACAGTCAACAATGAATCTAAAAGCTAGTCAGGAGCCGATGAAGCACTGACACGACCAGAAGGCCACAGTGGCAGTCTATTCTCCAGGCCAGTGGGTGTGGATTATGGAGACGACCCAGCACCGTGTAGCAATGAAAGACTCCATCCCTGTCCCATGTCTGTCGGGTAATGATCTTCCTGATCCTGAAATAGTCGCAGCGCCTAGATGATCGAGGGCCAAAGAGTTTGCCAAATTGAGCGCTCTCAGAGCTTCGGGCCTGGCATGCTTCCAGAGGTCGTGTTGGAAAGACCAGCGTGGCCAGTAGCCCTTAGTCCAGTTCCACCGACTACTGAGTCGCCTACTCCTGCGGGAGAGGGACTAGTAGCCACAGAGGACCCTACTTTGGTAGCAGGGGACCCAGTGACTTTAGAATTGCCTGGCTCAGCGCAGCAACCTGAGGTGGAGGACCAGGTGGTCACAGATCTGAAGGAGCTGCCCAAGCTAGATGAGTTCACATCAGTTGGGGGCCCAAATCAGACTGACTTCTACACAGCCCAGAAAGAGTGTCCCACTCTAGCAGGTCTGCGGAAACAGGTGTAGGAGCAGGCTAATGGCAAGGCCCCTGCACTGTTCAAAGTGTACTGGGAGAATGGATTCCTGTACAGTGTTCCAAAGGATTCTGAGGGCGAGGACACTAGATGTTTGGTGGTTCCCCAATGCCAGAGAAAGGTCCTTTTAGATTTGGCTCACCAAATTCCTTTAGTGGGTCTCATGGGAGTGACTAAAACATCAGACCGGTTGTCTGCACACTTTTACTGGCCGCAGTTCGGTGTAAAAGTTAAGGAATTTGTCCGGTCCTGCCCGACTTTTCAAGCTTCTGGCAAGTCAGGTGGTGCCACAATGGCCCCCTTAATTCCACTACCTGCGGTTGGGTGGCCTTTTGAGAGAATAGGCAAGGATATTGTGGGTCCTTTGGATCCTCAAACAAGATCAGGGACCAGATATATGTTGGTGGTGGTAGACCACGCCACAAGATACCCTGAGGCTGTCCCTCTGAAGAGCATCACAGCCCCCATGGTTGCGAAGACTCTGGGATATTGTTCCATGTTGTATTCCCCAAGGAAGTCGTTTCTGACAGTGGATCAAACTTCATATCAGCATATATGAAGGCTATGTGGGAAGAGTGTGGAGTCACATTCCGGTTCTCTACCTCCTTCCATCCACAAACCATTGGACTTGTTGAGCAGTTCAACAAGACCCTGAAAGGCATGATAGGTGGCTTGGAGGAGCACCTGAGGAGAAAATGGGATATTCTCCTGCCATGCCTTCTGTTCGCCTACTGGGAGGTACCACAAAACAGATTAGGGTTTATCCCCTTTGAGCTTCTGTTTGGACACCCTGTACAAGGTGCCCTCAGTCTAGTGAAGGAGGGATGGGTAAGCAAACCCTCATCACCCTCACAAGATGCGGTGGACTATGTACTCGGCCTTGGGTCTAGAATGGCAAAGTACATGGAACAGTCAACAATGAATCTAAAAGCTAGTCAGGAGCCGATGAAGCACTGACACGACCAGAAGGCCACAGTGGCAGTCTATTCTCCAGGCCAGTGGGTGTGGATTATGGAGACGACCCAGCACCGTGTAGCAATGAAAGACTCCATCCCTGTCCCATGTCTGTCGGGTAATGATCTTCCTGATCCTGAAATAGTCGCAGCGCCTAGATGATCGAGGGCCAAAGAGTTTGCCAAATTGAGCGCTCTCAGAGCTTTCGGGCCTGGCATGCTTCCAGAGGTCGTGTTGGAAAGACCAGCGTGGCCAGTAGCCCTTAGTCCAGTTCCACCGACTACTGAGTCGCCTACTCCTGCAGGAGAGGGACTAGTAGCCACAGAGGACCCTACTTTGGTAGCAGGGGACCCAGTGACTTTAGAATTGCCTGGCTCAGCGCAGCAACCTGAGGTGGAGGACCAGGTGGTCACAGATCTGAAGGAGCTGCCCAAGCTAGATGAGTTCACATCAGTTGGGGGCCCAAATCAGACTGACTTCTACACAGCCCAGAAAGAGTGTCCCACTCTAGCAGGTCTGTGGAAACAGGTGTAGGAGCAGGCTAATGGCAAGGCCCCTGCACTGTTCAAAGTGTACTGGGAGAATGGATTCCTGTACAGTGTTCCAAAGGATTCTGAGGGCGAGGACACTAGATGTTTGGTGGTTCCCCAATGCCAGAGAAAGGTCCTTTTAGATTTGGCTCACCAAATTCCTTTAGTGGGTCTCATGGGAGTGACTAAAACATCAGACCGGTTGTCTGCACACTTTTACTGGCCGCAGTTCGGTGTAAAAGTTAAGGAATTTGTCCGGTCCTGCTCGACTTTTCAAGCTTCTGGCAAGTCAGGTGGTGCCACAAAGGCCCCCTTAATTCCACTACCTGCGGTTGGGTGGCCTTTTGAGAGAATAGGCAAGGATATTGTGGGTCCTTTGGATCCTCAAACAAGATCAGCGACCAGATATATGTTGGTGGTGGTAGACCACGGTACAAGATACCCTAAGGCTGTCCCTCTGAAGAGCATCACAGCCCCCATGGTTGCGAAGACTCTGGGATATTGTTCCATGTTGTATTCCCCAAGGAAGTCGTTTCTTACAGTGGATCAAACTTCATATCAGCATATATGAAGGCTATGTGGGAAGAGTGTGGAGTCACATTCCGGTTCTCTACCTCCTTCCATCCACAAACCATTGGACTTGTTGAGCAGTTCAACAAGACCCTGAAATGCATGATAGGTGGCTTGGAGGAGCACCTGAGGAGAAAATGGGATATTCTCTTGCCATGCCTTCTGTTCGCCTACAGGGAGGTACCACAAAACAGATTAGGGTTTATCCCCTTTGAGCTTCTGTTTGGACACCCTGTACAAGGTGCCCTCAGTCTAGTGAAGGAGGGATGGGTAAGCAAACCCTCATCACCCTCACAAGATGCGGTGGACTATGTACTCGGCCTTGGGTCTAGAATGGCAAAGTACATGGAACAGTCAACAATGAATCTAAAAGCCAGTCAGGAGCCGATGAAGCACTGACACGACCAGAAGGCCACAGTGGAAGTCTATTCTCCAGGCCAGTGGGTGTGGATTATGGAGTCTGTCAAACCCAGTGCCTTTCAGGACAAATAGACTGGGCCTTACTATGTGCTGGAAAAAGTCAGTGAGGTGAATTATCTCATTGACGTGAAAGGACCTAAACAGATGTGCAGGGTCTTTCATGTCAACCAGCTAAAACCCCGTTATAGCGGGGATGACTCGGTCATGACGTTAGTGACTGACAGAGAGACTGAGGAGGAGACTGATACTCTCACAGACCTCCTGCACACTGAAGCCACAGATGGGTCAGTTCAAGGTGTCAAACTTGCAAACTGACCTGTCCGAATAGCAACTGACAGACTGTCGCTGGTTACTGGGTTACTGGGACAGTTTGCTGGTCTGTTTTCTCTGACCCGTGGTCGTGCAGATTGGTGCCCCCATGATGTAGACACTGGAGACAGTAAGCCGGTGAAGAGTAGAATTTGCTGTGTGTCTGATAAGGTCAGGGACACCATCAAGGTGGAAGTTTCCAAGTTGTTGTCCCTAGGAGTGATAGAGCAACCCTACAGCCCCTAGGCTAGCCAAGTGGTACTGGTCCCTAAAAAGACCAGTAGTGGGAAGACTGAAGTTTGCTTTTGTGTGGACTACAGGGGGCTCAATTCTGTTATGAAGACAGATGCTCACCCCATTCCTCGGGCAGATGAGCTCGTTGACAAGCTCAGCACTGCCAAGTACATGAGTACTTTTGACCTCACAGCAGGCTATTTCCAGGTCGGCTTGAGAGATGGAACAAAAGAGAGGTCAGCATTCTCAACCCCAGAAGGAGATTATCAGTTCAATGTGATGCCCTTTGAATTGAAAAATGCCCCAGCCACATTTCAGAGTGTGGTTAACCAGGTTTTGTCTAGACTGGAAAACGTCAGTGTTGCCTATCTAGACGACTATGCTGTGTTCAGCCACACCTGGGAGGATCATGTATCCCACCTGAAACAAGTGCTTCAGGTGCTGCAGAATGCAGGCCTGACTCTCAAGGACACGAAGTGCCAGATGTGCAGGGTACCGTGATTTACCTAGGCCACCTGGTCGGTGGAGGCAAGAAACAACCTCTCCAAGCAAAGGTACAGGCTGTGAAGGAGTGGGATATCCCCACCAGACAGACCCAGGTGAGAGCCTTCCGAGATCTGACCGGGTACTACCGGTCATTCATTAGAGGGTATGGGACCATTGCCATGCCACCGAATGATGTAACGTCCAAAAAGATGCCAAATAAGGTAACTTGGACCCCCGCCTGTCAAACCTCTGTTCAGAATTTAAAGGATGGATGTGCAGGGCCCAAGTTCTGAAAGTGCCATACTATGGTCAGGAATTCATTATCCAGACAGATACCTGTGATTTTGGGATTGGAGCAGTGTTAGCGCAGCTGAACTCTGAAGGGGTAGAGCAACCTGTCGCCTACATTAGCAGGCAGTTGACAAAAAGGGAAAGGAACTGGGCTCTCATAGAAAAAGAGGTGTATGCAGTCATGTGGGCCATAAAGAAGCTGAAACCCTACATCTTTGGGTCACGCTTTATGATCCAGATGAACCACAGGCCTCTGCAGTGGTTAATGGCCATGCAAGGGGAGAACCTTAAGCTTTTGCTTTGGGCCATATCCCTAAAGGGGTTAGATATGGACATCCAGCACAAGCCAGGCTCCCAGCATGGAAATACAGATGGCATCAGCCAGTACTTTCGTCTTGATTATGAACCAGACCCTCAGTAGGGTGGTGGTTCACATGTTGAGGCTGGGGGGCATGTGAGGAATTCCACCATCCCCACGGGGAGAGTGTGTTCGCCTGGGCTTTTTATATTTTTTAATAATGAAAATGAATAATGGGAGACCAAACTCCGAGAAATGTGTGCAGCCATTCTGCACCCATTTCATCTGTTTCCTGCACAAGCATAGTCACATGCACTCCGGGAAGACACAGCCTACAGGCGCCGTCTTCCCCTGTCATATTCACCTGGAATGTGACAGCCCCGGGCACATCAAAGTATCTCCAGAAGGAGGAAGGCACAGCTTCCTCCAGCCATGAGCAGCCTGTTTTAAATATCAAAGGCTCCATGGATCTGCATTCCTTTTGTCTACTCCGGCTGGTGGCATGCATAACAGAAGATTGTTGGTGGGGACCCAGGATTGGTTAGTTAAGGAAGCCTTAGCCTGCACCAATCACTGGGGCCCATTTGGCTTTAAAAGAGGGCTGAACCCCTCCCTTAGCAGATCATGTGACGATTTCGAAAGGAGTAAGAAGAAGGACTAATTTAGACCCGAGCTGAAGGTACAGTCTACCTCACATCTTCCACCAGTGAAGGAAGGCCTGTAGTTCCAAGAGGGAAGCAAGATCCCTCCCCTAAACATCTCCCAGGGGACAGAGGGAGATACCGGACTCAGAGGACCCATCTAGCCGCTCCAGAACTGGTAACCAGCCAGCACACAGCGTGCCCTGCTAGGTTGTACTAGCAAGCTTCCTAGGTGATAAGTGCCAGAGAGTTTCTGGACAAAGGACAAGGCCGTTACCTACAAACACTCTCCTGAGCTTTGGGCCATCCGCCTTGAAAGGATGATACAAGCCCTGCGAAGAAGCTAGGAGGAGTGCCACACAGCATCATCCAGAGCCCATCTTTGAAGGACATTGACATTTTCGAGACAGTCGAATCCTCAAACCGCATCAGGCTACACTGCTGTCTGTTGTCACACCACAGTCACAAGAGCCGTCCGAGCCACCTTGGCCAGCATTCCAGATCTGCCAACCAGCACAAAGACAATGATTCTTGGCCCCAAGTCGCGGTGCCGGCCAGCCTGCAGACGTCCGTCCAACCTCGCTTGGTGAACTGCCTGCCGTCTGGTACCCGTAGCTGTCTCCCACCACTAACTCTGTCTCAGGGGCTGCAAAGCACCCTGGAACTGTCTCAACGCTGCTGAGCTCCAAGAACCTGTTCAGCACAAGGTACATTGTGTTTCTGCCCCCCTGGTCCTTCTCCAAAGGCCCCTAGAGACAGTTAAAACCCTTTTCCCCCTTGGTGCTGGAACCAAATAACCTTGAACTGTAAGATTGATTACTTCACCAACTACCCTCCTATCAGAATCCAGAGTGCATCCCTTTCCTTCGTGAAACTGTCCTCTTCATTCCTTTACAGGGTGGTTGTATTTGTAGTGTGCTATAACTGTCTGTTGTAGTTATAATAAAGTAGATATTTTTTATACGACCTTGACTGGACATTCCCTTTTATCATTGGGAAATAATTGTATTTTTGCTGTGTTACCACTAACCAACGTTCTGTCCACTTTACAAAATTTGGACAAGGAGGTCTTATAATTCACTTGTATTCCAATCTGTTCACATCCCTTCTGGTGTACTAGAGGTATGGGGTTGATTGATGGTTTAGAAACCGATATTCATCCCTGCACCACTGGTGCTCCAGAAGTGGATTTGTCACACTGTTTCAGTTGTGACATAGCAGAGTAAAAGTGAAGAGGAAATGCGCTTTTGCCATGATCTAGTCTTCACAATTACACTCCACTTTGAGAGAGTTTATAATTGTATGCAGGGAACAAGCCACACGTAAGTTTAAGCGTTGGTGGTCACCTGCATGTAAAAAGCATACATTATGAATGGCCCCCTAAGTGGTTTTTTTTTATAATGTTACTCCAGTTCGGTCAGCTCTCAGTGTGAAATCATTGCAGCAATTGCAAGACCCAGTGTAATGTCACTGGAATATGGGCATCTCCCGCATGCCACTTTGATGGTCTTGCACTAAAGATGTAGCCTGTACACAAAGCAAGGAAAGCTCTTAATTTGATGCCACCCTCTTAAATTCTACTCCCAGTCACATGTTACTGTCATAAGGCCTCACAGTAATGTTCCTACATTATTGGCAGCCTCCGTGTGATCTGCTTCCAATAAGAGCATATCCTTCTTTTATGCCACTGTCAAAGATCCAGATTCCAGTTCAATGTCGCACGAGAAAGGATAGCTCCCAGTGATGTCACTACAGTGAATACAGCTGCTGGTGTCATGCACTGCAGTCTGGGCAGCTCCTGGTGTATTTGTATTCTATATTGTACGTGGATTTATATAGCGCACACCCATCTAGGGAGCAATGGAGCTCTCTAAAATATTGGTTGAGAGTTACAACAAAATGTAACTTAAAAATGTATCAGTCGTCACCACACAGAACGCAAACTTTGGCCGTGCATGGCATACTCAGGGATTGTTTTTTCATCTAGTTTCAACATTAATTCTGGACAGACGAATGATACAATTTAGAAGATTAAATTACAAGAATTAAAGGCATCGAAGTTTAAATTCAGAGTTGGCTTATACGGACATTGATATTTGTTAGTAGTCTTTACATCGATGAATTTCTACAATAATTTCCAAGCAATAAGAGTTGTGAATAACCTTGATAAAGTCCTAGAGGGCGAAACCCATGGCCATGTAGTCGGCATTTTGCATTTTTGTTATGAACATGTTCATAGTTTGGGCCTATCAAGACTTCTGAGTTTCTGCTGTCACTTTACTAACACACAGACACGTTAACATGAATTTGTGAGGAATCTTTTATTGGAATCAATAAATTATCTTTGAATAACCTTACTGTTGGAATACTTAGCAAATTACTTCTAGAAAGAGTGCTGGCATTGGGAGCTATTTAAATGTACAGCAAAATATAAGCTTGCGTGAAATCACTGCAGTGAGGGCATCTCCTAGTGTGGTGTCACTGCAGCAAGGGTGATCTCAGTGTGATGTCAGTACAATAAGGGAATCTCCTGGTGGGATGCTACATCAGTACCGGCAGATCCCAGTATGATGTTACTTTAGTAAGGTTAGTTCCCATTATGATGTTGCTGTCATGAACGCATTTTCCAGAGTAATGTCAGTGCAGTAAGGAAAACCTTCATTGTGATTTCACTGGAGTAAGGGCAACTTCCAGAGACAGGCCATGCCAGTAAGGCCATGCCAGTAAGGACAACCCCCAGTTTGTTGATTACATAAGTTGCGTAGCACTGATTTCAATGTCACTGCATTACGGACAGATGCTACTAATGGGATATTACTTCGATCTAGGCATCTCCTAGAGAGATTTGTCTACAGTAAGGGCTGCTCCCATTGTAATATCTGTCTAATAAGAACAGCTTCAGCCGCAATGTCATGGTATTAAGGGAAGCAAGTAGTGCGATGTCACTGCAGTAAGGAGATCTCGATGTCATGTAAGAGCAGTAAGGGACACTTCCAGTAAGTACCGCTCCTGTTCTGATGTCACTGCATTAAGGACAGCTACCTGTGTTTCATTTCTTCAGTAAGGGCAAATCCTGGTGCGCTGTTTCTGGTCTGCTACAACAGCAATGCTCATGTTATGTCATTGAAGCAGGTGCAGCTCTCAGAATGATGTCATTAAATTAATGGCAGCTTTCAATGTGACATGACTGCAGTGCTGGATAACTCCCAGTGTGTCATGACTGCAATAATGCCAGCCTCTGGTGAAGAGGGATGGGGAAACCCCTCCTGCCCCTCCTACGAAATTTATGACACGGAAATCACCCATTCTATTTTGGACGAATTCCCAACGGACCAATCGTTGACAAGTATGTAGAGAGAGACCCTCTCAGCCAGCCTAATGCCCTCAACCAGTCCTACAGACCAGATCCTGTACAAATGTACCCCAGCGTGGACAAGGAGCCTCAGGCCATAACCAAAGACACCTCAATTGACAGTCTCAATTAAAAGCACCAAGAAGCCATGTTACTGACGTCGTTAGAGACATCACGACATAGCTGCGTTAGATATGAGGCACACGTGCCATCCGCACTTCGGGACACAACCACGCACTTGGATACATGAAGAACATGAGTGTACAGTTCTACAGTTAGAGGACAGCCACATATACATACTGTCATTGCTTTTATTATATTTGCCACTAGCCAAATGCAGCAACACAGAAACCGCAAGATGCAAGAGATTCTGAGTAAAACTTACAGATGCTTATCTGCGAATAACCCTACAGAACTGCAGGGGCACCTATAGGACCTGACAGAACCACGTGTGACTAACCTATGGAGATTGTAGTTTAGCATTGCTGTTGTAGAAACCGCTTTACAATGGTTTAGGAAAATTACAGCAGGCCACAGGCCTCTTCGCAAGATCCGAGCTGAGCTGAATTCGGGCTGGACAGAGAGCAAGACCCACAGCCAAGGCCACAAGATACAGATGACATTCCATTCCCTAGATGACAAAGGGACCAGCTGCAGTAATTACCAATAATTCCTCATAATTCAGAGCTGCACAGTTCAAATTTGTGGTATCGGAAAACATGACCTGGCCAAAGCAGACAATGGGCAGCGTTACCAGACAGAGGACTGCAACAAATATGCTACAATATGAGACAAGTATTGCACTGAGCAAAAGAGCACGCTCATAAACTAATGTGGTCCACACAAGTTACAATGCAGACACATAGCCTCATTACACGGACGGCGGTGGACCAAGGTGCTATTAGCACCTTGGTCCATGCCGGTAAAATACCGGCGCCGCCTTGGTGGAAAGGGGAATTACTGCCCTATTCCAAGGTTGGTGGGGCGGTAATTCCCCCTTCCCCCATTGCCCTTCCCCATTTCCATTTTTGCCCCATAGGGCATACTGGGAATGGGGAAGGTGCTAATTACGGCACCGCAAATTGCTCCCTGGTCCCTTTGCGGGTTGGTTTTTAACGCCTGCAAAAAGCAGGCGTTAAATTCTCCAACCCGCAAAGGGACCTCGTAGTAAGGCGGTAAGGGTTTATCGGTACCGGTAAAATACCGGTACCGGTAAACCCTTACTGCCGTCCGTGTAATGAGGCCCATAGTCATTTTTATTACCTTGAAGTGGTACACACAGAGCTGAGAATCTTTATAGATCCCAGGGCTGGGGATGTTAGCTCTAGCCAACAACAATTCAGTATCCTAGGGGTGGATAGCAACAGACAAGAACCAATGGTAAAACCCCCATACTGTAACATTGTTATAGATAGTGACTCTGGGATGGATAAGGCCAGCCACCTAACATGTGAGGGCCAGTAAAATAGCATATATAGTATCCACAATCGGTATTAGACTAATCAACCCTCAATTAGGAGGGCTGATAGGTTTTCTGCAGAAGGGCCCAGGTTATGACGTGGCTCTGATGCCACCATTTAGTAAAACCGACCTGTGAGCCGAGCATGAATGAGACGTGCATGGATTTTTCCTGTTCCTATGCTGATAACTGTTGGTTTAGCCTGTAATAAACCGCACTTTGAACCTGCCATTGACTGAGTCCTCCGTTTATGCTTTGGAGGGTGTTGTGCCTTCCAAGAGTCTGAAGATTTCCAGTGTCCCTCTGGTATACCTCAGAGTTCTTCCCAACAAGTTGGTAGCAGAGGTGATGGTTGGCTGCGCCAGCCCGGCACCAGGTTGTCTCCTTTGCCGCCGAATCGGAGAGACTGCAGGACCCTGGCATATTTTGAGAAGATGGGAAAACAGCTGCCCATGTACAGGCTGTCAGAAGCCCCTTGTGAATCATGCCTGA
Organism: Ambystoma mexicanum; assembly: GCF_040938575.1. Classification (NCBI taxonomy): domain Eukaryota; kingdom Metazoa; phylum Chordata; class Amphibia; order Caudata; family Ambystomatidae; genus Ambystoma; species Ambystoma mexicanum. Next base: position 413,609,331 of record NC_090941.1, on the reverse strand, counting down.
AGTCAGTGAGTTGTCCAGGCAGACCAAAATGGGGAGGTGAGCGCCTTGAGGAGGAGCCGGCAGCCGAGCAGTGCCAGCAAACAACGGAGTGTAAGTATTGACCCAGTCTAATGGCAACTGTGAGTTTAAGGGAGGGTGTTGAGTATTGTCTAGTATCGTTGAGTATTATCAAAGTATTGTCTAGTATGTTTATAGCATATTCAGTCTTAGAGGTAAAAGGTTCTGGTGAATGACCTATACTATTGGCTCGAGGGCTTGGATGACAGAAGATATGTAAATATTGGTATTACTGTGGGTTGGGCATTTAGCTCAGGTCACATATGACGGTATCCCTGTAAGGGTTAGCAAGGGAGGTGGCCTAGATTGCAGAAGGTGAGTTGACTGGTTAAGTCTCCTGGAGTGAGACGTTTCACACTCTAGGCGACACAGCGAGTGCAGTTCTATCATAAGAGAATATTGGTATACCCTGCCTGGAATACAGGAAGACAGCTGTGGGGTTTTTGTGTGGTTTGGGAGTAACGGGCTATTGCAGTGTGCGCGCAGTTTTTGATCTTCCTATATTAATCTGTTAGCATGGTGACATCACCCTCAGGTTTGCACATAGAACACAGAGAGCTTCAGATGGTGAGGAGCTAGTATTGGAAACATGGGATAGGCGGACGAGGCAAACTAGCGGTGGTGCATGGAAGGTGCATGCGCAAGATTGTGGGTTTGCCTTAGGAGGCAACCAGTGTGAAGGAAGGACGATGTGCAGAGCACGATTTTTAAGTGGTGGAGCTTGAGACGCTCGTAGAAATTGAAAAGTATTGTTATTGTATTGTACCTTTTTCCCTAAAACAGTATACTATCGAAAACCTCAACTTGAGGTCAGGTAAAGTTACTAAGATTTATCAGGGCAAGTGCGGGGGGACACGCCCCTTCAGCACTTGTGTAAGACATTAGCACTTTATAGCGAAAAGATCTGTAAATATAGCATAGAATGGTCCAAGGGTACCGAGGGGAAATTGACTAAACCATGTCCACATTGTGGAAGTTTCTTCAAAGTCGAGCAGCAACCACTATTTACACACATACAGGGTAAGAAACTGACCAGGAGCATGGCTATATTTGAGCTAAGGGCCCATGTTTCAGGAGGGCGAGGGGGATGCGAGGCGTCAGTGGATGCTAAGCCAACAGGAGGTGAAGGACCCAGATACCCATCCCTATGCACCTCCCTCTGCCCCTCCGAGTGTAGCACCCGATGATACAAACGATGAACATGGAATGTACCCAATGAGGAAACTCAGGGCAACAGAGGGGTACTCAAACCCAACATATAAATCACCACTATATTCGAAGGAAGAGAAGCCAACTCTTTACAAAGAGACAAGCAGTGAGGCACAGCAGGGCACGAAGGAAGGGCTGGAGAGTGTAACCACGAACAAGTAAATAGCAGCACAGGTACACCTGAAACTTCAAGGAAAGACACATGGAGCGTCAGAAGGGAAAAGGGAGGCGAAAGAAGGGCCAAAGAGGAGCAGCGAAGTAACAGATTGGGCAGAGATAATGGACAAAAAAGACCAAAGGGAACAGGATAGGGAAGTGGGATTAGAGCGCAAGAACAGGGAAAGAAGGAGAGAAGAAAAGTTGGAAAGGGAGGATAGGGAGCAAAGAAGGAAGGAGGAAAAGGAATGCATGGAAAGGGAATGGGAAGAAAGGATTGAGAGAGATCTCAAAGAAAGGAAGCAAGCAGAAAGGGAGATGAGGGAGAAAAGGGAAAGGGAGCTGGAGAAGGCAGAAAGACAGAGCGATAGCAGAGCAAGAAAAACACAAGATAACAGAGAGAGAGCAGAGGAAGTTACAACTGGACAGACTAGCTAGGGGAGGAAGACGAGCAAGCAATAAGGGCAGTAAAGATACAAGTAGCACTAGATAGGGGAAAGGACAGACATGTGGAGGACAGATGGACAGTTGGACAGCAACAACTCTCAGGGCAGTAGCGCAACTGAGGGAGAAGGAGCAGGCCTAGGGGACTGGGCAGGAGGAAGTAGGCACTGAGTTTTGCAGAGGATTTATGTAGCAACTTGGATCTTAAAATCAGGATAAGTACAGTGGGGATGAGGGAGGAGAGCAGTTTCAATCCCAGTCAGTGGGGTGGGGACAGACAAACTGGTGTCATGGGAGTTTAGAACGCATGTACAGGGAGAAGGGAGAGGCAGCTCGGATGAACAGGTACAGCAGGCACATGACTTTTGCATCTCATACAGCGCCTATATTGACAGACCAAGGGGAGAGTGCCCATACTAGAGCCAATAGATGTGTGCGCAGGTATCGAGAGCAAGAGCAGTGACTGCCAAGTGAGACTGACCAGAAGGACACAGGAGGAGGAGGAAGCATTCACATAGATGCCCTTATTAGAGAGGGTAGGGGTGTGACCTCAGTATGTGCCATGGAAGCACACAGACAAGGAGAATGTGAAGTGTAGGTTACCATCATTGAGTGTGGGAGCGGGGAAGTGGATTTATGAGATGGAGAAAATGACAGCTTACCACAGGCTAGCAGGGGGGACGTAAAGGGACTATTAGCATCAATATTACAAGACACAGCTGATGACCTCTGGAAGAGGGCAGGGTTCCCAGGGATGACGAGACAAAACACCGCCCATGACGGGTCAGCATTTGCAAACTGCGGGGTGGCAGTATGGCTAGCATTAAGGACACAATACCCAGACACATCAGACATTGGGGCCATTACGTCGCACAAAATGAGGGAAGATGAAGATCCTGTGCAGTACATTCAGGAGATTCAAGAGCTTTGGCATCTCAAATATCGAGAGCCTTGGGATAAAACTGTATCAATATTCTATCATATACTAGTACAGGGGTCACCAGAAGCAGTGCAGAAGAGTCTAAGAAAGTTAGTAGGAATGGAGCCTAAGGGATGGCCAGAGATGCAGCTCACAATAGTTCACCATTGCAGGCTGTGGCAGGAGAAAGTTAAGAAAAAAGAAGAGTACATGAAGGCATACGAAGCAAAACTAGTACAGAAAAAACTATCAAAGTATGTGATGGAAGGGGCAGCATTAACCAGCCCCACCGCACATGCGCAGCAGCAACAGCCAAAACCACAGCAGTTTGCACCACCCATGGGAGGAGGGTATAGGGGGCAGGGCAGCCCGCAACAGGGGTTCTGCGGAAGTGGAGGCCAACAGAGAGGGCATGGCTTCGGTCCACACATGCATCACAATCAAAGGAGTTTCCAGGAGGGTTTCGGGCAACAGATGCAGCAGACCCCAGGAGACTTTCCGGGGGATTCCAAGGGCAAGGGAGTGATCCACCATGATATTGAAACTGTGAGCAGATAGGGCACATCTGAAGGGTATGTCGGTTCAGGGGGATGCAACAGAATTGACGAGGGCAGGGACAACAACCATATCAAGGGGATCAGGACGATCATTATGCATAGGACCATCCACCACAAGGGCAGATGCAGAGTACATATCAACAAATGCCACAAGCACATGCACCACCAGCACAGATGCAGGCACCACAGATGCCAACACCAGTACCACAGTATCTACCAGAACCACAGATTCGAGGGAACACACAGCAACTAGCACTGATATAGAATCATGACACAACAGCACACGTGGACACAGTGGACACAGTACCCTTCCGACTGGGAGGAGATATCATGGTAGGAAACAACCCCTTTACAGGGAATGGGTTGTCTCTGTACCCTCAATAGGACAGCCCACAGACTAACTTGATGTGTCCCATCCTGTCTATCACACCCAACCCTGCGGAAGGAACCTTGCATAGGGGTGGCAATAGGTGACAAAACCTTTTCCTTTCTTGTTGACACAGGGGCGACTAGGTCATGGCATTAGGGAAGGAGAATTTGCATTGCCAGGCAATGCCATGAACATTCAAGGATTTTCGGGGGCTCTAGAAGTGGTTCCTTTTACAGGTAATATCTCACTATCTGTAGGAGATCACAATCTATCACTGCCTCTCGACAGACACCTGTAAACATACTTGGAAGAGAAATCATGAGCAGACTAAACATGACCACCTCATTCACAGATAAGGGCATAGTGTGCTGAACACCAGGTAATATACATGCTAAATGTAAGGCAGATTGTCCAAGCATATTGTGGACGCACAGAAAGCGCAGGGTACCCGTGGACCCAGAGATGTTACAATATGGAACTGACATTGCTGTTAGATGGCTTACAGGCATTGCAGGGAAAATGGGGTGAGTTTCAAACGAGTACCTATTTAGGCCAGAAACACCAATGGACGAACCAGAAGGAACAATAGTGCCCATAGAAATAGAGTCAGTGGTGGCAAGAGAGGATTGGATTGCAGTGCACAGGATGGATGACAAAGGGCAAGCATGGAGAGCAATAATCACAGTTGCAGAGTGGTGCAGGTTAACCACAGTGATAGACGGCAAAACATGTAACTAGGAGAGACAGGAATTAGAGATGGTGATCAAGATGAATGTAACCTACTGGTTACAGATACACTATACAGAAGTGCCACAGAGAATGGAGATGGTGCTGGGAGGAGGACATGCCCAAAGCACCCAGCAGTTTATGGACCACAAGATCTTATGACGTGGGTTGCATAATGAGCATAGGGGGAGTGAAGATCAAACTGAAGCCAGCAGTGATTTTGCCAAGAGTAAAATACTAACCCCTAACAAAGGAAACAGATAAAGGAATTTATTAGACAATCATAGCACTAATTGAGTGAGGCATCCTGGTACCATCAGACTTCCCATGCAACACAGCGGTGTACCCTGTGCTCAAGGCAATGGGAGCATCATGGCTTTTTATACAGGATTTAAGGCCTCTTAGCACATTGTAGAAGCAGAATATCCTTTAGTTGCAAATCCAACAACAATTTTGTGCAGCATTCCGGTGGAAGCTGCCTGCTTCATGGTCATTGATTTGAAGAACAAATTCTTCTCAGTGCCACTTCACCCAGACTCACAAGACCTGAACAGCTTTATGTATAGAAACCAAAAGTGTAAACATACGTGGCTCCCACAGGGTTACTGCAAGTCACCATCTATCTTTAACAGAGTGATACAGTTCGGCCTGAGTAACATACAGATGGAAAGCACAGTTTTACATTATGTAGACAACATTTTGATTTGCACTGAGACAGAAGATCAGTGTAGGAAGGAATCAGTGCACATGCTGACCGTGCCAGCTGACAAGGGGTACAAGGTGGACAAGAACAATTTAAAGTAGTGTCAGAAAGAGATGCTACACATTGGACAGATAATATCCCAGAATGGCTAACAGATCACTCCACAGAGAGCAGAGCCAATACACAAAACACCTCAGCCCACGACAGTGAGGGAAATGCAACAGTTCTTGCGGTTCAGTAACTATTGCAGAGCATGGGTCTTCAACTACAGCACATACACAAGGCCACTCTTGTGCACCCTGAAAGAGGCACAGAAGGGAACAAAGGCACTGACATGAACCACAGAGATGACTGAGGCCTTTGAGGAACTGAAGGAAGCATAAGCACTGCCCAGTGTTATGGATCCCAGACTACAAAAAGGAATTTTCCCTATTCTCACACACTGATGGTACTGTGACAAAGGTAGTACTGACACACATGAAAAGCATGGGCCATAAGCCAATAGCTTACTACAGTGGGCTGTTGGGCCCAGTGGTGAGAGGACAGTATCCCTGCAAACAAGCTTTGGCAGCTGCAGCATTGCATTCATGATGGAGAAGTTAGCAGCCATAACGATGGGGTGCACCACCACTCTTTATGTGGAGCATGTCCTCTTTGCGATGCTGCAGAAGCCAAAGAGCACACTGACCACACAAAGAGCATCAGGGTACGAGGTGATACTATCAAATGTAGGCTTGAAGATAGTAAGTTGGAAGACTGTAAACACAGCAACATTCTTGGCAGATGTCCTACAAGTAGGAAACTATGCACACAATTGCACGAAGAACATAGAGATGTTCAGTGAGACACGCAAGGTAGAGGAGGACATACTTGAGGGGGGAGACGTGTTCTACATTGATGGTTCTTCAACAATTGATCAAACTGATAGGGTCAGTCATACTGGGACTGCAGTGATAAGACTGAAGGAGTACAGGATGAGTGAGGTGGTTGCAAGTATGTGACTACCATCTCATTAATCAGCACAAGCAGCGAAAATAGTGGCTCTTATACTAGCACTAGAAAACAGTGTAGAGAGAGAGGTGACAATCTATTCTGACTCTGCTATTGTGATGTCAACAGTACACCAGGATTGGCACACTGGCTCAGGAGAGGGTTAAGGAGACCAGATGGGACACCAGTGCTGCATGCACTATTTTTGGACAGATTGATCAAGTTGATTGCTTATCCAACGAAGGTAGCGATAGTGAAGTGCCAGGCCCACACAAAAGAGGAAATGAAGCAGCAGATTTTGAGGCAAAATGCACAGTGTATTTTGGGGAATTGTGGGAACTGAGAGAAAGACAATAGGCCCAAGGAGGGGCGAGAAACATGGTGCCGAAAGAGGGTTACAATGTATTACCAGAGAGACAGATTATGGAGCTTCAGGGAGCTGCGCCCAAGGAGGAGATGGAGCTATGGGTGAGGAGAGGGTGCTCAATGTCTCCAACAGACACCTTATGGTGACTGAACAACACAGGGAAGGTGGTCATGCCACTAGCATTATTGAAGACAGCATTAGCACAATTGCACTACCCAACACACACAGGGAAGGAGATCATTGCAACAAGCAATCGAGAAACCTGGACCTGCCCCAATTTAAATGAACATGTGGCTGAGTTTGTGAGTAACTGGTGACCTATCATTAGTTTACAGCAGGACATACTTTGAGATTTGTGAGAGGAGCCATACCAAAACCAGCAGGCCCATTTCTGCACCTACACATGGATTATATGGACATGATCCAAGTCTGCCAAGGATACCGCTACATGATAGTGGTTGTCTGCCCATTCTCCAGGTGGATTGGGGCAGGTCTTTCGTTACATGCTGATGCCCTTAGAGCGGCCAAGTTCTTGGTAATAGAGGTTTTCCTGAGATGGGGGGTGTGTGAGGTCCTGCGGTCTGGCAACAGCCCTCACTTCAACAACAAAATGTTTCAGCACATCACAAACCTGCTAGGCATTCAGCATACTTTTGCCTGTGCATACCTTCCACAAGCAAATAGAGCATGTGAACACCTGAATGGACTCCTAAAGGAGTGCATAGACGAGACACAGCAAGGCACCAAGAAAAGTTGGTTGCACTGTTTGTCCCTTGCACTGTTTGCACTGCGCAATAACCCAGGGTCCGACCACCATTCAACACCCCATGAGGTGGTGACAGGATGTTGCATGCATTTTACCCTCGCTCCTTCCACAAGAGCACTGAAGGACTGTGAGAGTAGTGCAGAGGTGTTAGGGCAAGAAATGTATGAGTGCATTACTTCTCTGGTGGCTAGTGCTTCTTTTATCTCTTGCCAGATACAGCAAATCCAGGGGGACCCAGAAGACAGTGCAGAGATCTACTGTGATAATGCACCACAAGACTGTGAACTAAAAAACTCTGTAAAAGTGGGTGACATCATTCTCTTGTGGAACTTTATAAGGTGCTGGAATGTACCATGGTTTACCAGCCTTCGTGTGGTCGAGCAGGTGGCCGACTGTGCTGTCACGTTAGTAGGGAAGGTGGTCTGAAACCACCTGCAAGACGTCAAGCCCTACAAAGTAGTGGCCTCAGATGGCAACAAAGTCTCCATGACCAACAGGGCCAACCTTCAGCACCTAGAAGAGCTACAAGTGTGTTCTGAAAGTACATGACTAGGGAGACAAGGACAGCCGATGGTCACTCGCTCCCAAGCAGCAGAAGCGGTGACTGGAACACTTGCAGAAATCGATTAGGGAAACACTGTCTGTTTGTTATTTTTCCTTTCCACACAAGCAGGGTGTTAAGCTCACCTGGCTACCTCAGGGGTGTTGATCGGAACTGGACAGCTGCGGTCTCCACCAACGTGACGCGTAGTGCAGAGATGACAGATTGGACTGGCCCGTCTAATTTCGTCTGCTTGATCCGTAGAAGTATTTTCCTGAAAGTGGTGAAAGGGAATTAGCCACCTGTGGATTTGAGTAATAACACCCCACTGTTCTTCCCACTAATCATCTCCGATATCTCCTTTCATAGTCTCACCTTATGTTTATAAAAGATGAGCTCTCCATCCTGCGTGGAATGCAGGGGCGCGTAGATGACCAGTTACTCCACTGGTCCGAAGGAGTTGGGAGAGTTCCAGACCAATATTGACTCTGAGGTCCCTGGCGAGGAACCGTAAGTATATAGTTCGGAAGAGTTAAAAAATGTCTGATATCCACTCTTGTCCGATTCCTTTTATCTTGCAGCTTGACCCAAGAGAAGATTGCCTCATGGCAGCTGGTAGCGTTCAGGTAAGAGTCTGTATTACCCAACACTGTCCGGTAAATGATACCTGTGTTTAATCTGTTGCTTTCCCTCCTTTTACAGGTGCGGCGTGAGAAATGATGACGTCTTGATGAATAATACCTCCGGCGGTAAAATCAGGTAAGTCTATGGTGGTAAACAGATTGTCTTTGTTTATTCTCTCGGCTCACCTTGCTGTTCTTTTGTTCCCCTTAGGTGCCGGAGTTCGGCGAAGATGAGATGGGGACTGCGCCGGACCATGGAGATGAAAAATGCCTCCGGCGGTAAAATCAGGTAAGTCTATGGTGGTAACAGAGATTGCCTTTGTTCATTCTCTCGGCTCAACTTGCTTATCTTTTGTCCCCCTTAGGTGCCAGAGTTCGGTGAAGATGTGATGGAGACTACGGCGGATCGTGGAGGTGCTGTGAAGGCTGGTTAGAATAGCGCAGCGCTACAGTTGGCGATGCGATGCGTATAGAATTAACGTCTCTTTCCTTGTTTGAAGGCGCAATGGATCCGGAATCAGGTGAGAAATAGAAGTAATGTTCTTGTTCTAATCTTTCCTCCTTCTTTCTAGGAGCTCCAGACTCGAGGCGGGCATGGCAGAAGGCTGGATTCTGACTTGCAGACACAGTGAGCGTTACGCTGCTGGATGCAGAATAACGCGAACCGTGTGCTGCTCTTTGGGCGTGGTTTAAATAGCCTTCAAAGTAGTCCCAGGAAGAAGTTCCCCCAAGACCACACCCGAGTAAGAAAATAGTCCCTGAAGTAAAGTAGTTCCCTTCAGGCTTCACGTTGGCTTGGATTCTTAGCAGCATGGTCTGCATGAGGTAAGTGTAAGCAAATGAGCCTGGTGCCTATGGCGCCAGGACTGACCCCTTCTATGAGCCTGGTGCCTACGGCGCCAGGACTGTCCCAGATAGCCCCTAGCTGGGGCTGCTGGGCTTTTTCTAAGCATCTGGATGCCTGCTCCCGGGACTGATGGGCCTGGTCCGGATGCCCGGGGGTAGGCATCATGACAGCACTCCCCCCCAAGGCCCCTCCTAAGGTCGTTCTTCCTCTTGGCCCTGGTTTGTCTGGGAAGTTCCGATGGAATCTTTTCACCAATCGAGGTGCATGAACGTGGTCACTAGGCCCCCATGACCTTTCTTGTGGTCCGTAACCTTTCCAGTCAATTAAATAAAAAAGTCTTGAGTTCACTATCTTAGAGTCCAAGATATTTTTAACTTCAAATTCGGGTTCCCCATCTATTAGGATGGGGTCAGGTGGTTTGGTTAATCTTGTCCCGGGTTGAACTGGTTTCAGAAGTGAAACGTGAAAGACGGGATGGATTTGCATGTTAGAAGGTAATTCCAATTTGACGGCCACTGGGTTGATTATGGCCTTAATAGTGTAAGGTCCCAAATATCTAGGATTAAAGGTCCGAGTTCCTTTTAGGGGTATGTGTTTTGTAGCCAGCCAAACTTGATCCCCAATCTGGTATTGTGGAGCATCACTCCTATGTTGGTCAGCTTTTTTTTGTATTTTTCTTTTGCTTGTCTTAAATGTTCTGTTGCCTCCTTAAAGGCTTGTGTAATAGTAGAGTGCAGATGATTCACTGCGGGCATTTCTAGGTGTTGGGGCGAATCGAGTTCTGAAGTTTGAGGATGATGCCCATATATGGTATAAAAGGGGCTTTGTCCGGTTCCTGAATGTACAGAGTTGTTGTATGCGTATTCGGAAATCCACAAAATATCCTTCCAATTGCCTTCGGTTTGGTGTAGCATGCAACGTAGGTATTGCTCAAGAGTCTGGTTGGTTCTCTCTGTCTGACCATCGGTCTGGGGATGGTGACCGGTAGATAACCTCACGTCGATTTGAGCTAATTGACAGCATTTCCTCCAAAATTGCGAAATGAATTGACTACCTCGGTCTGAGACCAATACGGAAGGGAATCCATGTAGTCGAACAATATTTTCAAGAAATTCCTTGGCCAAAATCGAAGCGGAAGGTAATCCCTTCAAAGGAATAAAGTGGGCCATCTTGGGAAAAAGATCCACTACAACTAGAATGGTGTTAAATCCACTACATGGAGGCAGATCAGTAATGAAGTCTAGGGACAAAGTGTGCCATGGTGTAGGTGGAATATCCAAAGGTTGTAAAAGACCGGCTGATCTTTTCTTCAGGCTTTTGTTTTGGGCACAGATCCCACAAGATAGCACAAATTACTTTACGTCTTTTCGCCATGTGGGCCACCAAAATTGTCTCTTAATTTTAGCTTCAGTTTTTGCGACTCCTGGATGTCCTTCAATCTGCGCATAGTGATAATTGGAGATAACCAATTCTTATAGTTCTTTGAGTGGTATGAATAGACGACCTTGATAGTAAGGTAGGTCATTGGTGACTGAATAATCTTGGCCTTTCTTTACCCAGTCCTGTAGGGCTGCTGGATCGAAAAGTTGCTTGATTTTTAGATGAATATCTTCTAGAGTCTGTAGAGTAGTTATGCCAAGAATTCTTTCTTCTGAAATTATAGGTACCGGTTCTGGGTTCGAGTATGCTTCTGCCATTCCTATTCGGGATAAGGCATCTGCCTTGCCATTTTTACAACCTGGTCGATAAGTGATCACGAAATCGAATTCTGCAAAGAATAATGCCCACCTAAGTTGACGTGATGATTGGGCCTTGGCTGTCTTCAAATATTGCAAATTCCTGTGATCGGTGATTACAGTGATGGTATGCTTGGCGCAGAGAAGATAATGCCGCCAAGCCTTGAAGGCAGATTTGATGGCCAATAACTCTTTATCAGTAACTGCATAGTTTTATTCGGGCAGCGAGAATTTTCTGGACCAGAATGCTACTGGATGAAGTTGGCCGGTTTCAGGATCCTTCTGAGACAAGACAGCTCCCATGGCTAAACTGGATGCATCTGTTTCAACTACATATGGATGCTCGGGGCGTGGGTGCTTTAAGACAGGTGCAGACGTGAATTTCAATTTTAGATCTTGGAAGGCTCTTTCAGCTTCTTCGGTCCACAAGAAGCGCTTGTTCTTTTGCAAGAGTGCTGTGATGGGATGTACAGTATGTGAGAATTCAGGGATAAATCATTGGTAGAAATTAGCAAAGCCAAGCATGCTTTGTACTCCTTTGACTGAACTGGGTGATGGCCATTTGAGAATGGCGTCCACCTTCCGAGAGTCCATTCGGACTCCTTTTGGGGTCAGGATAAATCCAAGAAATTCGACTTCTGTAGAGTGAAAGACACATTTTCCAATTTTGCATATAACATGTGCTGGCGTAATTTCTCAAGGACTGCACAAACGTGCTTAACATGGTCTGATTTTGAGGAGGAGTACACTAGAATATTGTCTATGTATACGACAACACAGATGTCAATGAGTTCACGAAAGACATTGTTCATAAAATACTGGAAGGCTGCAGGTGCATTGCGCAACCCGAAAGGCATCACCTGATATTCGAATAATCCGTACTTGGTGCGAAAGGCAGTCTTCCATTCATCACCTTTCTTCACACGTACCAGATGATATGCCCCTCGGAGATCTAACTTAGTGTAGATACAAGCATCCTTAACTTGGTCCAGTAATTCGGGGATCAGAGGCAATGGGTATTGTTTTTTTACCGTAATTTGGTTTAATGCGCGGTAATCTATACACATTCTAAGGTCACCTTCCTTTTTAGGCACAAAGAATAGAGCTGAGGATGCAGGAGACATGGATGGGTGAATGAAGCCATTAGCAAGGTATTGGTCCAAGTATTGCCATAGATGAAGGTTTTCGGGCTCCGTAAGGGCGTAGATCCTGCCGCATGGGGGTTTTGCACCGGGTAAGAGATCGATTTGACAATTGTAAGATCTGTGAGGTGGTAAGGTGTTTGCCTGTTCTTTCTGAAAAACATCCTGGAATTCTTGATATTCCTGAGGTAACTGCACGACTGGATTAGTGACTGTGGCCAGGCCTTGGTTCAAGGTTTTTTACCGGGTAACAGGTGTGTGCACAATCTGGGAAGGTCACTCTCTTCTCTCGCCATTCGATACAAGGATTATGTGTTTCCAAATTCCCAGAATTATTTGGAATTGCGGAGCCTTGATTAGGTCAAACACAATACTTTCTCGATGCCCATCTTGACCCAACAGTGTCATCTCTATAGTGGAATGAGTTACTGGCCCAGAGGCAATTTCAGTTCCATCGACGGAAGTGATGACGTCTGTAGTGGTCCTTTTGCAAAGACATAGGTTCATCCTTGAAGCCAGTTTGTGGTCCATGTAGTTTCCTATGGCCCCACTATCAATGTACGCTCTTACTGCGTGCATACGTGATGGCTGCCTTGGATCTATAAGGACCATTGGTATGATTAGATGCAAGGTCTGAGTGTCCTTCTTTAAGCTCAGCAAGCGGACTTTTACGCTTGTTGGGCGTGGTCGTTTCCCGAATCAGACTCTGTATGGCTTTTGTCCGCAACTCCTACCACCTTTTTGGGTGGTTTTACCGGGCAATCCCGTAGAAAATGTCCCGAGGTTCCACAGTACAGACACAAGTGCAATTGCTGTCTTTTTTCTCTTTCCTTCTGAGTTAAAGGTCCTTTAACCCCCCCGATCTGCATGGGTTCTGGTGCATCTGTTCCTTTGGGGGTAACGTTGGGTTTAACCAACACTCAATTCTCGAACCTAGCTCGATCAGCCTTTCTATTCTGAAGTCGGTGATCTATCTGGACCACTAAGTCTAGATATTCAGCACCATCCTGAGGTGGGTTCACAACTTGAGCCAAAAAATCTTTGAGTTCTCCTTGCAGCCCACGATGGAATAATGTAATTCGTTTTACCTCGGGCCATCCGGTTTCCACCGCCAGCCTATTGAAGGTAGCGATATAGGTTAGCAGATCCTGGTTACCCTGTCGCAGGGACAAGAGTTCGTTATCCAGGGCCTGTCCCTGTGAATGTCGGGCGAATAGTCTTTCCATGCTCATTTGAATACCCTGAAAACTGCGAAGAAGAGGGTCATCCTGGTTGACTAGTGGAATTGACCAATCAGCTGCGCTGCCACTGAGGTATGATAGTACAAAGGCTACTTTGGCTTGGTCATTTGGAAAGGCTCCAGGTCTCCATAAAAAGTGCAGGCGGCATTGGTTCATAAACACGGCAAACCTTTTGGGGTCCCCAGCAAAGCATTCGGGTGGAGCTAAAGGAATAATTCCTGGTAGAATTACTTGCACAGGGTTGCTTGATGAAACAGAAGTTGGGTTTCCCCCGAGTCCAGGTAGGGGTGTTTGCCCAGCCTGGCTTTGCAGTAGTTGTCTAGCAAGGTCATCAGCGTGCTCCTTTGATACAATCAGTTCTCTCCTCAGGGCATTAGTTTCTTGGCGAGCGGAATGTACTTCAGCCCTAAGTTCCCCTAATAATTGGGCCAGTTGGTCAGTTTCAAAGGTCTCCTGTAACACCGGGGTGGGAATTTGTATGGATACTTTGTGTTCTGTTACGCTCCCCTGGCTCCCACAGGGGCGTTGATAGGAACTGGACAGCTGGGGTCTCCACCAACGTGACGCGTAGTGCAGAGAGGACAGATTGGACTGGCCTGCCTAATTTCTTCTGCTTGATCCGTAGAAGTATTTTCCTGAAAGTGGAGAAAGGGAATTAGCCACCCGTGGATTTGAGTGATAACACCCCACTGTTCATCCCACTAATCACCTCCGATATCTCCTTTCATAGTCTCACCTTAAGTTTATAAAAGATGAGCTCTCCATCCTGCGTGGAATGCAGGGGCACGTAGATAACCAGTTACTTCACTGGTCCGAAGGAGTTGGGAGAGTTCCAGACCAATATTGACTCTGAGGTCCCTAGCGAGGAACTGTAAGTATATAGTTCGTAAGAGTTCAAAAATGTCTGATATTCACTCTTGTCCGATTCCTTTTATCTTGCAGCTTGACCCGAGAGAAGGTTGCCTCGTGGCAGCTGGTAGCGTTCAGGGAAGAGTCTGTATTACCCAACACTGTCCGGTAAATGATACCTGTGTTTAATCTGTTGCTTTCCCTCCTTTTACAGGTGCAGCGTGAGAAATTATGACATCTTGATGAATAATGCCTCCGTCGGTAAAATCAGGTAAGTCTATGGTGGTAAATAGATTGTCTTTGTTTATTCTCTCGGCTCACCTTGCTGTTCTTTTGTTCCTCTTAGGTGCTGGAGTTCTGCGAAGATGAGATGGAGACTGCGGCGGACCGTGGAGATGTAAAATGCCTCCGGCGGTAAAATCAGGTAAGTCTATGTTGGTAACAGAGATTGCCTTTGTTTATTTTCTCGTCTCACCTTGCAGTTCTTTTGTCCCCCTTAGGTGCCGGAGTTTGGCGAAGATGTGATGGAGAATGCGGCGGATCGTGGAGGTGCTGCGAAGGCTGGTGAGAATAGCGCAGCGCTACAGCGGGCGATGCGACACGTATAGAATTAACGTCTCTTTCCTTGTTTGAAGGCGCGATGGATCCGGAATCAGGTGAGAAATAGAAGTAATGTTCTTGTTCTAATCTTTCCTCCTTCTTTCTAGGAGCTCCAGACTCGAGGCGGGCGTGGCAGAAGGCTGGATGCTGACTTGCAGGCACGGTTAGGGTTACGCTGCTGGATGCAGAATAACGCGAAGCGTGTGCTGCTCTTCGGGCGTGGTTTAAATAGCCTTCAAAATAGTCCCAGGTAAGAAGTTCCCCCAAGACCACACCCGAGTAAGAAAATAGTCCCTGAAGCAAAGTAGTTACCTTCAGGCTTCACGTTGGCTTGGATTCTTAGCAGCATGGTCTGTATGAGGTAAGTGTAAGCATATGAGCCTGGCGCCTATGGCGCCAGGACTGACCCCTTCTATGAGCCTTGTGCCTACGGCACCAGGACTGTACCCAGATAGACCCTTGCCGGGGCTGCTGGTCTTTTTCTAAGCATCTGGATGCCTGCTCCCGGGACTGATGGGCCTGGTCCGGATGCCCGGGGGTTGGCATCATTACACAGGGCCTACGTGAATGGTATGGGGATTTTACTATTTGTTTCACCCATGTTACCTTCCACCTGTCACCCAGACACTTTCTCTAACCAGTTTGTCCACGCTGTAAGGAGATCCAAAAGATTCAGGGCACTATCCCCTGGAGTATATTATCATGTCTTCATAGAGTACTTGGCCCAAACATACCCACAACTTGAGTACGGAAAATCCCCAGTACTGGTCATGTTAAGAGACCAATCAGTAAGGAAGGTTTGGGAGGTGATGTTTGCCTTTGCAATTAGTGATTACTTGGTCCGCAGGGCTTAAGGGTGTTCTAACAATGCTAACAAAATAACAGCTTTCTTCAGGTATTTTAGGCGGACAACTCTATCTTCAAGCTGGAAGGATCAAGCAGCATAAGTGGTCATGAGGGAAACAATAAAGAATATTATCATTATGTTGTGTCTATTACTTCCCAGTGGATTGATGGGATTCATATTTTGGCAATTATATGTTGCTGTTAGCACTACCACTGTACCCTCTACTAACATTCCCCAACTCAAGCAGGTGGAACAACGATGTCAGGTGGACGAGAGAACACTGCTGACAAGGTAAGGAGTGGTAAGAGCAATGTTAACACAGACATGAAGGGAGTAGACATTTATCTCACCGACACTGCATGAGTGTCTAACAACATGTGGTACAAACACATGACAAAAGTAGGTAAGGAACCCCCTGGGGAGAGCTGTTAAGTCTGCTCGTTTATCCCCTATGCAATCATTGCCTCTAGGACGATCATAGCAACTGAAACACCGTCAGCAAGAGCACAATGCCTGATGCACCTCTCAATGGTGCAAACTTGAGGAAGATTTCAAGGGAAGACAGCCACGTTGAGATGGATGTCCAAGGGATCATTCCTGTATGAAGACAATTACATAAAGACATTGGATATGATGAACAATTATTGGCAACTAGATGTAGAGCTACAGTACATAACTGACAGGCCTGAGAAGGGATAAACAAATACTATAACATTGAAGGAAATGCCATGTCCCTGGACGAGAGTAAGGGAGACAGGAGGAGAACCTGGGTGCTGGGAAAGGCCGCAGATACTTGTGTATGGTCGAGTATACACAAACGATGGATGGCAGGAAGGAGTGGTGGGAAGCAAAGCACTGACATTAGCACAGTCATCAGTGAACAAGGTGCAGGAAGAAAATGACAAGTGTCTGAAGGAATGGGATGCGAGTGCGAAGTTACTGACATGGGTGGAGAACGAAGCTGGCCTGATGCCGATAATCACTCTGAAGACACCAGCCCTGTTCTATCAGAACAATGGCAAAGTTGAAATTGGCGAGAATGTTGGGTGCAAAACAATTGAACAACTTGCAGCTATGGGGGCGGGAACAGCTGTGCTGATGGATCACTATTGGGCTTGCAGATCGAAAGCATATCAGAAGCTGCCACCTGATTGGGGAGGAGTTTGCTTGTTAGTGCACATCAATATGCCTTCAATGCTCATGTCAAGGAAGGATGTAAAGTTTGATGAATTCCCAAAAATGAACAATAACAAAAGAAAGAAGAGATCGATCGAGGTGGCACCAACAGCCAAGGCAAAGAAATCAGATAAGCAAGCAGGATTGAGCAGAGTGAGGAGGGGAGGGAATTATTTCTCAGAAGCATCCGAAACAGCACTAAATGAGCTCCCAGCAGAACACAGGCTGTTCAGCAGGACACAAATGTTCTTTGCATCAATAATACCTTCGGTGCATACGTACACAAAAGACAAGTGGTTACAGATCACTCGATGGGAGCTGATGGTAATGATACATTCAACAGTGAATAGATGCAACACAATAAAGGAAGAGCTCAGAGCAATAACGTTGGTGGCGCTCCAGAATAGATATGGTCTGGATCTCCTCACGGCTATGGGAGGAGAAGTTTGCGCAAAGATAAGGAGTTCCTGTTGCACATTCATACCTGCCAACGACGAAGACAACAGAACTCTATTGGATGCAGTGGCACAACTTGTACAGATGCATACCAAAAAGGAAGATGAAGCATGAGGAACAATGAAGGACAAGAGCTGGCTAGCAAACATATGGTCATGGATGCCATCATGGCTGTCAGACGGACTGAAGGTGATAGCGGGAGCTCTCATGCTGGGAGCAGCATCAATGTGTGGGATCAAAATCTGCATGGCAAGATGCAAGAAAACAGCAGAAGAGGCTATCGGAATGCAGATCCTGATGGATGTGAACATAGGAAAAGGGAGAGGAAATTGCACAGTGTCAACTATTCCCAACTAAATCCATGAAGTTGGACAATCCGCACAATCCAAAATACTATGAAGGAAGCGGGTTTGGTGCAACCCCAAAGGAGTGTGCTGTTACATGCACTGGTTGTTCGACGACCACTTAAACTACTATGGACACCTCAGAGGAATAACAGACATATGGCAGCCCAGAGCTGAAGGACTGTCATATAAGGATGTGGTCAACAGGTCTACCCGAGGGGGGACTGAAGCGGGATGGGAAAGCCTACCCTCTCCTCCCCCTCCTATGAAATGTATGATGTGGAAGAAAGCCAGGAAACACTGCAATCACCCATTCTATTTTACATGAATTCCCAAAGGACCAATTGTTGTCAAGTATGTCGAGAGATACCCCCTCAACCAGCCCTACGGACCAGGTGTGGTACGAATATACCCCAGCGTGGATAAGGAGTATCAGGCCATAACTAAAGACACCTTAATTGACAGTCTCAATTAAAAGCCCCAAGAAGCCATGTTACTGACGTTGTTAGAGACACCACGACATAGCTGTGTTAGGCATTGAAGCACACGTGCCATCCGCACTTTGGGACACAACCACACATTCAGCTACATGAAGAACACAAGAGTACAGTTCTACAATTAGAGGACAACCACATATACATACTGTCATAACCTCCTCCACAATCAATTACGTAGTAATGAATAGGGCTAATTGGGAAATATGTAGCCAGATAAAGGTCATTCACAGCGCAGCTAGCGATCACAGAATTTTATGATGGACGTCGATGCAAAATGGAAGCCAGGAAGAACAACTAAAAAGTGCACATGTTATCACAAACAACACTGGAAATAGATTGATATGGTCACATAGGGACATTGAAAGGCTTAATGAAGTAATAAGATATAACAAAGGAAAACTGAACTCCCTGCATAATATAGGTGATTGGAATCTGGAAGAGATAACAAAACAGATTGTTCCACCCTATCTAAAGAAAATCTAAAAAAACAAGAAAGGGAGGTCTCATAATAGCCAGGAGCAAGTTCATAAATTATTTGACCCAATTGTACATGAAAGAAAGAGAAAATATCGAAACGACAAGGCAGATGTGAAATGTAATTCTGTCCTAACACTAGAGGCCAAAATGTCTTGTACACAAAACTTGGCCACAAAATACAGAAATTGGCAAAAAACACACAGATACTCTATCAGGACGGTGAATTGGAAAAATCTGTTTATATGGCTAAGACAAGATAATAAGGCAAAATGCTGGCGAAATTACAACAGTTTCAAAAACCGGACATCTAAGATTTACTTAAATCCTATATCAGAGAAAGGATGGGTAAAACACATCCAAAATCTTTATTCGCCAAAGGATTGGCTACTCACAAAATCAGGAGGAGAAGCAAAAACGGATTGGAACATGTTTGATGTATCCTCAAAAGTCAAACGGAAGAAGAGTTTTCTGAAACAACGCTAGAAAGACTCATAACAAAATCAAAAGCCTCCCGTGCACCGGGGCCGGATGGTAACCCAAACTTGCTATACAAAGCAGACGCCAATTTATGGGCGAGAATACTGGTACAGCAATTTGGGAAAATATTGAGGTCTGGCCAAATACCTGAGAGTTGGAGAAAAGCTATACTGGTGCCAGTGCTAAAAAAGGGGACAGAATGATAACATCTAATTATAGAATGCTGGCAATGATGGTCGCCAGTCAGAAACCTTTTGCGGGAGTCCTACTTGAAACATTGAATGCATGGGCAGAAAACAAGAATATATTTAGCCTATTTCACATAGGTATTAGGAAGAACTACGGAACAACAACCAACATCGCAGCTCTGCAGTTCCTGAGAGCAATATGCCCAAAAGGTGAAAATACATTATACTGCTGTTATGTGGACTTTTCCAATGCCTTTGACCTGGTGTCTAGAAGCAGACTGTAGTTCAAACTGAAGGTCTCGGGCATCGACCCGGTGCTCCTATACTTTATACAGGAGCTTTATAAAAAAACACCACAGTGGCTGTACGTCTAAACCAAGAGGGCGCATTGACAAAATTCATTGCAACCTTGGAGGGGCTGAAACAGGGTTGCGCATTGAGTCCTACCCTGTATAATCTATAAATGGCGGATATGGACCAAGCCTTACTGGACACAAGAAATGTTCCACCTACGATAAATGGCGTAAAAGTGGTTATGATGGCTTACGCTGACGATATAATCATCTTTGATCAGACACAAATTGGCCTGCAGTGCTCAATGAAGAGAACTTCATGCTTAAGAATAAGAACAAGACAAGGATAATGTGTCTGAAAGACTCCAACAGACAGTCAAAAAAGATATCATGGAGCTTGGAAGGTACGAAATGGGAAAGGGCAACGGAAGTGCTATATTTGGGCTTTCCCATCTGGGCGCCACCATCGGTATTGCAACATAAAGAATATATTGTGACCAAAATATGGAGAAGGTTGTTGGCTATAAAATGTTATGTGGAGCACAAAGTTGGTGGAAATATAGAAGGATTTTAACAAATATATAAATCTAGTGTGAGCCCGGTGATATTGTATGCACTTGAGACCTTGCCAGATGAGGAAATCGGGTGATTACCAAAAATGGAAGGCAAAATCCTTCGGTCTATAATAAATATGCCTAAGGGAGTGCCAGTGGCGGCCTTGAGACTTGAGTATGGATTAGAATCCTTACTTTCAAGTTGGTCCATTAAAAAAACACTTTTGCATTTAAAAATCAGTAAAGGGGTAGCAGGGACAAATCCTCTTCTTCAGTTAATGGGAAAAACAACAAATGGTGATCGTTCCAATTACTTCAGCAAAGAGCAGAGCCTTTTTACAGAAGCCTACTTGCGTTCCTTGGGTCTAAATATAGAAACAATATGTGAATGACCAGACTACGAGATAGTCATCAAAAAGAAAGCCAGGAGGTGGACAAGATAAAAGACATAGATAGTCTGTACAAGTTGAGTAGATATAGAGAGTACTCTCATCAAGGATTTGATAGGAGCAAACCCAGAACCTACTTAACAAAATGGTGTAACCCATCGTTGCAGAGATTTATATTGCAATTAAGCCTTAATATATTGGGGACCAAAGAATATATGAACATGTGGAACAGAGCTGATCACCGAGCCGAAGATAAAATGTGTAGGCACTGTGATACAGAAGTGGAAACAACTTGGCACCTATTGACTGCTTGCGCAGTTTTGAAACCCCTCTATATCAAAGGTTAGGGAGGGTGTGTTCCGCACATGGAGATCACAAGCAAGGATCAGTTCTGGTCGACTTGATTGGGGCTGAATCTATAGTTCATAATGCTGCAGTCTATCACATATGGCTAAAGGCGAAGAAGCAGATATGATCCGACAATGTTGGCAATAAAAGGGGTACCCACATGGCAAACCCAGACATTGTAAGCTGAAATGTGCCATCATATCTATATATATATAGAGGTTTTTTCTTTGTTTGTAATTTTAACATTGATGAATTTATTTTATTACTAATATTGTAGTGAAACTGATTTTAATTACTTGATTCAGGAAATTTCATTTTAATTGTGTGATTTTTATATGCAAAAGTTTGTTCTTGATTGAATATAAACAAAAAGCATTAATTAAAAAAATAATAATACTGTCATTGTTTTTATCATATTTCTCACTAGCCAAATGCAGCAATGCAGAAACCGCAAGAAGTATGAGATTCTGAGTAAAACGTGCAGATGCTTACATGCGAATAACCCTCTGGAACTGCAGGGCACCTATGGGAACTGACAGAACCACATGTGACTAACCTATGGAGAATGCTGTTTAGCATGGTTATTGTAGAAACCATATTACAATGGTTTAGGAAAATTACAGCAGGTCACATGCCTCTCAGCAAAGCCAAGCTAAGCTGAATTCAGGCTGGACAGAGAGCAAGACGTGTGAGACAGGATCCTCAGCCAAGGCCAGAAGATACGGATGACATTCCATTCGATAGATGACAAAGGTACCAGCTGCAGCAAATATGAATCATTCCTCATAATTCAGAGCTGCACAGCTCAATTCCGTGTCTCGGAAGACGTGACCCCGCTGAAGCAGATAATGGACAGCGACCAGCGCTGGGAAAGAGAGCTGATCTCAGGCTGCCAGACAGAGGACTGCAAAAAATATGCTACAATATGAGACAAGTGTTGCCCCGAGCAAAAGAGCACTCTCATAGAATAAGGTGGCACAAACAAGTTTCAATGCAGACACATGGTCATTCTTATTACCTTCAAGAGGTACACAGAGAGCTGAGAATCTTTGCAGATCCCAGGCCTGGGGACGTCAGCTCTAGACAACCATAATTCAGTATCATAGGGGTGGGTAGCAATGGACAAGAACCAATGGTAAGACCCCCACACAACAACATTGTTATAGATAGTGACTTAGGGATGGACCAGGCCAACCACCTGACAAGCAAGGGCCAGTAGAATAACACGTACAGTGTCCACTATAGGTAGTAGACTACTCAAAACCCAATAAGGAGGGCCGATAGGTTTTCTGGAGAAGGGCGCAGATTATGACATGGAGCTGAAGCCACTCTAGAGTAAAACCGGCCTGCGAGCCGAGAACAAACAAGATGTGCATGGGTTTCTCCTGTTCCTGTGCTGATGCCTATTGGTTTTGTCTGTAGTAAACAACAGTTTGAGCTTGCTGTTGACTGAGTCCTCCGTTTATGCTGAAGAGGGTTTTGGGCCTTCCAAGAGTCTGAAGACCTACAGTGTACCTCTGGTATACCTGGGAGATCTTCCTGACACTGGTGTGATGCCACAGATTTAACGGATGTTCCCTGTGTTATGTTACTGCGATTAAGTACATTTCCAAGAGAGAAGTCATTGCCCTACTACAACAGCTAGTGTGATTTCACTGCATTAAGAGCAGCTCCCTTTGTACGGCTCCTGCAATAGGAGCAACTCGAAGTCTGACATCAGTGCACTAAGTGTATGTGCCTATAAGATGTTACTGTCATAACAGCTTCTCCTGCTGTGATATTGCCACAGTATTGACAGCTTCCATTGTGATGTTGTTGCATTAATTGCATGATCAAATGTAAAGTAATTGCATAAAGGGCAGCCCTAACTTTGATGTGATGTCACAGTAGTATTGGCAACACACAGTGAAATGTCACTGCAGAAAGAGCAACTTGCAATGGGGTTTCACTGCTGCAAGGACTGCTCCCACCGTGATATCACTAAGATAAGCGCATCCAGCAGTGTGATGTCACGTCTGTAAGAGAGGCTTCCACTGTGATGTCACTGCATTAATGGCTGCTCCCTGCGTGGTATAGTAATTATCATGAAAGAACGTTTGGACCCAATACAACATGTAATAGCTCACATAATGTGGTGTTAAGCCCCCATCCAAGGGCTGGAACGGTGGGTAATGGGTCGGCAGCCCAAGTTAATGGCCCGCGCGAAACGAGGACCATTAACAAGGGCTTCGGGCCGTTACCCTGACTTCCAGCACTTTGATCGGGTGTTTAAGGCCATTAGCACTCCAGGCTACCAAAGCGGTAACCCGTGGTGCTAATGAAAAATTGAATTTTCAGTCATTGAACGGGACACCTCGTACATCCGTTCAATGACTGAAAATACAGTCTAAAGATGGCCGCCATGGAAGGGGAAGGCAGGGCTCTGTACGGAGCCCATCTTCCCTTTCCATAACGGACGTCAGGAGCAGAGCGGAAGGTGAAGCGGTAGCGGCGACTGCCACGCAGGGCTGAAATAAGGTGAGCAGGGGAGGGGAATTAAAAAATAATAATAATAAGGGGATGGGGGAGATGGTGGTGGGGGGAGCCAGCTGTCAGGTGGGATGGAACGCTGGCTTTCACCGGCGGTTCAAGCCTGCGTTCCTAGCCACATGATTGGCTGGCTCTCCCTGCTGGGGTGGTTATGGAAGTTTCCCAAGCAGGATTTAAAACAAAGGAATTATGGGAAGCAGTTAGTCGTAGTCTTTTTCCAACTGGTTAGACACCTTCAAGTTGACCAGTTAATTTGAAACACCTGTTGATCCTTAAATATCTGAGTATTCCTTTGGAAAAGTAAGGATAATTAATTGTCATTGTCCTTTAAACCCTGTGCACTCATCAATGACACAAATATTTTCCAGGATGCATAAAATTCAGATATTAAATGTGGGCCTCAGCTTTGTCCCGGATAGTGAAAATGGATTAATTCCTGGTAGGTCATATTCTGCCTATGCTAATTTAACCATAGTAGCTACTGGCAGTACAATACAGTCGGATGTCCATTATAAACATTTCAAATGGAGAAATGACCCCATCTTTTTTTGTATTTTTTAATAATGCGGGGGGAGACCTTCACCTTAACTATTACCCTTGCCTCGACCCACACCTACATTTTAAAATATGTCCCAACATTTTGCAAAAAAGATTCAGTCAATTCTCCATTTGAAATGTTATTGAGTATACGTTCCGTCCAGGCTCTGTAATATCTAGGTTGATTATTAGGATGAAAACGACCTCTCTATATGAAATTCAAAGAATCAACATGCAGGGGTGTCTCTTGTAAGCTTTTTTTCATACTGCCTGTTGAGCCATTCAGACTACAATTTAAGAACGGAGTCTGGGCAGCAGAGTCTATTGGAGTGCCTTGGACTACTGTTGTGCCTCGTGGAAGCTGCTTTGTGGGCTAAGAGTTCAAGAAGTCCAGTCCTCTTTCTGTGAGAACTAATATAATCCCTGCCTATCCGCGGAGCGGGCCGCGGAGTCTAGCAGCAGAATCTATTGGAGTTCCTGGGACTACTGTGTGCCTCGTGGAAGCTGCTTTGTGGGCTAGGAGTTCAAGAAGTCCAGTCCTCTTTCTGTGAGAACTAATACAACCTAAGAACTCACAGCTTATACTGCCATATTGACCTTTTCTGAACAACGATATTACCACAACACTTTTTGTGAAAGATAATTTAATAATTACCTATAATCCATGCTTGGCATTTTCTGAGATCCAGCACTTCGCTCTGAGCTATGAGTCTGTATCAGAATACAAGCTCAATACAACAAAACCTCAGGTGATGATCTGGGCCATCCCTGATTATTATTGACCAACCACTTCCCCCGCTACTTGTTTCGAGATTGCACTCGTGCAGTGCCCTTTCCAAATCCTCTTACTGAACATCTGCAGAATTAATGTGGGAAAGGAAGGCATCTTTTGCTTTTTCTTTAATGCGAAGAATTAGCATCATAAATCATCAGAATTATTATTTTTACCCAGATACTTATATCTCTTAAGAGAGTTACCCAAGCGTCGTACTAGGAAGCACCTTATCAGTATCAATTCGATATTTACCCATTTCTTTGGGGGAATTGTTTGCCCAAGACGAGCATCAACTTAACTTGGGTATCAACGTGTGGGGACTTTCAGTGCCGTATACCGAGTTGGACATTTGGGCAGCACTTACTAGCCACATTAAACTAGTTGCTGGCATCGCTGTACACATTCAATTACTGTTGAACTTTCTTGAACGTAGGGACACTACTGTTTCCTTCATGCTCAATGTGTAACCAGTATCAGACATTGTAAATTCTTGTCTGCGTGGGTCTCCATAATGAAGACTATGCATATCGCAAATGTACATGGATTCTTTATGCTGTGGACGAACGGTGCCCTTCCTTGGGCTTAATCTGACAGTGTACTGCACACATGGGAATGGGTAGGGGTACAGTACCTTGGTTAATTGTGCCCTACAGATATTTTTGACAACACCAGTCTGGCCTGCCATATACCTTTTGTTTCAATACACTTAGCTTCAAAGCTGTTTCTTCCTATTGGTTCCTAATAATATCCAAGCAATGCAAATGCCAGAGCTAGCTTCCTTCAAGACTATCTACTTCTAGGGTTACCTCATAATATTATAATCCACTCATTGGGGAGGGGGAGACCACAAGTCTTGGGAGGATAGCTCAACGGCAACATGCTCGCCTTGAAAGCATGATGACACGGAGCAACACAGGTTCGATCCCAAGGTCCACGCTTAGAAACCTCTGGGTACTGAGAGCGTTATAAATAACCAATCATGTCAAGTCCAGGAAATTGCTGCAGAGCACTGGCCAGTCCTTATCTTGCTGAGAGGATTTTTGGCTGGGTTAGAGGTATCTGATAATTTACATACTGCTTCAAAAAATATATGAATTCATAATAAAGTAATGTTTCACATGTATATTAAACTTTGAAACTCAATCTCTGGTCTATATATATGCTTGCTGACTGCCCTCGATCCAGCGCTCTTGACGCTGGCAGGGAATGTATGTTTTTTCTGAATTAACTTTTATCCAGTTTTGGAAAAGAGTTGCAAAACATCTGGGTGATATTGCGGAGTGAAATATTATTCCAAATAAGTATGATATTGTTTGTGGGGTAGAGGAAGCAATGCATGATCACGATGTTTTCTTGATCACAGAAGCCGTCAATGTAACTAGAATGTTGACACCCAGATGCTAGAAAATCCCTTATGCCCTCAACAGCTATGGGGCTGGTAGTTATGAGGCGAAGGTTGCCGTCCCCTGTCTGGCCGGTAGCAGCAAAGGTGATCTTCTGCCCTCCTGATGTACCACGTTTGACTGCGCACTCTGAACCACATAAGCTAAGCCCTGCCGGGCTGAATGAATGGAGGTTGGGTGATCTGACCAACAGCAATATGGCCACCATCAGGCAGAGGCTCTCATCATTACAGAGATGCCGCTCTGCTGCCCTACCTCCTAGTGACACCAATTGGCCGTTGTCTGGTGACCAATGCATGCAGGTGAAGCCGACCTTCCGCAAAGGCCACACACAAAGGCTCCTGTCCCCTATCTGGCCTGAAGCAGTGAAGGTGATCTTCTGCCCTCCTTATGTACCATGCTAGACTGCGCACCACAAATCACTATAGTTAAGCCCTGCTGGTCTGAATGAATGGAGATCGGGTGATCCCACCAATAGCAATATGGCCTCATGCAGAGGCTCTCATCATTACAGAGATGCTGCTATGCTGCCACGCCTGCCAGTGAAAATGATTGACTGTTGTCTGGTGACCAGTGCAGGCAGCCCAGGAGCCGATCGTCAAAGCCAGCCTCCAATGAAGGCTGCACACAAAGGCTGCTGCCCCCGTCTGGCCTTGTCCAGGCCATGAGGGCCGATTGAAAGCTAAATCCTCAAAGTACGTGCTTCACATAGGCACCTGCAACTGTGTTATGCCTTACCTGCTGTATTTAGTACAACACTACTTGCGGATCCACCTCACATCCTCCCTACAAGCAGCTCTCCCAGCTACCATTGCTCACCATGCCCCTATATGTAAGCGGTTTAAGCCTGTTAAGCACAGAGCACCTGCTCACCTCAATGTGTGTCGCAACGTACCATGCATTGGCTTCTCCCCTAATGCCTGCATCCCAATGCCCTTTCACCTCATCCCTTGCACCTCATAAATATCAGACTCTGCCTGCAACTATCGCATGTCTGCCCTGCAGCCAAGTCTGCCCCTAGTGCTGACACACACCCATTGCCAAAAGGTAGCCTGAAACCCTGCCACATTTGAATTTAGCCTGCTCAACAAAGCTTCACTGCAGAATCCTGATGTCACACCAAAATGTGTCCTCACAACGAAAGCCTACCACTTCGGCAAGCTTCCTGTCCAACGACTGGAGCAAACACACCACCTCCACCCCACAACTCAGTCAGGTAGACCAGGTCACTCAACCCGAACCTGCAGTGGATCAAGCCTCCCGCACTGCAGCCATGATGCACCCTTCATGCACTGCCCTGAATGCAATCCCACAGCTAGCCCTGCCAGCAGCAGAATAAGGAGCAGCCCTTGGTCCTCACTGTGTCACAAGAAGACTAGAACAGACAGCCTTCTCCATAATCCAAATAACACAGTCAGTGCACACAGCCACACCCCGCTGCATATCAGCTCCCTGACCTACATACCACACAGAACCGATAGAGACTGCCCCTCCATCCCCTGTCTCCTGCGGAGCCCCTCAAGGGTCTACTGTCTCCCCAACCCTCTTCAACATTTTCACCAAACCCCTATTTTACCTGCTGGACTCCTGTGGCGTCTCCAACACAAACTACGCTGACGACACACAAATGCTCCTTCCCGTTTCAGGCAACTACACAGTCGACTGGGCCATGTTATTGGCAATACCACACCATTCAGGAATGAAAACCAACCCACTTGCTTTGTCTGAACAACGATAACACCGTGATCCTCCTTGTGGGATCTCCTGCAGTGGTTAAGAACCTCAGCAGCCTTGATTACTCGGTTTTAATTACCAGAAACATGTGTCTGTATAAAGGAAATTGAAGCTTGTATAATTAATACACTGAAGTCATAAGTGAACACAATTGTGGATTTATCTTTATTTTTCATAGAATACAAATTGTGAAAGATGGAAAGAAATGTCTAGTACCTGCAGTTTATTCATTGCTGAATGTATTTTCTCTTTTGAGGGTTCCCCCACAGGAGTGCCTGGGGATTTCTTCGAATATTCGAAGAACTTGGTATTACATTTATTTAAGTCCATGAAGACAGGGGCTTGTCCGGAGCACCTGAAATGTCTTTTTAAATTGAAATTACTGATTTAAATAAATAAGAAAACACACTCGAAGGAGGAGTAACTTTGGTGCGTGTCTCTACACTTTGTTGTTTACAAGGGGGAATAGCCATGTCTTAAGGGCCCTCCGGAATGCCAAGTGGTCCTCAATGCATTGGATGTTGTGCGGCATTGAATTCCAGATAGCGGAGGCTTGGATGGAGAAGGTGGAGCCTCCTATTCTGGTTGATTTGAAAGTGGGGATTACCAGTGCTCTGTTTGCAGCCTGTGGCAGTGAACTATTTTCTTTTGTGCCCTCTGTACCCTCTTGGGGTGTACATAGCAACTGTGCTGGGAAGGACTGGATACGATTGTGAGGTCTGAGATACAAGACATAGGGCCTCATTAGGACCCAGGCGGATTTCGCGGTGCTAAATGCACCGCGAAGCATGGCGGAAAGCCGCCGATAGCGCCATGGGGGTTGGCGGATTTACCGCCCCATTCCGACCTCGGCGGAGCGGTAAATCCCCAATCCCCATTCTGCCCTTCCCCATTCCCATTCTTGCCCCATAGGGTATAATGGGAGTGGGGAAGGAGTTAATTACGCCACCGTAAAATACGGTGGCGTAATTAACAACGAGGTCCCGTAGCGCCATGGTTTTCTCCGGCTGGTAAAACCAGGCGGAGAAAACCTCCATGGCGCTACGGGAACTCGTAGTATGGCGGAGAGGTACGCCATGCACTACGCTGGCGTAAGACCCTCTCCGCCAGGGTCCTAATGAGGCCCATAGTATGTTTGGTCCTGAAACTACCTAAGAATGCTAGTCTGCAGCCACGCTTTGGAGGACTGTTTGAGTAGGATTGGTCCTGCTGCTAAGCTTTTTAGCTGGTTGCATCATATGTAGTCATGTTCTGCGGTCCCTGCCCGTTTTTTGGATATTGTATTTATTTATTGATTGATTAATTATAAGGCGCTCTATACAGCAAATTGGCGTTTCCAGGCCCATCTATATTGCAGCCATCATGGATGGGCTCATCACATTCCTCCTCTGAGGATCAGCTGATGATTAAAGGATAGTTCCGGGACTTTTTTTTTATTGTTCCTATGGTTCGGCCATGTGTTTTTAAGCATAAATCGGTAGATCGTAGAAAACTTTCCTATGGACCTTACCCGACTTTTCGTCCATTAACGCACTCGAAAACATCCGCCATTTTATGATAATCCTCTCACTTGCCGCATCGCCCTGGCTCACCTGCTTTTGCGGCACTAAATCAAATCCCATGCCCCTGAAACAGACTTGATCAAAACATTCATATTCCCCGCCTCTATCCGTGACGTGACTGAGCTGCGTAGGCAAACGCGCCCAGGCGTCTTCTACGCGACTCCACACAGAACCCGGAAACCAACACAGATCAGCTCACAACACAGCGCGCCACAATTGGGAATATGAAACTGTACTTTTAAATTAAACCGCAAGATTGTAAATTTGGTAAAGTACATTTATTTGACATCAAATGTTTTGAGAATATTCAGCGATTAGCATTTTTATTTGCTCACGTTCCAAAAAGTTCGTTTCGAGGCACACGATGTTCCTTTGCTGTACACAGGGTCTTAGATCATCTCACAATACAGCGCCACAATTCGGAATATGAAACAGTGGTTTAAAAGCAAACGGCAAGATTGTACATTTGGCAAAGTACATTTATTTGACATCAAATGTTTTGAGAATATTCAGCGATTTGCATTTTTAGTTGCTCTCGATCCAAAATATTTCGTCTTGAGGCAAGCGATGTTCGTGTGCAGTAGACAGGGTGTTGGTTTACGATAAAATAAGCTCTTCGGTCGCACTGATAATCGCATGGCTATTCCAACAACGAGGCACTAGGGCACCACAACGGTCTGTATGTTGCATCTAGCCGTTAGTACCGCGTAAGGGCATACTTGTACTTGGCGATCGTCCCACAAAATGGTCAGGGTGCTAACGTTGTTCACGCGGAGAAGCAACTGGCGGTTGAAAAACCCATCCGCCGGTGTCTGGTACTCGTGACACAGACAATAATGGACGATGTATCTATTTGAAAAACATAAAAAAAGGAAATTAGTCTCACCATCAGATCTTTATTAAAATTATTCATTTTATATATTAGGTCTGGAAATTATTTCATAGCTAGGACAGTGCAACTGGGTTTTCTACGTCAAGGGGGGCTGTAGGATACTGAGACAGTCCCCCAGTGCAGGGGTTGACAGGGAGTGCAGGTGGAGAGTGGAAGGGCCCAGGACCGAGGTCGCAGACAGTGGACAAGTTAGATAGTGCGCGGTACAAAACAATATGCCACATAGAATGAACAAGTACAACTTAACCCGTCTTTAAAGCTACTGTATAGTAATTAAATTGCGGTATAAACTCATCTAAAGAGTTACTTACATTATATTTGCATTTTCCATTGTGTCTGTGCGTAGGGCAGCCCCGAAATACCACTCCTTCTATGCCGACGTTTTATTTCTTCTAATGAACGAACATGAAATGGCTTTCGTTTCTGAAATTATATTCATTATTGTTTCTTACGTGGTCCCGG
Source organism: Ambystoma mexicanum (assembly GCF_040938575.1). NCBI lineage: Eukaryota > Metazoa > Chordata > Amphibia > Caudata > Ambystomatidae > Ambystoma > Ambystoma mexicanum. The sequence continues at coordinate 413,578,548 of NC_090941.1, read as the reverse complement.
CCTGTCAAGGTCAAATAACAATAGAACCTTATACTGAGTCGTGGGCCATTCTGGCACCCGAGAAAAAATCAAAGCAGCTGACCTTCACTTTGAACGAACACACATTCCTAGTTAGCTACATTCAGTGTAAGGCCGTCTTACAGGACTTGAAATTTACACTCCATCTTTGCATTTTGTCTGCTTGCTTTGCTGCCCCACAGAACCATAAATACGGAGACATTCTATATTTTTGGAAAAATAATTTATATTACTGTTTGGTTTAATTTAATGCGCAAATGAACAAGGTTGGATATATAAACATATTCAATGGGCCTGCGACATGAGGAGACTCGAGAGAACAGACAATCAAATTACAATCATTTAAACCGTGATGTGTATTTCTCAATGAGCTCTTCTTTAGGTGGACATGGAACAGAGGCAATGTTGGGTGGCAATGCAGTTGTCACCTGCACAGGTTCGTTCACAACTCCATTTATGTGCCTATCTAGGGCGTCAACAATAAGTCTCTCAATAAACTCATATTGCATATCCTCAAACACTGGTTTGATCACCCATTGTTTACTTCTTTTAGTGAAGGCCTTATTGTAGCGAAGCGTCCCTAAAGTTCCGGTCGTCCTACTTTGTTGACGGCCGACATTATGGTTATGTGCCAAGACCGCTAAAAGAGTCCGATTTTTCATGCCCTCCATGCCAAAATGCAATCGTTTTGGCCTGTACTTTAGGCACATATTGTGGAACACCTCCAAATCTCCTGTGTGGCAGAATTCCGTGAGTCCCCTCAAAGCTTTTGTTATAGTTTTATCAAATACAATCTTTTCAATGGCTTTGTGAGTGGGTGATGAAGGAATCAACCACTTCTTCTTCCGTGCCTCCTCTGTGGACAAATGGCCATGTTCACAATTGTGGAAATGTTTGTTCGTGTTCCAGCTGTGCACGTTTGTACAGTGTAGCATTACTGACCGTCATTTTTCCAGTAGAATTTCCAACGACCCTCCACATGTTTTTGAGCTCCACCAAAGATGGTTGCTGATTGACTTGGACCACTGTGAAATACCTTGCATATCTTTTTTTTTACCTGCAGCCGACAATTTTTTATTGATTGTTTTTGCAAGATGCCAAACGTCAAATTGGTGATTTATATTTTTGTACTCTTCTCTCATTGTCTTGGCAATTGAAACATGTCTGTCCGTGGCTATCAGGTCGATCACCATTCCCCGCGATTGTAGTTCTTGCAATGATGCTACAAAGCCAACTTTCTCCATGGCCACTGAGGATGTACTTTGTGACACCTGCACAACCACCGAACTCACAATTTTCTTACTTTCCATGTCCTGAAAGTGGTAGGTGCAGTACTTGGCTGAAAATCCTGGGCTGTCGCACTGTCCATCACCGGCTAGCCTGAACCGTTTGCCCGCGAATGTACTATCAATAGACATTTTTTCCATTCTCCAAGCTTCGCTAATGGCTGGAAATAGATAATCGGTTTGGTATTTGTAGAACTGAGTTTTCGCAATGAAACGGATTCCCACAAACTGAAAGAAAGACTCTAATTTTTTAAAACTTGAACCACTAAAAAGTGCAGCCGCTGCACAAAGTAGATTGCCTGCTGGCAGTTGTCCCAGCGTGGGTTGTGCAGACCATGAGAAAGGATGATATTTTGTACAGGTGGCATGTATTTTAAGGTTAGTGCCTCGAATTGCACGAGTCACATTAATCAATGGCTCCCCACATACTTCCCCACCTACCGAATGCCCACATTTCAACCGAATAATAATATCAATCAAACAACTATCGAATACAATGAATTTGGCCTCTTTCCTTATACTGTCACTCTGCATCCCAGCTGGTTCGGCCTGTAACGTTGAGGACATGTCACTCACATGAAAGGTAGAATCTCTGATATCGTCTTCCGCTATGTTCAGTGATATTGAAGGTGTTTCATTGTAGTCCACTTCATTCTCTTCCATTGCAACATCTGTTCCTTCTCCGGCAATGGGTGAATAGGACAATTTCTTCAACTTTCTCGCGGTCTTAGTTTTTGCGGGTGTGGATTCTGTGAATTTATCTCCAACTGCATCCGAACTACCAGGAGGACATTCACTATCAATGGCTGGTGGTGGTATAGCTCCGTTGTCAATCACTTCATATTCTTCCCATTGGCACGATGCATCTCCAGTCTCAAGTCCCTGCCAAAAGGTTTGACAAGCAACATCTCTCGTTCGCTTCACTGTCTGTGTAGATCTAGTTCGTACACCCACTCGCAACTAGAGGACAGATTGGAAAAGGGATGTTCAGTTTAAACACAACTTACAGTATTGAACTATTAACAGTGAAAAACAACATAATATAGTGACCAGGACACTAACCTTCTTTTGCTTTCTTTTCTTTGAAACTTTCTTGCCTCGAACTTCAACATCAGGACGCTGTTGCTCCGACTCGTGTGTGCATGTCTCCACTTCCTCTTGCGCTGCAACGACTACATTTTCATGATAAGCACATCCATCACGCACTAACGCTCCATCGACTCCCTGAAACATAGAACTTTCATTAGTATGTATAATAATATCGAAAACACAAAATGTACTTGGGGACCAATACCCACGTACATCTCAATAGCAAAACACGAATGAACGCTTTGTGTAGAACATTCAAACGACAATTATTCACGCATTGTTGATCTAGTTAGATGGAACTGTCAAGATCCATACCTCGGGCTCCTCATAGACTTCCATTGATGATATTATTGAAGATGATGCTTCAGTGACTCCCTGAAACACAGTAATTGCATTAGTATGGTTTTCTATTTTGATAAAAAGAACAGAAACTTTGTGCAGGCGTGAACGGCTCATCTAAATAGACCTGCACAAATGATCAGTTGTCTAAAATAAATAATGGATATGTAAATATGATTCGATTTGCTTGATCGTTGGAAGTGTCACCACCCAGAGATCTGCATCAACTACTAGGGGTGATGTTCTTGTAGAAGAAGCTCCGTCATCTCCCTGAAACATAGTACTTGCGTTAATAAAGAAGGAAGTATAGCGGATGTAATCACGTCATATGATTTCGCTTGATCGAACTGTCAGTATCCATACCTCGAAATGCATAAGAACATCAAGGGACGATGTAACTGCGGTGCACACTTCTGCAAGCTGTTGCGCCGACCCGTAACTGCATGCTCCCCCTTCTTCTTGGACTAATGCTCCATCGACTCCCTGAAACATAGGACTTTCATTAGTAATGAACACAAAATTGAAAAAAGAAGACACATAGGAGGGCGACGGAACTGTCCTGAAACGTACCTCGAGCATCTGAGTGACATCAACGGTAGTCGTCAATACGCTGGACTCCTCAGCATCTCCCTGAAAGACAGTACTTGCATTATTTTGGATAACAATAATTATAACTGAAAACAAAGACTAGAGGACGAGTACAAGGGTGTACCATTAGGTAACATAATTACACGATAAATTAAAACTATTGATTTACATGCCTAAAACAAGTCAGTGGCAGAATAGCCAAGTAAGATTACCCGATAGGCGCTTGAAGTGGCTGATGACTGCAATAACGACACGGATGGAGAATCTTCCGCCTTCATATTGAGTGGATACATAAATGGGAAATTATTGTTAGCTAATGCTACACACTACCGCAAGGCCAAGAGATAAATACGTAAACTTGACTCACCAGTGTAGGGATGTGGACGAATAGAGTGGGAATAGCGGTTGAGAGCAATTTTCGCCTTGCTCGCGGTGTGTTCTTCTTTATTAGCAATGATGTGGAGTACATGTCAGAGGTAAAGTGCCTGCTGCAGATGCGGTATCGATCACCCCTCTTGTCCGCAAAGACGTCTAGGACTCTACTTTCATGCTCAGACGGTGGATAATCGCAATATCGGACCCATTCTCTTATCTGATCTATTGTCTTAGGGAAAACATGCATTATAGTACCTTCAGATTTATTATGGGTCTTCGAAGGGCAACCGCCAATGGAACAGGCAGGCATTGTGGAAAGTTCTGAAAAGTAAAGATCAACAATTCTCTATGAATACCAATGTAAACTCAGAACATGTGACTAGTTCCTTGCATGTACTGTCTTGAACGAAAAGAAATTGGACGCAAAATGATTATCGTACATGGCCTTACCTTGACGAACAAACAGTTAGATGCAGGGATCAGAGTAGTTTCTTGTCGTAGAAGAGGGAGCAGTTCACAGGTTGCAAACTGACGAGTTTCCTCGAAGTGGTCACGGAAGTTCACAGAGACGAAGAGCAGATAACCAGCACCTTCACGGGTTGACTAGCAAAGCGCAAAGAAGTGCTCATTAGAAATATGAAGTGGGTTATAAAGAATTCGAAACAGGGGTGTGTTTGTGAATGAATGACGTGTATATGTCGTGGCATTATGTGGATTGCAGGGGGCCGTCCAGCGTGAGGGGGGATGCTTGGCAGGAGACACGGGGTCTGGAGGTAGACATGGGAACAACAACCCATGCTCTGTAGACCACTTTGAAGTGTACATGGTCTTTGGCACCTCTTGGCCTTTATCGCTCCCTGACTGCTCCAGTTGCCAGCACAAGTACCCCGGTGCGAACTGCCTTTGATAGGGCGGGGGGTGGATTGGGGCGGTGGTCGTGCAGACAAGACACAGGAAGACTCGTGAATGGAGACACACTTATGTGGATTGCAGGGGGCCGTCCAGCGTGAGGGGGGATGCTTGGCAGGAGACATGGGGTCTGGAGGTAGACATGGGAACAACAACCCATGCTCTGTAGACCACTTTGAAGTGTACATGGTCTTTGGCACCTCTTGGCCTTTATCGCTCCCTGACTGCTCCAGTTGCCAGCACAAGTACCCCGGTGCGAACTGCCTTTGATAGGGCGGGGGGTGGATTGGGGCGGTGGTCGTGCAGACAAGACACAGGAAGACTCGTGAATGGAGACACACTTATGTGGATTGCAGGGGGCCGTCCAGCGTGAGGGGGGATGCTTGGCAGGAGACACGGGGTCTGGAGGTAGACATGGGAACAACAACCCATGCTCTGTAGACCACTTTGAAGTGTACATGGTCTTTGGCACCTCTTGGCCTTTATCGCTCCCTGACTGCTCCAGTTGCCAGCACAAGTACCCCGGTGCGAACTGCCTTTGATAGGGCGGGGGTGGATTGGGGCGGTGGTCGTGCAGACAAGACTCATTTGCCGCAGGGCCTCACCAAGGAGAGGCCATCTAACTGCATGTAAGAGGCTGGCTGCAGGATCTAGTACATGGAAGGCAGGGGGGTGAGTTTATAAATACCTCACCCTCCCAGGAGAATATATGGGTGCAGTTCACCCTGGAGACCCTGGATGCCTAGGCAGTTAGTCAGCAGCAGGCTGGCCTGTGGTGGCAAGGCGGCACGGGCCAGAGGTGGTCATCTCTGTACCCGGTGCCCAAAAGGATGATTTATTATGATCAACCATATTTACCTATAACCATGTTTTGTATCAATAAAATACAACGGCCTTCCTTTTATTGCCAACGCTTGAACAAATCAAAACAACCATTGTTAAAATATATATTGGGTTTTATTTTGGATCTTAATTTCAATTGAACATAAATAATAAACATTACACATTGTAAATTTGCGGTTGCAGCACATCCAGGGAAAATCTGCGGTATTGTCCACTGTCGCTGGGGAAATGTTGTCTAATGGCAAGTACCGCACAGGCAGGTATTACTCTCCGAACGCGGTGTCCGAGCCTCCCGCAAGCCACCAAGTGAAGCAACGATAGGCCACCAGCCTGTACCACCTGTGAAAATGAAAGATGCAAACTGTATTAAAATGACAAAACTTTCTTATCACTGTCGATTCAGGTAAAAAATGTCATTCTGCTTTGAAAAAAATTCTATCTAGAAAATGCACAATATGGAACCAATTTACATGCATTCGAATGATATGTAGATGTAATTTTATATGTGGGAGACGACCATGTCATAGTAGTGGCATCACTGGCATCACAAACAGAGTATACTTACTCGTTACTCGGATTACGCGGACGAACAGTGCCGCGAAGTTCGTGCATAAGCACCATCATCATCCTCAACACGGTCCGTGAGAGGCAGGCTTCCCTGAACTCTGGCAGCTCAGTGATGCATTGCGGACTTGGCTCTCCTTCCGAAATGTAGGCCAGGCATCCCGAGTTTTCTCGGCAGCAGCAGTTCTCCTCCTCAGTTGGCATTAGCTCGCACCGATTGCACGTGCACCAGGTGGAGACGCCGTCCATGCGACATGGTCCAGGCTCTTCATCCGTTGACTGGTCCTCCCAACTGCCGTCCGAATCCCCATCATTTTCGCGTGCTTGCCTTTCCAGTAGTTCTTCCTCGGTGTACTCGGGCTCGTACATATACGGCATTATTGTAGCCATTATGTGGTAAAGAAAGTAAAATAATTTATAACGGTGGTACTGGTATCTGTTCACACGGGCTACAATCAACGAAGGTAGCTGACCAGAGCACAGAAACGAGTCACAGAATACTCAAAGTAACACAGAGAGAGGAATGGATTCGAAAATCTGCTGCTGTGTCTTGTGAAACGGTCTGTTTATACTTATTTAGGAAAGAGGCGTCCTGCCATTTCCATGGCGACACTTCATTAGCTGAGGCGCAGCGATTGTTGACACGAAACGGGAAATGGGCGGTACGCGTCTGCTGATGTCAGGCTCAGGGGCGGGGGATTTGATTTAGTGCCGCAAAAGCAGGTGAGCCAGGGCGATGGGGGGAAATGATAGGATTATCATAAAATGGCAGATGTTTTCGAGTGCGTTAATGGACGAAAAGTCGGGTAAGGTCCATAGGAAAGTTTTCTACGATCTACCGATTTATGCTTAAAAACACATGGCCGAACCATAGGAACAATAAAAAAAAAGTCCCGGAACTATCCTTTAAAATTAGCACTTGGGGCAAAGCAGCATTGCTTAATTCTCACTTCCTGAAGATAAATGGTGCTATGGTCCACTGGGGATCCCTAAAGGTCCGCAAGTTTCCCCCTCAGAGCCTTACACACTGCATACCAAACATGCAATGTTGGAAAGCACAGGACGTGTCTGTGACTCCCTGAAAATGTGCAGCAGTCTGTGTAACAGCTATGCATCCAGTAATAGCACTGTGCAGGACCGTTTGCAGCGCAATCAATAAAAGGCCAAATTAAGATAATTTAAGGAACTGCCAGCAGCAAGAAAAGAGGACTGTTATTTCTCTCTGATGAACTTATAGGGCGGGGTGGTCACCCATTGGTGAAGAGAGGGGAAGATCCGCATTTGAAGGTGTATTGTCACAAGGGATTCCCGGAGGTTGTGTTTTTTTTTTGCTTTCTGCTTTTAAAAACAAGAAAAGGTGCATAATCGGAAGAGTTCATGCCATGTACTGTTTCCTTCGCTGTAGGTACCTTTATTTTCCAAATTTCCTGCCGCTGTCTGCTTTAAAAAATCCTTACTGCTCTTCGGATGCAAGTTGCCTTTATGTTGTAGGGAACAACATCGCAGACCTTTCCATTGGCAGGAGAAACCCTCTAGGGCGTGTGCTCTATGGCACAGGACCCATTTCAAGATGGCTGCACCTAAAGCATAGTTACCGGCTCAAATGAATAATTCATCCCTCTGGAGAGGTGGGGAGTTACCCTACGACACGCATAGTTATATCAACGAACCAGAATGCACACATAAAAGCCCGCAGAGCGCGCGAGTAGTATTAGAAGTTTTTATATACTGCACCTCCAAAGCAAATATACATAATACTTACATTTCTATCCATAACATAATATAAAAGAACGTTGTGCCAGCTGTCATCAAACCCACCTGCTTACGGAGAGGATGTGGCAGCGCGGTACGTCACCCTCAGCTCCCCGCCGATAATGTATTTGCAGCAGAAGCAAAGCATGCCATGTTTCAACAGATGGGGGGAATAATTGTGCAGGGACTGGTTGCATCAAACAACGCCAGCAATTTAGGCAGCGACTTGAATAATCTGTGCAGTCGTATTGCTAAACAGTCTGGGACGGATTTCAGAAGCCCACTGAACAAATGGAAGGGAGGTTCCAAACTAGCGACTGTCAGATAGAGCAGAACCTAACAGGAGGTGACAGTTTATGTCATGCTTAACAAGCTCTGTATGAATGTGAAATGGCTTCACAGTAGACCTGCTTTTGTATTAATGCGCATGAGACTTGCATGGAGAACTCCAGCTCGCGCTGCAAAACAACAAGGCTGCTCTCGCCGGCGTCTCGTATCACCTCGGCGCGTGAAATGGCGTCCATGCAAAGGGACATGGGGGAATTACAAATAATTATGTTCGTTGTGGAAAATGGTGGCTCTGAAGGTGATGATATCAGTAGATAAAAGGATCATTTTTACGTCGTCTCCAAAAATAAATAAATACATCTCCACAGTAGAATTGCAAGTATGACAAACACATTATTGGTGTAGGACAGAGGCAAAGATGTCTGTTAAAAAGGGAAACTGGTTTACCAAATGCCGTGGACTGGTGCAGTGATGTCAATAGGAGGCACACAAGTCCAAGCACAATGCTATATATGGTTTAAAATGATAGAGGAGATAAATGATACACGCTCAGTACATGGCAATCTCGATTATTATATACTTTTATAGCATGAACCTAGCTTGGGAGCAACGGGGCGCTGTACAGGTCATAGAGCAACGCATTGGTAGTGAGAATAGGGAAAGTCATCAAGCAAATATTAATAATAATTATGAAGTACAGCATAAGGGTGGGGGAGTGAACAGGGTGTTGCTGGAAGAGACAGGTCTTGAGCTGTTTCCTAAAGAGACTTGGAGCACTCTGCGGGAAGGAGTTCCAGAGGACCGGAGTGCAGCATGAGAAGGATCGTTTCCTAGTTGTCTGCTTGTGAGCCAGTGTGGTTTCCAGTCTGTAGATGGGCTAAGTGCAAGATGACTGCCTGCTGCCCGATGGTTTTAGATTGACCATCAGGAAGACCGGCATGCCAGCAATGGTTACCGAGTAGGTGAGGAGCACGGTTTTGAACCATATCCTGGCTGCGATGGAGAGCCAGGGTAATTAATGCTAGGTTGGGCCAAAGTGGGCCTAATGCATACATTGCTTTCTGTGTTTAATCCTAAATTAGCCAGTTTTCATGAACCAGGTCTTAATTACAGCAGTGGCCATTATGCAGTATAGATGCGATGGGCATGCTGGTGACGCATGCTCTTTTAAAAACAGGTTTAAAGGTACATTCCTAAAAGGGTGAGCAGATAGATGAACACCATTGTCATGTTGACGCATCACTTCCGGGGCATCAGGGATGTGGGAGGCAAGGAGGGAAGTGACGTGGGAGGGCGGGTTAAGTTAGTTACAGTTGGGACCTGAATAAAGAAGGACGTTGGGTGACATACTCGGTGTCCATCCTTTTCTTGCTGCACAGCTAGGTGCTTGCGCAAGGGCCTCACCTGAATTCCAGGCCCCTACAACCATGTGAGACAAAAAGACCAGAAAGGGAGTATGTAGCCTCATAAGGTAATGTGCCAAATATGAGGTGCTCCCATCCCACCACGATGCGTTGGTGGTTTGGGCCTGGCCTTTGCATGTAAGTTGCTGTTGCTCTACTGCCTTTTTCGTAGAAATTCCACACAGGAGGTCACGACTATCAAACAGCCAAGTAAAAGTGACACTATTCTGCTCCAACTGCTGCACATGAAAGAGAATGCAGAAAAGGACAGAGACTAACAACAGAGAGCCAAGGGAACCCAGCAAAGAACTGACAAAACTGTAAACATGTCACCATCGATCACTCTGCGACAGGGACCTTCCGTAGAGACCGCAAACAATTCTCACTCAATGGGTAAGTGCTACAAGTGTCTAGACACGAGTCATTAGCAATGTCAATGCCAAGGTTGCTCATTCCTCTAGACAATTTATCTAGCTCCTAGAGGACAGCAGCAAAAGAAACATTACATTCATACCTTGGGATATAGGGGAACATCTATAACCTCATCACAGTTATTTGATGCACCAGGGCTTGACTAGCTCATCGTAGTAGTGTTAATAGTAATACGTCATTTGTATAGCGCCTTTCACCATTATTATGGTCCTAACGTGCTGTTGATTGAACGCCCTGAGGGATCGGAGTCCAGGTATGGGAACCTTCAAGTAGGTGCTAGTATGCGTGAGTGCCTGATGGCCAGTATTTACGATAAGAGGGGTGACCAAGTCCCTGCTAACCACCCATGTCAGGCTGGCATGTGAATGAGTGGTGATATGTGGGCTGGAAGAGGTAATAGAGTGGGATAGGGCTTATGTGTGCAACTACGTATCAAATGTTTGTTGTGAATGCTATATGCATTCTTATGCTAGAGGTGTTGTGCAAAGTATTTTTGGAAGGTGTATGGTTGCGGATGCGTGCTGGTTTGTAGCCGTGCCTTCAACTGTATTTGTATTTGTATTTTATTGAATTTATATAGCCCTTTACTCCAAAGTGCTTTACGTGAGAACAGGTAAACAATACAGCAAGCATGAGATAACAATTGAACCACAACCTGAAAACAGTATAAAGAACAACTTACAAAATTGCAGGGGTGAGGAGGGTGAAGGGATGGGAGAGGTGTGCAAGGGAGTAGTAGATGTTAGAGGAGGTAAGGACGGGGGAAAGAGGGAATGCAGGAATGTGAAGGAAGAAGAGAGGAAAACGAGAGGCTAGATGCGAGCAGGGGGAAGGGAGGAAGGAGATAGTTTAGATGCAAAGGGTAAGGAAGAACAGTAGTAAGAGGTGAGAGTAGTGGGGAAGGGAGGAGGAAAGGAACGTGGGGCGTTAGGGAGGAGAGTGGAAGAGATAAGATTTTAGGGAAGAGCGAAAGGAAGGGTCAGAGGGAGAAGAGCGGATGTGAAGGGGGAGGCGGTTCCAGTGGAAGGGAGCAAGGAGTTGGAAGGAGCGGAAGCGGGAGGGGGCGCAGGGTGGAGGAGGAGAGAGTAGGAAAAGAATAGCAGAGCGGAGAGAGCGAGAAGGGGTGCAGAAAGAAAGAAGGGAAGAGAGGTGGGGGAGGGGTAAGACCATAGAGTGAAAACAAGACCGGGGAACTTGAACTTGAGCTGGGAGTGAAAAGAGAGCCAGCCTAGAGAGGTGAGGGAGCAGGAGATAGAATCAAGAGGTGAGAGAAGGCATAGGGAGCAGATAGCAAAGTGGTAGATGGATTTAAGAGGGGAGAGATGAGAGGAGGGGAGTCCGAAGGGAAGGGAGGAACAGTAGAAGAGCCTGGAGAAGATGAGGGAGGTAATTAAGAGTTTAGTGGCGTGGAAGGTGTCTGGTGTCCTTATGTAAGCAGAGTAGAGGTTAATGCATGATTAACCTTCTAAACAGTGACCCCGGAACTGTATGCTGGCTATGCGCTAGGACAACTACCTTTGTTGCTGGGCTAGAGATCTAAGGCTCCTGGGATCAGGTGAGAAATGCCTGCCGGAAATCTACTTCATTAAGAAGCTGGCTGTATATTACCTTTTTCATGAGTCCAGGCTAGGCTAGGTTCCGAATCCACTCTTGAGCATTAGAGATAAATGTTGATTCAAGGCAGGGCTGGTCTTACACCAGAATGCACCCCAGGCCGGAAGCATCGTTGGCGCCCCCCTCCACCCCGACCACTAAAATGACAACCATAAAAATGTGTTGCAAATGTTGTAAATAGGGCACTTCATTAAGACCACTTAGCATGAGACTGCCACCAAACACCCTGCAACTCATATCAATGGTAGAGAGTGGGGTGACATGCCCAGGTACCCTAATCTTTACAAGGGCTGGACACTCAATCATTTGTGAGGAAGTGCCCTCAAGTGGCCACTAGATTCGATAATTGGACTGCCATCACTACTTTGGGAGTCGCAGCGAGATGCATTGGCTGATGCCATTGATTTTAATACCGAATGTACGTGTCCATTGAATGTATGAAACACCCCCTTGTTATTTATGATCCCTAGACCAGCCCCCCAAATAGATATTCTTGTTTGACTAGTTAGATGCCCCCACACCCTTGAATTTACATCCTGCTGAAACAACGTCTATCCGGAAGGTTCGTCTGCAGAAAGAGGATTGCAAGGCACTTTGTGTCACCCCTTAATGTCACTTCCAGTGCCACCCTTTAGTCACTTCCCCTACAGCGCTTAGCAAAGTCCTCAAAGTGATGTTAAGTGCAAAAGGTGAAATCTGCATACATAGACCCATATTTGCAGTTTTCAAACATAGTATTTAACATTTTAAATACATTTTGTGTGATTTTGATTTTTTTTTTTAAACCAATTTATTAAATATTAACAGAAGAAATCAGTGTAACAAAGAGATACAATAGACAATTATCCATACAATAATAATGAAAAATATATTGAGAAAAAAAAATAATAATTTTGATTTTCATTCGCTTGTTTGTTTGAATTATAATTAGTCAGGAATCAGCCTGGCACCAACTACGAGCCTAATGTCATTTGGCAAAAGGAGAAATATATGACCTGCGCAGAAGTTGTTAAAATTGAGACGCTTAGTGGAAATGCACTACTTAGCCGCCAATTCGCCAAATACAGTACAAAGTGCAATTATCACGTCTGGACTACATTAAGGTAAGCGAACTACCGCAGCCCACATGCCTGCATCTTGGCACGCGACTGCACCCCTTTTCCAATTTAGAGATTAGAACCATGCTCTTTTTTCTTTGATAACCTTGCAGTTTGTATCATAGAGTTTCACAGTGGAAGGGAGGATGCCTCCAAGTAGCCTTTATTTAGGAAAGCGCCACTGAAATATATCGTGGTGTTATAATGCCAACGTGAAAGTGAATGGTTGACTATGTACACAAGTCCAGGAGTCTTCATCCCAAGGCTCACCTGAATCCTAAATTGCCTCCTTCATATACCCTGACATCCATGGGAAATATGGTTGTGAGAAGGAAATATTTACAGAATTTGATATTTACTTCTGCATTCTGAGCAGAATCATGGCCTGTGAGAGTCTAATTATCATAAAGATAGAACGCTACAGGAAGATTCCATTGTCTGATGTAATCTACTGGAGTCTTCGGAAGCCATTATAAAACAGGTTCCTATATGCAGAAGATTGATCCAAGTTATTTTCATTATACTATGAAACGTTGGGGCGCAACATGTGCTGGGCCATTGCCTAAACGTTTTATCACCACAGCACGTTCACAACAGTGGTTAGCAGCAGCATTAGCAACTCACTGACTTACCTTATTGATCGGCAGAACTGAAGGCAGAAGCACATGGAACCCGCGGGCTGCACGGACGGGTCACAGTGTCCCAATGTCAAAGTCAGCAGGTTCTGGCTCACTGGGTCTGGCTGCACCTGGGCCTTCTGATCCGTTTCATAATTCTGCGCAATCCCGGGACAGCAGGTCAAGGAAAGGCAGGCTGCCCATGCCCAGCCCCAATCAATCATGTGTCAGTGCACACTGTGCACACGCATAGCCTGGAGGAGGGCACGTGCGCAAAGACATGAGGACTGGCTGGCACCAGCGGCGCCACCCTGGGGGCAGAGGGGGAAGTGAAATAAAGCAACAGATGTTGCTAATTTGCTAATTGTTGCCCTGCCAGTGTGCTACTGCTAGCAATACCCTTCCGGGTGGCTGTGCCAATTGTCTTTCCCCGGTAACAAGCAACCTTCTCTTCTACCTCCCTTGCTCCGCATGCTAGTGGGAAACACAAGAGGCAAGTACTTGATGGGCCGACTTCTCGTTTGTGGAAGAGGAAAGTGCTTGACTGCCCAATGTCATTTTTATCTATTTATTTGGTACACATACCTGTTACAAACAACAACCGTGCACGCTTTGTCAGCGTTCATTGAAGCCCAAACTATCATAGCTCGCCAATGCAATTTGCGGGGCCTGGATCGTAGTACCTGCCCCAAAAGCGCGTTACACGAAAGGCCTTAATTGCTCTGAAACAAACAAAATGCCCTAAATTCAAACCTCCTTATTCCCAACCTGCAGCCCCTCCCACCCATGCTGCATGTAGGCGGAAACAATGGTGGAGGTGATGAGCCATCTACACAGTGATTGGGTGATGCAGGGGCTGAATGGACGTGCTCGCCCAGATTTACGTCCTAAAACAAACCTCCCTAGCTCCCCACTCCTTGTGCCAAAGTTAGCATGCAGGTCGCAGGTAATCTAATGATAAGCAGAGCAATCTGCTAAAAACCCACTGCCACGCATGCTTTAGCTTTTTTCCGTTTACGCTGCTCCTAAGCGAAACTCAGCGCACCAAATGAAACATTGCATCCATTCTCATTAAATCGCACCCATTGATGCATGTCACAGTCGTATTGTGATTGTGCAGATCCAATAGTGTTACCCATCGAAATAGATCTCTAAAACATGATGCTAGCTAAGGATTCAATCTAATGACTTTTCTCAGTTTATGGGATACTCATGTAAATGAATCATAGCGCCCTGATGCATGAGGGCTTGTGCGCTGTATGAATGCAAAAAATTTTAACATTAAAATGCTGTTACTATGTCGGCTTGCTCCCGCGTGACCCACTCTTTCATTTCAACAAACTAAATGACTGTGGATTAGAGCCTTTATTGCCGCCCTGCTTTCTGGCTTCACAGCCCCAAAATGCTTTGAAGTGGAAAAACAGCTGAGATAACCCTTGCCACGCCACAAAATAAAGCTCTCTAACTTCCAAGGCAAATTGCTGCGAACCGGCTTCCATAGTGCTCACATGTTAACCCAATGGACTTTTAGGATAATAGCCACTGGGCCTGCCTCCCCATGTGCTCTTGCATATTAACATGGTCGGGAAACAAGGACCTTGCCTTCTGCGCCACCCCGCCCAGAACAAAACTATTATAATGCTGGAGCGGGAAATGGGGGAGAGAGTTGAAGGCTCAGAAGGCCCCCTGCCCGCCGCGCCAGTACCACTAGCGCCGCAGACTGCTTGTGTGGCCCCCCCTAGAGGCTGACTGATGTCAGGCAGCCGCCTGAGCTGCCTGACACAAAGACCGGCCCTGATTCAAGGGACTCTTCAATGCACAGCTATTCAGTCTAAGGGCTATTTTCAGGGTTCAACCATTCAGTTTGAATAAGTCAAACACACTTCCCCAACAATCTAGTTGAGTTTAGTGCTCAACCTTTCCTGCTCCCACCACTCCAATTAGGTTAAGTGCTCCACAATTCCTGCCTCTAGCAACTGGCATACTTAAGTGCATTTACTGCCCCCAATGGTTCATCAAGTGCGAGACTCCTCCCACCCCCAGCGATCCATCCAAGTGCAATACCTTACCTGCCCTCAACCGTACAGTTAAGCAGAGTGTTTGGGAGTTTTCTTTGTGGCTGGTACTCCGTTGGATTGCTGAGGAGTGGAGTACCTTTACCAGTTCTATTGGAGAAGAGGAGGAGCATACTTATAAAAAAACCTACTCACGCGGAGTGTCGCAGAGTGTTTGGGAGTGTTCTTTGTGGCTGGTACTCTGTTGGATTGCTGAGGAGTGGAGTACCTTTACCAGTTCTACTGGAGAAGAGGAGGAACATACTGATAAAAACCCCCTACTCACGCGGAGCGTCACAGAGTGTTTGGGAGTGTTCGGGAGTGTGTGGTTGTGGGTGGTTGAAGATGGATTCGCCCCCTCCTATAGCGCTCCGTCTGCAATCCCTGACTCCCTTGCCACGAGTGGGGTTACGGCATTTGCAGTCTGCACCCGCAAGGGCGGGTGGTCTACAAATCTGCAATCCGACTGCAATGGACCCTACGGACCATACGGTATCTGTTTTGAGGGGGGTTAATAACTTTGATTGATGCCCCTTTCCTGTGCCCTCACTGTTGACATCTGAGTATACCCCCTCCCGCCCTCCTCCTCCGCCGCCACCCCAATGTCTGCTTTGACGATGACTGCGCCTTCAACGCTTTTTGACTTGTCCAGACCCAGTGCAGTGCATCCAGGACTTTCAACGCCAACCCCATCTGCTCCGACCCGCTCTGGTCTTACCGTGCTTGAGTCGCGTCTGGGTGTCGCTGTCCTCGGGGTTGCAGGTGCGGCGGGTGTCTGCTGCTTGTGTGGGGGAGGAGCTGATGTTGGGCGCTGCAGCGCATGCGTGGCCCATTGTTCGGGCCGCGAACTGGGAGGTTTCAGTGTGACAGCTGACGCGCCCCATCTCCTGGAAGGAGGAGATGGTGGTGCACAAGCTGCATTATGCGAGGACTCACATGTGTCTTATGCAAACACCCTAAAGTTTGTCTGGGACGCCAATATTCAGACAGAGTTGCATAAACGCAATCTAATCACAAGCTCTCACTCCAATGTTGATACTGATCAGCTCTTAGGTGCACAATCTACAGGCTCCTTAACTGCACCCCGCCTTCTCTCAGAGTACTGGCGTGGCGTGTGCTACAATTGATTAAAAGAGCACACAAACTAGATAAACATGAGGAGGTGGCAGAAAAAGACCCACAAAAATCATCAAATATCCTGTAAAAATGATCAATTCAACTTTGAGGTGGAAGAATGTCCGTACAGTGATGCAATTACCCATGCAAGACCGGAGTCACTAACAGACGGTCAGGAAAATTCAATCCAGAAACTAGATGAGGAAGTCTTTGTAGGCACAGCAAATGACGTAACATTTCATGACAGTGACCGATTGGGCGTAGGGAGGAAACAAAAGAGTGATCCACACAATGAAAGGCGAAACTCGCTATTTCTAGCTGACAAGCTAATTGAAGATCTTAAAAACATAAATGCAAAGCTGACCCTCCCGTCGTTACAGTGTAACAAAATGACAATTGATGAAAACGATAAAATTACAGAGGCTCCATTGAACTCGAAAGAAGTAAATACCTTCATAAGCGGTATACAAAGGAGCGCTGAAGATCAAAGAGTACCTCCGAATTTCTACCGCCCAAATAAACAGAGTCGGATTGCATCTGGTACTAGTCCAATGACTAGAGCCTGCTCACAGAACAGAAAAAGACGCAGCCCCTCGGTATAAAAGATACAAAATACGACATATATAAAATCTAAGGATGAAAGAAAATGTGTGAACACTGAGAGGAGACGTCCCATATCTGATTCTACCGAGACAAGTGAAGATAGCTCTTCTGATTCAGATGCATCCAGACCCGCAAGAGGTTTTTCTAAAGTGCGACAGCAAAATTTCATGAGAAAACAAGGCAGTTTGCAATGTTCGGTTGATTCTCAAACAGATTGCTATGAATTAGTAGAACAAGTGATGAATCAGCTTAGACCGAATATAATCTCTGCATTGACAATAACTGTGGCACCAATGATCAAACTATAAAAACACGTAAATGAGAGCCTCAAAGACCAAATTACCTTGATTGCTTTAGTAAACGCGAAATTATCAAACATGGAGCATGTAAAACAGGAAGTGAAAATTCACACTGTTAATAACCAGAGGAACAATTATGCCTTTGTTGCGCAAATAAAGAAACAACTGAAGAACAGTGCAGAAGATAAACGACTCTAAGCCGAGGTGGCACGGGAAGCACTGATTATTCTAAAATAACAGCAAATGGTTATTGAGGAAAATTAGCCACAGCGGACCTTAGTTGAAGCAGCACTTCCCAATAGATCAAGAGCTAGAAATGTGGTAAATAACGAACAAATGGTAGAGGGAACATCAGCCCTGAGCTCTTT
This sequence comes from Ambystoma mexicanum, assembly GCF_040938575.1. Classification (NCBI taxonomy): domain Eukaryota; kingdom Metazoa; phylum Chordata; class Amphibia; order Caudata; family Ambystomatidae; genus Ambystoma; species Ambystoma mexicanum. Next base: position 413,560,894 of record NC_090941.1, on the reverse strand, counting down.
AGCTGCCGGTGAACAACAAATAAACCCCGAAATTGCAAGTGAGTCCTCACCATCGACTATTATTGTTATATTAGACGCTGTGGAGAGTCCAAATGAGAACCAGTCAGACGCTGTACCTGTAAGGACGTCATCGAGAATTAAGAGTAAAGTTATTAAAAATATCGAGGATGAGGCCGAAGTTAGCCATCCATCGACCTCGGCAAACGCTGAAGGCCGTATAGGACCGTTATCGCTGAATCCAGAAACCAATTCAGAGCGAGTGCTAGAAAAAAATGAAACATTTGCAATCTTTGACAAAAATAAACGAGAAAGTATGATCAAACGAGGAGATAACCTGCCTATGAAACAAACAAAGAAAACTAAAAACATGCCTAACAAGAAAAAATCAAACTCTAAAAATGTGTGTACATTTCTAAGAAACATTAAATCATTACATTTAATGATTCAAACTGCACTGAGTAAGTTAACCCAAAGTCCTCAGGTGAAGGAAACAGTAGCCATGAGTGAAAAAGCAGAGATTGCACAGATAAACGGAAAAAAGCAAGTGATTATAACGGAAACTGAGGATGTTGATGATGATCCTATGATAGAGGAACTGGCAAACCTGTCCACTTATGAGTCTAGTAGTGATGACGTAACATTGGACGAAGAAGAATATGATGAGGAAAACCTAATTCTAGGCTGGCATAGTAATAGTGACCCGAGGATAATACAAAATGGAAAAACCAGCCAGTTAATAACCTATACTATCGAGGTTTCACCTGAGAAGGAAAAAAAATGGAGTATTCAATTTCTAGAGCCAGAGGAAAAAACAAAAGTCCCAAAAAAAATGTTTGATACTTGATGAAAGATGGGCCGTAGCAAACCTCAAACCGGCCGAGAATTCCAACCTCCTGCATGCTAAACCTCAAGAAGTAAAATCTGACAACAGAGAGCAGAGAAAGCATTGGGCGAAAAAACAGCCCAAAAAAACAAAGAAACAGTAATGATGTGGAATGATAAGGCTAGGGAAGATTGGATAGAGGATAAGAGAGTGCCATTTGACAGACAGAAGCTGTTGACGAAGAAACAGCAGGATATAACTTCAAACCTCTGCCTTTTATTAGAAAGAAACGTTCCATCAAATGATGGGCTAATTCTAAATAGGTACAACGTGTTGAAACTTTTGAACCATCTCCCACAGCTACGGTCGATAACAACAAATTATATAAAAACAGTTGAATTCATACATGACGCAATAACTGATCGTGTACTGCTACACATCTATTCAAGAGCCATCAGAGATATTATTGTAGAATACACCTCTGATTTTGACGCCATGGGATTTGTAATAACTGAACCATGTGGTGATTCCCACACATAAATACAAAGACCCCGGGAAATCAACAACCAAAAAGACTGGAACTGATTAATTTACAAAAGAATCAAATCGCAAAACAAAGAGTCAATTTTGAAAAGAGTGACTAAAAGGTCAGACGAAGATTATGATGTGCACCCCTGTGCCGAAGCCAGACCTGAACCAAAAAAACAAATTAAAATCACTTTTGCCTGTAAAGAGAAGGATGATCGGAGTCAAAGTACCATCAACAATAGACAGGACAAAAACGACGATGAGACTTGTTGGAACTGGGATGCCAGCTCATTAAATTCTCAACAAAACAAATAATGCCAGTTGAGAAGGATACTGCCGGTTTTAAGGATAGGGACATGCAACACAAGAGGCTTCATGCACCTGTTCAACAATAGTCTTGGAGGCACCGAAACATTACACATTATTTCCCTCCAAGAAACTTGGCTTCTAAATCAGCACTTTGTGGAAGGCTATGAAACAGCCTGGAACCCGGACATAAAACAAGCGAAAGGAAGACCAATGGCGGGGTTATTGACTCTAGTAAAACGAAACCATGGCTTGAGAATAATAAACTCTGTTAATGTGACCCCATACATCCAATATGTGACAGTTGGAATAAAGAACGAGAAAGCGAAAGACAGTGCAAAAGTTCATATAATTAATTTACATTGGCAGCACAACGCCTCGGATGAATGTGTATATCTCGACGTCATAGGAGATTTAATAGACACAATACTATCTAGCGAGAAGAAAGCCACGATTATACTCTGTGGTGATCTCAACATAGAATGTTTAAAAGTGCAAAATGCGATAGCCCCACCATATACAAAATCAGACACAAAGAAAAATCGGTTGCTTTTAGCATGGGAAGAAGAGATGGAAGTTTGAGGAATGAAAATGCTAAATGGAAACATGAAAGGGGATATCCCCCCCAAACCTACTTGGCAAAATGAGACCTCTAAAACCATCCTCGATTACTTCTATGTCTCGGAAAATCTGCTGGGAAATATTGAAGATCTAAATGTAATTGACATGCAATACAGTGACCATGAGCTGATAAGAATCACCCTGCAAGGACTAATGATGAAAAATGGGTTGAGATGGTACAACGATGTATCCAGTACACCGGGTAGAAATCGTCCAAGACTAAAAGAGCAACAGATTATAACAATGACAAATTGTTAACAGGAGAAAAAAGAAAAGACATTATAGATCAAATAGAATACCCTGCACTACTGCAAGCCTATATTGAACCAAAATAAACAATTAAAATTTTAAGAAGATTCACGTGTATGATAGAGAAGTAGTCAGCAAAAAATGTGAACTGCAAAAAATCATCAGGAGTTTACAGAAAAACCCAGCTAAAGATTATTTGAAACACAAAAGCAAAGCTCAAAAAAGCTATAAAAATTGGCTGCAAATGCACAAATATATGATGGTTCAAAATGATGCTGAAAAAATGTTGCAAATCTTATCATTAAAAAACGGCCGCCAGTTTTGGGAAGTGATAAACAACTTGGCAGTCCCTCAACAAGCAATTCAAACTAACATGGTGACTGAAGCAGCATGGATAGAGCACTTTGTGAATCTGTTTACTAAACATACTGACAGGGTGTATAGTGAACTAAACACACCTTTAACCAGGGACATCTCCATTGCTAAGATAGACATCCTTGTAAACATCAAAAGGTTGAGCTCGTCTCTAGCTCCCGGGCCAGATGGCCTCACAAACCAGACATTAAAATTACATCCTGATGCGTTGGTGGAGTTCTGCTACATCCTATTTAAAAATATCATTGAGGAAAGAAGAATTCCGGACTCATGGAAATGCTCAACCCCATGGTTGGTGCCAGTATAGTAACGGGTCTGCCAATGCTCAATGGGGAATTACCACCCCATTCCAAGATTGGCGGGCGGTAATTCCTCATTGGACATTGGCCCTTCCCCATTCCCATTTTTGCCCCATAGGGCTCAATGGGACTGGGGAAGGCGCTAAGTACGGTAATTGCGGTACGGTACTTAGCACCAAGGTCCCTATGCGGGTCCCTACTTTAATGGCTGGTCTAGACCAGCCATTCAGGACAGGTCCCTCAAAGGGACCTCGTAGTAAGGCGCTAAGTGTTTAACGGCGCCGCAGCCTTTTAAGGCGCCGTTAAACACTTAGCGCCAGGGTCCTAATGAGGGCCCCTGTGTTTAAAAAGGGATTAAGAACAGACCCAAAAAACTACAGGCCAATCACCCTTTTAGATGTTGTGGGAAAAATCTTTGCAACCCAACTGTTATCACAACTGACAGATTGGATAAAAGTGGAAGGAGTGGCCAATGATCGCCAAACTGGTTTTGTGAAAGGTTTTGGATGCGGACTAAATATAATGATAATCAATCTACTAAAAATGGAGGCTGTAAGGAAAAAATCAAAAGTATACTTAGCCTTCATAGATTTGGCCCATGCGTTCGACAGTATCAATCGTGAGCTTCTGTGGACAAAACTTAGCAAACGGGGTGTCCAGGTAGCCTGCTTGCTGTGATTAAAGAACTCTATTCTGGCACCACGATAAAAGTTAGACTAGATCTGCAAGGAACACATTCAGCAGCCATCGTAACAACAAGAGGTGTGAAACAGGGGTGTCCTCTTGGAGCCACTCTGTTCAGTGCATTTATTTCTGATATAGAAAGAGCATTTGAAACAACGAGATCCTTTGCTCCAAAAATAAATGGAAATCACCATGGTCACATACTATATGCTGACGACATTGTCTTAATGGATGTAACCCTGACTGGTTTGCAAAGGAAATTGACGGCTCTAAAAGAGTATACAGATGCAAATGGTCTCACGATTAATCTAACGAAAACCGAGATATTGATACTTCAAAATCTAGTCGGATCAGGCAATCGGCGAAAATTCAATTAAAAATTGGAAAATAAACCCATCCGACTCACGATGGAAACCCAGTACTTGGGGGTGATGATAAACTCCTGTATTAATGACAACAATATGGTTGCAAAAATCCGTCGGGAAGTGTAAAGCTTTAGCAGCCCAAGGTGTCTTATTAAATAAGAAGTATGGGAAATTCACCTTGAAATCACTATTGAATTCTATAAAGCAAAGGTTATCCCAGCATTAATTTTTGGTGCCGAAGCAATGTTAGGCTGTCTGGCTGGGACATGGTCCTGGTGCGAAAACACATTCTGGGATAAAGTATGATCATTGCCCAGAGGGACCCCAACTGCTTGTATTCGATATGAGCTTGGTTTTACTTCAATCAATGCAATGGGGATGTGGAACATGCTGCCAGTATATAGGAACGTTTTGGGAGCGGATGACCTTCCTCAATATCGAATTCTTCGTAATGATGAAAACAACTCTGATGTCTCAATTTTGAGTATGTGGAAACAAACTTGTGTGAACACGTTAAAACAATTGCAAGCTGACCAATTGCTATTGATTCAAATCCTAACACAGTAAAAAAAAAAGTATGGGACCAACACTGGTGTGAAAACCAAGACCAAAGATCACTCCACAGATGCATGCTCGAAAATGCTCCTGAAGCACGGGCAGTTAATACTCTCCCAAAATATCTCCAAAATTTTCCATGCAATAAAAGAAGAAACATCTTCTTGAAATTTCGTATGAACTTATCTCAAACCAAAACAATTATGAATATAAGAAGGAAAGACAAAGATTCAGATGAAGATTGTTGATTTTGTAAGGCAGAAAAAGAAACGTTAAAACACCTAGTACTACATTGTAAAAAATTAAGAGACCTAAGAACAACATACCTGGGACCGGAAATTCTAAAACTGTTGCATTTAAATGGCGAATATTGGTGGAATGTAATTTCAGAAGGAACAGACTTTGAACTAATTTTTGCCGTAACATTTCATTTAGAGAAACTGGAAAGTACCATGGCGGACCATCTTTGAGCTAAACTTTCTTTCGCTCACAAAAATATATCTGAGCTCCTTGACAGGGGACTATGAAAGATAACGATATAATACACGATTTCTGTTAAATCTGAATCTTTGTTGAATTGTTTTGAAAGTTTATGAATATGTGAAAATGTTTTTCTTTTGTATTTTAATCCTTTTTGATTATCTTGAATATTTAAAAGTTTGTAATGAACTATATAAAATTAAAAAAAATAAAAATAAGTGCATTGCTTTTCCTATCATGTGAGGCCCTCATGCTCATCATGACTCTAGTGATTGGGGTGGGGGGGAAGCCCACTGCATGCGCAGTATCTTTGTGTGAGTCAAGGATAGACATGATGGCCGTTCAGGAGCTGGAACTACACCAGTAGTTGCCTCTGGATGCATGGATATCATCCGCCATAGGGACTGGTTTTAGACCAGGGGAGGGACTGATGGAATCAGGGAGAAGGAGGTTCAGGGTGCAAAATTCCATGGATTTCACCAAGCAGATTCAAAGTGAAAAGTGTCATTGCGATGTCTGTCCAACATAATAGAAACATTGCAGTGATGGATTCCTACTCCCTCTGGGTCTCTCTGGAACCCCCTTAAAGAAAAGATGTATTTGGAAATGTTTGCACTGAAAGAACTGAAAGGCACTTCTTGTTGCTCGAAAAAGGGCTAATCCGGAGTCCATTTTGGTGCTAAATAATGTAGGTTTCCATAGGTTTTAATGTAATCCCACCTATGTATTGAAAGTGTTTACGAAGGCTTTGCCCAAATACTAATTTGTGCTGCTCCTGGTAAAGATCTGGGAGTCATCTTTGGGTGTAATTAATTTGTGGTTTGACAGGTTATAATGCTATCCCATCAGTTTGCAGTCATTACATTGAAAAACGAGGGAAAATCCTATTCGACCACATTCTTATGGATATCCATCCCGACTATACACATGAATGCTCAATAAGGAAAGGAAATAAAAGGTGGGAAAAAAGGTGAAGAAACGGAAAAAAGTCTGGAAGCGAAAGAAGAAAAGAATGTAAGGAAAATGTTTCCAAAATAGAGATTAAACATTTAGCCAATTCTTGACGGTGTCGCAAAAATGGGTAATTGGCATTTCTAAAATACATTCACTCCGGCCTTTTGTTATTAAAAGGGTTTCCAATGGTCTAAAGCCTGGGCAATGCTGAAAAGAGAAGAAGTTGTCCAGTAAACTGAGCCGTTTCCTGGTTCACCTACTGCCACCAAGTAACCTAACTAGTGAACTGCAGTTCAGAGAAGTGGTTGTAAAGGGGTGATTTGTATGAAGATCATTCCCCAGAGAGCCCAGCGCCGACCTAACAAGGGACACAGTCTCCGCAATGTCCCAGGAATCCTCAAAAGTTGTCTGACAGGACCCAGTGACGAGCAGCTTCCCCATGGCTGTATCTTCAGCAGGAAACCTTCATACTGAAAGGCCCTAACCTGAGAGCATCTTCATGGCCATCCACTTATCTCCGATGGACTACTGGCTGGCTGTTCATTGTCATGTGTGGCTAAGTGGTCCTTCCCTGTTAATCTTTGTGTGTGGTGGTGCTTATACAGTAGGCTGAGCGAATCCCACGCTGTACCTTAGTTCTGTGAGGTGAACTTGCTCTGGCATAAGACGTTATATGGTATGATGTGATAAGTCATTTATAACGCGCCTGTACACAAGTGTTTCTAGGCGTGAAACAATTAGCAAGCATTCCATAGCCCTATGTAGAAATAGTCATGTAAGACATGCAGCTACAGGCACTGGAAGCCTGGGCTGTGAAACGACTGCACTATTCCCTCCTCTTTCTTAGTTGCAAGCTTGCAACACATCTTAGAATGTAACCATTTTTTAGCAGGCCACCCTACATTTTTTTTTCCAACTACTTTTACCTACCACAGTCTGCTCTGGACAAATCTGGCATCCTTGGCAGCCCAAAATTAAAATTCCAGAGTTTGCCCCATTGGGCAATGTAAAAGGTAAAACTGTGTCAAAAAGCAATCATTATTTAACTAGGTGGCTGATGCACATGTTGAGCCCATCACACAGCCAAAAAACCAACGTTTTAGTAACTGCCTATTGCTCTTCTAAATTACTACACATAGACAATCTGATACCAGACACGCTTACAGCAAGCTTTCTTTCTGCAGTCACAATCTGTGGAACATCTTAATGGATTCACATGCACCCAAGCGATCACAAAATATTCCTTTTTACTTTGTTCATCACCCAATCCCTATGTCTGTGGCATTTCACACTCTTTCCCATGTATTTTATTTTATTATATTTAAAATGTATACAACACTGCTCCTACCTCGAGGTTCTTGGAATGCCTTACAAAGTTCAAAAGGGAGGAGTAGGAAAAGAAGTTACAATGTTTTCAGAACAGGATAGAAAGATTCGAATCGGCAAAGGATAGCAGGGGAGGTGGTCTGGCTGGTTAGGAGTTGGGTCGGAGGGGGTGTCAGTGTTGAGGCTTTTCCAGAGAGTGAAGATGGAAGGTGCAACATGAATGTGGGGTGGGTGGGTACTTTTGACTCCAAGCCCCCATTGGGAGAAGGCTTGATTTTTGTTTGTAGATTAGCTTGCAGAGAGGAATGCGTAGGAGATTATTTTTGGTTTGTCTGGTGTGTGTGTGGGTTATGGGTTTCAGGTTGTTTTGAAGGTAGGGAGGGGTTTTGTGGTGGATGGCCTTTTATCCAATGCAGAGTGCCTTGAAAGTGATTCCCTGCATTATTGGGTGGCAGTGGAGTTGTGAGGGGGCATGATGTGTGAGTGTTTTGCTAAGTGTAGAACCGTCAGACTGCTGAGTTCTGCATGGCTTGCAGGGGATGGTGGGGTGAAGGTGTTGTTGGGGAGCCCAGTGAGTATAGCATTTCTCTTTATTACAGCTTAGAGAAAACAAACTAGTGCCTAGACTAGGGCCAAGACATCAGGGAGGTGGATGCACCTTATCTTACGTCGGAGATGTAGCTGTAGCTCGTATGATTTAGTAACAATGGCTATGTGGTGCATGAAGAATAGGTGAGGGTTGATGGCGAGGCCTAGAGACTTGATTAGTTTGGACAGGATTATGTGTGGGTGGTCTGTGGTGAGTTCTTTGATCCAGGAGGTGAGGTCAAGTTTTTGTCTTGGGGGGGCCGATGAGGAAGCATTCTGTTTTGGATGGGTTGAGTTTGAGGAAGTGGGTGGCCATCTATGTGATGACGGCAGACAGACAGTTCTTGCGGGTGTAGAGTTGTGAGGGGGAGGATTTGCATGTCGTCTGCATATTGGTGGAAATAGATTTTGTGGTTGCTAAGAGTGTGTCCAAGGGATGAAACATATAGGTAGAAAAAAAGGAGTGACCAGGAGGATCTTTCTAGTACCCCATGGATGGGGTTTAATCAATAGAGGGGCATGGAGACAAATTGGGTCCCGTCAGTGAGGAAATAGACAAAGCAGTAGAGAACAGTGCCTGACAATTTCATCCTGTGGGAGAGGATGTTTAGGAGGATGGCATGACCAATATCATTGAAGGTTGAATAAATGTCAAGGAGGACTAGAAGGACTATCTGTCCCTTGTCTGTGATTTTATGGAGATCATCCAGGTTGCGGATATTTGCAGTCTATGTGCTGTATCTGGGGTAGAAACCTGATTAGAAGCACTTGAGGACTTTATTTGTGGTGATGTGCTGTTCTAGTTGGCTTGTGTCAAATCGTTCCATGATTCTGTGGAGATATAGCAGGATTGTGATGGGGCTATATTTCCGAGGGAGTGTGGGGTTGAGGGGTGTTTCTTGAAAAGGGGGGAATCTTACCTGTTTCCAGCACAGAGGTAATGACGTTGTGTGACAAAAAAGAGTTGATGACATTGACCCAGTATGGAGCCAGGGTGTTGATCATGTTTGATGCAGCCTGAGCTGGGCATGTGTCATTGAGGAAGTGGGCTGGTTTAGTTTTGGCGGTGAGGGTGACCGGGGTATCTTTGTTGATGGTGTGCATTGCGTCCCATGTGGTTCAGTGTTTGAGATTAGGGGGCGCTGTGGAGGGAAGGGATTGTCTGATGTTGAGTATTTTGGAGCTGAAGTAGTCCATGAGAGAGTTTCATACTGAGATTTATTGGATGTTGTAAGGGTGGATGCTGCTTTGGAGTGTGACTTGATATTATATGCTTCTGTGTGTGATGGTCATTGATTGGAGCTCTTTGACTTAGTGGTCAGATTTGTGGCTGCCTGTGATCATCTTGTATCTAGAGCAGGGGTGTCCTGCTGCAGGGGCATGGGTGCTTATGCCAGTCTCTTTCTAGGCACCTTGCTTTCTGTTTGCTCATGAGCAGGGAGCCATTAAACCATGCATGGGAGGTGGTAGTTGTAAGGTTTCTGTTTTTTTGAGGGGTGCTATTTGGTGCAATGCTTATGTGATTGTTGTGTTGTAACTGCTTAGAGGTGAAGTGGGATAGATGTGAAGTGACGGGGATGATTGGTCAGAGAGCTGTGTCTTTGATGTGTTTGATTTGGCTGGCTGAGGCTCTGAGGATGTATGGCAGGCGGAGGATGTTGTGTGGCAGAGTGAGTGTGCAGGGGATGGCAAAGTGGGTACCGATATTCATCTTTGCACAGATAACAAATGTTCACAGGACATTAGAGGTTCAACAGTGTTGCCTGTTATGTGTATTGGATAGCTTATTTTTTAGGTGAGGGTGGGGGGAGTGGCATGATGATACTGTTCAGAATGTTTTTTTTCTGGCTGGGAACTACAAGGGTTGAAATTGCCACGGTAGATGTTTTTTCAGGAGGAGCTGTGGTTGCTAGAAGTGAAATTGGACCATTCACTGTGACTGTTGGTATTGTGTTTTGGGGTGGTAAATTAGGTGGACAGTGCGTGATGTGAGTTTGATGGAGGGGAGAAGCTGTTTGCCAGTGCATCAAAGAATGTGTATGGTGGGTGCAGTTGCTAAGTGTCAGTGAATCATTTTAAATTATTTTACCATCGGTTTTAATGTTTCCCATTCCTATGTTAGGTGAGGTAATATGGGGAGAGCTTGTCAGGGACCATAGGTGCATTGTGGGGTTTTATCCATGTCTCTGCAGGAAAGAGAATGTCAGGGGGTATGTTTGTTGATGAGGCTGTTTATTTCATGTGCGTGTGTGTAGGTGAAGATTGGCAGTTGAGGAGTATGCAGGTATATGTAACTAGCTGTTTCAATGAAGCTATGTGTTGGATTTCGATCTGAATATATTTTGTGTTTGTGTGCTGCGTTTGCGTCATGATAGTGGCCCCCACTGGCAAACAAATGCTAACAGGGGGCACAGTAATAAAATAGAGAAATATATATGCTCCTAACCTTACCTCTGTCTGTCCTTTGCTCTGAGAACTGAGGCAATTGGAGGTCCAAGCAACTGGTCTATATTACCATGTTAACCCGGAATTAATTCAACAGGAAGCAGATAATAAAAATGGGCAATAACAAGGCAGTACTCGTTCCAGTCTTTCAGAATCAGCTGCACAGCAGGCAGGTAAGAAGTACAGGGAAGGTCGTGGATGCTATTTCCAAGCAGCAAGATGGTGAATTTGAAGAGGGATTAAGATTGTAACTCTGCCTGAAAACAAGAAGAAAGAGAAAATCCTCTCATTTTCACTCACTTCTTTTCCTCTGCAGACTAATGTCGAAATTCCCCAGGTGGGGGCACACCACTCAAGCCTTCAGACATCAGGTGTTCTGAGACCACTAAAGTGTTGATTTAGTGCAGTATAAAAGCCTTGTAACATAACATTGTGGGATGGCCTGTTGTGTTAGACAATATCAAATTCAACTGTGACAGTGGCATGCACATGGATTATGTATTGAAGTATTGAGCCTCATTGATGTAAAGCAGTATTAAGTCTCATTTAGCCATGCGCTCGGATTGATGAGGAAAACACAGTATTGAGCCGACGTTGGGCTGTGCATTCCTTTTCCTGATGCCAATGATGTAAAATGCCCTGCTAGGCTGTGCGCTCTGTTTCATAATGAAAATACAGTGTTGATCCCGTTGGGATGTGTTGCATGTCCCCAGAATACTCATCCGACCCCCGTAAGTCCCCCCCCAGCCACAGAGCCCACTGCATGTGATGCTTGCTGTGCAGGCTCCATGGTCATACTGTTGTGGCCGTGTCAACAACCCGTTTATTAGGAACACACGTGGCAGAGTTACGTCACTCTTCCAAGTGTGTTCCCTTAAAGGGGCACACTCCTCCTTTTTCATAACAAACAACAAAAGAGGTAAATACAGACACTTCAAAACATTACACCTCACATGAAATAAACACCCCTTTATTTGCTTCCCTCCCAGTCCCACAAGTCACTACACAGCCCGTGGGCTGGGCCCACCAGTTCAAGGGTCCAACACATAGTCACTGAGATGGGCAGGCTTCCCCCTCCTGACACTTTGGGATGCCTCCTGCCCGCCTCCCGGATCGGGCGCTCCTCACCTGCGTCCCCTTGACCTAGGGGACTCGGAAGGTGATCCAGGCCACCGCCCTCGTCTGCTACCTCGACACCGTCTCTTCTCTGGATCGCCTCTGGCCTGGTCTCAATGACCTTCTTGAAGAAACAGGCATTTTGGGTAACATTGGCAGTCCCATCCGATTCAGTCCATGTGACCAGGCTCATAAGTCAGTGAAAGCTTGCCTTGTGAATGCCCGTTCTTCACAAGCACTTGATCCCCGAGAATCAGCTGATGGGCCCAGAGCCCTCTCTTGATGTTCTCTACCTCTGTCCAGAGTCTCCATTCATGCTCCACCTGAGCATCCTCAATCACGTCCGGTTCTCGCTCCCGCACCTCAGGGATTAGACCCCTCGGACACTTCCAAAACATTGCTTCCACTGGTGCCATTCCAGTTGATGCATGAGGGGTGGCCCAATTTCCCTCAGGAAATGGTACAGCGCCCATTGCAGTCAGTGGCCCTGGCCATGAGCAATGCAGAAAACCTTGTTCAGAGTCCTTTTGAACCTCTCCGATTCGCCATTTGCATGGGGCTAGACTGGTGTGATTTTCCGGTGTTGTATGCCGTAATCCTCCATCAACTGGGTGAAGCTGTCCCCGTGGAACAGCGATTCGTTGTGAGAGCATAGGGTCTGAGGCAGGCCGTGGGTGGCAAAGATCTTTTCTAGGGCAATGGCCACCTTGTCAAAGGACACCAATTTGATAAATTTGACCTCGGGGTACCATGACCACTCATCCACCACCACCAAGAAGTGAGTGTTCCGGCCCATGGACCCAAAGTCTGCATGTACGTTCTCCCAAGGCCTCATTCCTCAGGGGAATCATCTCAATAAGGGTGTCTCTCTCTGTGCTGGGGCAGTGATCATGACCCTTGCCGAATAACCACCTTCAGGATTAGGAAGCACTCATCCTCGGCTGCCGCCCTTTCCAGCTCTTGGAGCGGAACTGCGTTTGGGGTTGCTGCCTCCACAATTAGCCGCACATGCTCATCAGCCTCCTTCCCACTGATGTCCCCATGTCCTTTCGCCCTGCCTCGGGGATGCCTAGACAGATAGTCTGCGGCCTTGTTACTGCCGGGCCAATACACCAATGAGACCCCATATTCCAGGAGCGCCAGCATCCACCTTTCAATCCGGGCTGGAGGTTTGGATGACGAGCCCGCCATGATCGGCAGCAGGGGATTTTGGTCCATCACCACTGTCTCCGGCCATCCCAGCACGTACAGTCGAAAATGCTGACACCCCCACAAGACTGCTAGGGCTTCCCTCTCGATCTCTGAGTTGCGCTGCTCTGTTTATGACAGTGCCTTTCTCGCATAGGCGATTGGTCTGATCTCCCCGTTAGCGTCCGTTTGAGTTAGGACTGCACCAAGACCAAATTGGCTTGCATCTACCACAATCTAGCCCTGGTGTCCTCAGCCATCAGCGCTCCCTTCACATCTTCGAATGTGGCCTGTTCCAGCAGACCCCACTGCCACGATGCCTCTTTCTTGGTGAGACTTCTCAGGGGCTCCGACATGGAGGCTAGGTTCTGGATTAACTGGCCACAGTAGGTATCCATCCCCAGGAAGCTTCGGATTTCAGATACATTCTCTGGGGGCTTTGCCTCCACAATGTTTTTCACCTTTCGGGGGTCAGGTGACACACCTCCCTCCTTGAATGTGAGCCCAAAAAACTCAATGTTTCTCTTGAGGAATTCACATTTTTCCTTATGCAAGGTCAGCCCCAACACCTGCAAACACTCCTGAGTCCTCACCAGCTGCTCCATGTGTTCCACCTTCATCTTTGCAAACACCACAATATCATCACTGATGTTTAGGGCACCCTCTAGATCCGCCAGGACTCCACAGATGATGTTTTGGAACACCTCTGCTGCCGATGACACCCCATAGCTCAGGCACTTGTATCTGTGCATGTCTTTGTATGTGGTAAAGGTGGTAATGTATCTTGAGTCCGGGTGCAACATCACGTGATGGAAACCCACCCATAGGTCAAGCTTTGAAAAGAATCGCGCTCCTTGCAGTTCTGCAATGATATTGTCGATTGTGGGCATGAGGTGCCTTTCTCGCTTGATGGCCTTATTCAGGAGCCGCATATCTACACAGATCCTCACCGAATCTGGTTGCTTTGGCTTCCTTACGATGACTATTGGTGACACCCACGGGGTAGGTCCATCCACTTTCTCGATGATGTCCAACGCCACCAAATTGTCCAGTTCTTTGTCTACCAGGTCCCGCAGATTGAATGGGACTTTGTGATGCTGGAGTGCAATTGGCTGCATGACTCATCAATGTGCAGCCTCACAGGTTCGCCGGCCATTCACCCTATTCCTTCAAAGAGCTGGCTGTACTTCATGAGAAGCCCCTGTACATCTTCCACAGACACTGAATAGGTGAAACTCACAATGCTCAACGCTTCTGCTGCCGCACAGCTCAGGAGAGTGTTGCTTCTGATGCTAATCACATAGAATCGCGCCTTGATGGACGACCCTCCATGCACAACTTTCGCCACAAATGCTCCGGCCAATGGAATGGATTGCTCAATGCCAAAAGTGAAGATCCACGACTTGGTCTTCTGTAGTGTGGGCGGTGCCACCATGGCATCACAGTGCACCCTGGCCATTACGTTGACTGATGCCCCTGTGTCCACCAACACCGGTACCGTTGACTCATTGACCTTCACGAGGCACTGTGGTGGCCTTCTAATGGAGGCACATAGCACACTGATGCTGGAGATAAAGAAAATGTTCTCCTCCTCCTCCTCCTCATCTTCTACGTGAGCCACACCATCATCTCCCTGGTCTTCTTGGGAAATATTGGGCGGTTGCTGTGGTCTGAAGAGACCTGCCCTTACCGGCCCCCTCTACACCACAACTGGCACCAGTGCTCTGCACATATGGGCATAGTGGTCGAGTGCCCCACAATGTCCACAGGCTTTCCCCTCGACAGGGTACTCTGCAGGGTGTGGAAGATCATACCCACACTTGAGGCAGGATTCGATGGTTCTGGCACATCTGTCATGCTGGCCACCACTTGGACGGCGGGCTCCTCTTCCTCCTTGATCTCGGCCCACTGCACACACCTCCTCTGTCTTCCCTGGTCAAATTGCCCCATCAATTTCTGACACCCGCACCTCTGACATCTCATGACACCGACCTAGCTCCAATATGCGGGGCAGCGTGAGTCCCGGTTCCCGCAGCACTTGCTTTCTCAGCTTTCCAGATGAACAGCCCTGTATGAGCTGGTTCATGACCATGGTCTGGGGGTTCTCCCAGGCACACGACAGCGACATCTGGTGCACACATCCATAGAATGTGTCCAGAGGCTCATCGTCTTTCTGTCTTGCACTGCACATAACAAAGTGTTCATAGTCTGCGTTGGCCAACAACATGAAGTGCTCGCTCAGTGCATTCGTAGCTCCCATGTACAATGCATCCGCTGGTGTCAGGGACTGACAAATGTCATGCACTGTCCTGCCGAGTATAGAAGTGTGGCCACTTTGCTGTCATCAACTGTCTTACCCGTACATGTCCAGCTGATCTATCCAAAGCCTCCACCTTGGTCCAAGGCTTGACAGGGCCTCAGAAATATCAAACTCGGCCATTGGTGTCAGCGCCCCTTGCTGTCTCAGCGCATGAGCATCCACTGGGCCTGCTGGTCCTGCTGGCGCCGCCTGTGCTCCTGCACCGCCATCCTGGTCACCCATGGTGCTGAGCGCGCGAGCACCCCATGTGAGCACTGGTGCCGCAACTCACAAATGGCCCTCCTCCAGGCAGAATGCACTAAAATATTGAGCGTGCCAATGTTAGCCATCACTCCCATTCGAGCTAGTTCTGGTAATTGCCCCTCCACCAAATCCACACAGTCACAAAATGCGTCTTCTAGCACCCTGTCCAGAATGTCAAAAAATTGGACGTGCAGTCACTTGCCACCACTGCACCATAGGGCTTGCTGTTTTGATAGGCCCTCCACCAATGTCCAAACAGCCATGAAAAATGGGGAAGCCTTCCTAGCCGAATAGGCCAAAAGTTGCAAAAATTGAGTGGGGTGGGTCCCAGGGGAAGAGTTGAAAGAATAAAAAAACTCTAGGCCTGCCCTTTCTCCTCACCTCACACTCGACCAGTAGAAAGTGTCCAAAACACTCCAAAATGATTGATCAGCAGCACAATGCAGCCTCTGGCGCAAGGGGGTTCCGAAAATTACACAGTGGAGGTGCACAAGCACTCCTAATATGAGTCACAACCCTCACCACCACATGGACAAAATGGCAGCCCATCGCATTGACTTCGCCGGCTCCGTAGCATGTAAATATGGAGAAAATGTCCCCCACATTTTTCACCACCTTCGCCCAGCGGGTCGGCGTCAGACCAATCCCTCAACTTCATCGCCACTGTTGCATGTCGCCAGAATACTCATACGGCCCCTGTGAGGCCCCCAAGTAACATAGCACACTGCACGCAATGCTTGCTGTCTGGGCTCCACGGTCTCACTGTCGTGGCCATGGCAACGCCCCGTTTATTAAGAAAACACATGGCAGAGTTGCTTTACTCTGCTGCGTGTATGCTCTTAAAGGGGCATGCACCACAGGATGTGCACTCCTTTACCTGATGCCAATGATGTAAAATGCCCTGCTAGGCTGTGTGCTCCATTTCATAATGAAAATACAGTTTTGAGCCCCGCTGGCTGTGCGTTCCTTTACCTGATGCCAATGATGTAAAATGCCTTGCTGAGCTGTGCGCTCTGTTTCACAATGAAAATACAGTATTGAGCCCTGTTGGGATGTGCGTGCAAATTGATGATGGAAATGCAGTAAAATTCCACTTTCATAAATGTGTGCTGTTAAAAAACTCTTTAAATGAGATCTATACTAGCACAAAACACCCCTATCTCGCAACCTGCTCCCACCACATCACAGTATTATGCCCACTGCACACCAAAGCCCTTCCACACTTCACGCAGAAGCCACCTACGGCACCCACCCACCAAACCTGCATCTAGTAGGACCCTTCTAGACCCCTACACACTACCAAATCCAGCCCTAATTGCTGCATCCAACATAACAAAGTCCAATCTGACACCTGCCATTCACCTCTCTGGCACCATGCTGCCTCAGGCTCACAACAACACTATACCATTGCACGCTACAGCCCACCAAGGAAAAGACCCCTGTCTTCCTCATTCACTAGGAACTCAAAATTCACCTATGCATCCTACAACTACCATATTGCCTGGACCACCCTGTAAAACCATAGCCCCCACAGTCCAAGTCCAGTTCAACATAACCAACCCTAATCCTGAAGACAGCACACTGCACTCACACATCATCAGAGGAGCATCAACCAATGCCAGGTCTCTGGCAGCCCACGCACTTGACATTGCTGACCTGATCACCGCAAACAAAATAGACCTGCTATCGATTTCTGAGACATGGCTTCATGCAGCCTCAGGTCCAGCTCTCTCCTTGGCTCTTCCTGCAAACACAGAATAAATGGAAGAGGTGTTGGAGTTGCTGTTATAGCTAGGGACTCCCTAACCATCACAGATACCAACACCATACAATCTGGGGAAATACTAATTGTCAAGCTTATTCTCTCACACACAGCCACAGCAACCATCCTCCTGATCCCTCCCCCAGCCCTCTACTCTCCTTTGAAGACGGAACGGAATTACACTTATCCTCTATGCAAATTCCAAACCCACCTCTAAAATCATACTCCTTGGAGACCTACATTTAGGCTTCAACAACGACACCGACTCTAATGCCCTCTCCCTAGCCAACATCCTTGGTGCCGCAGGATTCACACAATGTATCACAACTCCCAGCCAAAATAAAGGCTGAATACTAGATTGGCTTGCACACCTGAATTATGGCATCACAATTCTATCCAACATATCCTGTCCCTGGTCTGACAACAATATCGTTACCTTTCAGCTACCCCGACCGCAAGCACAGCACATCAAGCCCTACCTGCTGCCCACCATACCAATAAGAAATTTCAGAACATCACCCATGCAAGCATTCTGCCCTTTTTGAAACCGCTGAGAGAGCAAGCTGTACCTATCATCGACCCAACCATCCTAGTTGACAAATACAACCAAACCTTGGCTATTGCCATTGACACAGTAGCCCCGTTGGCCAATTGAAAAGACAAACCCATCGCTCACATCAACAGATGATTCACCCCAGACCTGAAAATACTCTACCTTGAAATGCACAGCAGAAACTTCATGGAGCAATAACTGCAATCAGCTAAACAAAACCCAATTTACTGCCACAACAAAAGCCTACAAACAATCCATCCTCCAAACAAAAAATCACCACCTACAACACCAGACTTGCCAAAGCGAACTTTAGCACTGGGAAGCTCTTCTCCATATTGTGAGAACTAGAATCCCCAGCCCCACCCAGCACCAACTGTACCAAAGACACCACCCTGTGTACAAACATACAACATGCCTTGAGCAAAATATCCATGCTTCAAGAAAAAAATCCAGCAACAAATAAATACATTTCCCACCACCAAGACCTCCCTGACCAGAAACCCCAAGTCAACCAGCTCACCGTCCTGCTATTCAAGTTCAAACCTGTCTCAGAAAGCAATGTCATAACAATCATAAAGGGTCTCAAGCCCTCCAGATGTCAAGGAGACATCTGCCATGCCCCAGTCATCAAAGACTGCGCTGAAGCCTTAGGGTCATTCATTTCTTCCCTCATCAATATTTCAATCTCCTCAGGCATTGTGCCAGCCAACTTAAAAGATGCCCAGGTTCTACCGCTCTTAAAAAAGAAAGCCCACAGTAGACCCTGACATCCCTACTAACTACCACGCCATCACAACTGTACCATTCCTTCTGAAAATATTGGAAAGAGCAGCCTACCTACAGATCCAACAACACTTGGAATCCAACAACCTCCTTGATTTGTGTCAATCAGTTTTAGACCAGGCCACAGGATTGAAACAGACCTACAAAATTTAGAAAATCAGCTTGATGAATCCAAAGGTGATGGCAAACTAGCCTCCTCCTACTGCTTGATCTCTCAGCCGCCTTTGACTTGGTAGATCACCAAATACTATGCCGACACCTCCACTCCTAGGTCCACTTCTCCCCTGAGGCTACTACTTAGATTTCTTCCTTCTTATCAAACAGAACCATGAGAGTCTTTCTACTTCTGCCTCAGTTTCCTCTACCCCTGTCCCTTGCGGTGTCCCCCAAGGTTCTTGTTCATCACCCACACTGTACAATATATTCACCAAGCCATTGTTTGATTTACTTGACGGCCAGGGAATTTCTTACACAAAGTACGCAAAAAATATGCTGCTACTCCTAGCCATCATGGGTGTCTACCCCACCGACTCTGATTCATTGAGAAGAGTATACCAAACTATCCAAGCATGAAAGGTGACACATATGCTCCGTCTCAACAACTACAAAACTAAACTGCTCTTAGTCGGCTCACTACCCCTCCTAAACAAACTTGACCTGGCAAACAAAACTTTCAACATCAACGGGATCTCTATCCAGGTAGCCAGCACCATCAAAACACTCGGGGTATAGCTAGACTCTTCCCAATAACTTTCCAGGCACGTCAATGGTATTGCCTCATCAGCAGCCTACACCACAACACTTATCTATGCTTGTAGACCGTTCCTCTCCACAGAAAGCTGCCTCACTATCACAAGAGCTTTAATAGTTTCCAGATTGGACTACTGCAATGCCTTATTCACATGTACATCTGCCGGTAACCTTAAGAAGCTTCCAATCAGACAAAACAATGATCTAAACTTTAGATTCTAAAGGCAGCTCTGAACATTGCAAAAAAAGAACATATCTCGCCAGCCAGAGTAAATGCACACTGGCTACCAATCAAAGAGTGCATCTGCTTCAAAACACTAGCCATAACTCAAAAATGCATCTCAAACTCTGCCCCAAGATACCTAGCCTCCAAATTCACCAAAACCTCAGATGCCAGACTTACCCGCACGTCCCACACGAATCACCTCAACACCCAAATATTTGGACTTCAAAGAGCTGGGGGTGCCAGCTTCACCGTTATCACCGCCAACAATTGGAACACCCTCCCACCTTCCTTGAGACTTGAACATTCATATTGGACACTCTGCAAGCAGCTCAAAACGCTGCTCTTTTCCCAAGAATCCTAGAGGTGATCGATGCATCCTTCATTTCCAAACATGCTTCCTGTACTTCCTTGCTGTACTTGCATGTTCTGAAAACTCACAAGGCATAGTAGGTTTGGCCGTCCCTTCCCCCACTGTAATTTATTTGTATATTTTAATTGTATTGCAATCCCATGTTCCCTCCCTGTTGCCCTGTGGGCGCTATAAAATAACAAGCAAACAATAAATAAATAACATAAAAAGGGAGAAAACAAAACACAACCTTTTTGTAATTAAATTAATCTTCTGGGTTGGTTGCAGACTTAAATACAAGGAAAGACAGATCATGGGGGTGGGGAGGATGACATTTGCAGCAGCCTACAGTGTACTCATCCTAGGCTGGAAGCACCAAGGTGACTTCAAAATGAGCCTCAATACAAGTTGTATGGATCAAGTTCTCTCCATAGTCTGCAACACAAAGGAGGGAATTTTATGTGGATTCAAGTACTGAATAATCCTCAAATCCACTGCCATCCTAATCAAGCATGGCATGAGGAAGATTCTGTTACTTCTCCAACCAAAACTTCAACAACAACTGGACAAAATGGAGGAAAATGTAATAAAAGAGCTTATGGAATCATCAGATTAGATCGCTCCCATCGTGCCAACCTATATATTAGGAATGGGTGAGATTCCTCATGTTTGAACCTAAATCATTGAACAAGAACATCTTTATAGCCAGCTGCCCCTTACCAAACATCAAGGAAATGGTCAACCTAACAAAATGTGCACATGTGTCCCCAACACTTATTCTGAGGTTGGGCTACCATCAAATCAAACTGACCCCCGAATCAAATTACAAGACAACCTTCATGAATTCTTCTTCCGGCACCTTCACATTTCTATACCATTGCAAGTACAGCAGCCGTTTTCCAATGCCTTGTAACCAAGTTATTTAGTTAGGCAAAGATGTCATCTTTTTCCAAAAAGACATTCTAGTCTACATGAGGACACTGAAGGAGCACAAAAGCAATCTTAAGCCTGTGCTCACCATCGAGTAGAACAGATGCCTCACCCGCACACAAGAGAAGTGTAAGCTATTTTGAAAAGAGGCCAACTACCTAGGACACACTATCTCAGCAAATGGTGTCGGTATAGGCACATTCACCAAAAGAAGAAACCATGTCATTTTTATATCTGTGGGAATTCCATTTGCAATTCATTCAAAACTTTGCAGCCAAAGCCCAACCCCGCCGAGACTTGTTGAAAATGTGTGTGAAATGTTCCAGAAGGCTCCCCCTAGTATAACACCTTTGTGGACAGCAAGGAAGTCCTAACACATATTCTACTAACTGTCCTGATGATGGATTCCAGCAACAAGGGGCTGGGGTTGGCAATGTCCCAAACCAAGGTGAGAGAAAGAGAGTACATAGTAGCCTTCACCTCACAGGCGTTAAGATGCACTGAAACCCACTACTACACACTTGATAAATAGCCAATGGCGCTAATCTGGGCAATGCGCCACATTAGACGATTCATAAGGGGTGTACCCTTCACACTACATGCGGACCAGACGCCCCCTATTTAGAATCCTAACAGCTGGTGGGAATATTAAAGTTTCCCCCCATTTCGCCCAAATATCAGCCAGAATACAGGACTATACATATGAGGTGATCTATAAACCGGGTGAAGTCCGAAGATGAGTAAGACATGGGCCTCATGGTTGATGCTGTAGATGAGAAGAACATCTCAGATTGTGACTGGACCGAGGCAGACGGGCAACACCTGGCAACAGATGCATTCAGGCAAAGGATATGCAAAGGCTGGCCCCCTGCAAAGGCAGGCAGTGAGGAACTCAAACCATACTTAAAAGTTGCCGACAAACTCAGCACAAGAATTCATTTGTACAGGCACTGTATCATTCCCCCAGCAGCATTATTACTAAAGGATCATGCAAGGCACCCACGAGGGCCACTCTGGCATCACCTTAAGAAAGGGGTTATCCTGTAAAGACTCTGTTGGCCAGCCCTGGATGCTGAGATTGACTGTTTTATTAAGTCCTGCCAGAAGTGCTGGGGAAAAGACAAGACACTCATACCCGTGTCACCCCGATGACCCCAGTTGGACTTCCACAGGGCCTGTGGTAAAAAATTGGTCTAGACTCTAAAGGGTCTTTCCATGCATTACCTAGGGACAAGAGGTTTGCTGTCGTCCTCATAGACTATTTTTCAAAATGGCCAGAGGTGGAATTTGTGGAGCAGATTACGTCAACTGCAGTCAACTTTCTCAAGACAATCTTTACCTGAGAAGGACGACATGAGAAAATTGTAACTGACAATGGGGTACAGCTGGTTTCACATGAAATTAAAAGATTGTTGAGCTGCGCATATGTCAAGCATTACATTGTAGCACTTTACCACCCACAAGCCAATAGCCTTGCCAAGTTGAATAGGCGTGTGAAGGGCGGGGTGGAAACTGTTCTACTGAATGGATACCCAGCAGACGGAAATATAAAGACACCAAAATCGAATATACTCACAGAGGTACCCCCTTTGTAGTGATCTAGGGAAGATTTTGCACATATCTAAATACTGTGCCATCATATATTTTTCAGATCAATGCTGCAGCTTCTTATTTACTTTTCATGATCGCTGCTTCTCCTATATGTTCTGCCCTCAGCTTTGCTCCTTTTCCCCTAATTGTCCTGTGCAGCAGAGTAGGGGTGCTGTTAGGTCTGGAAAAGATCAGGGGCAAAGCTCATTTTGGGACTGGCGGGACTCCGGCTACGACCCAGGCGGTAAGTTACCGCCTGGGACGTGACTTTACCACCATGGCGTAAACTACGTTTACGCCATGGTGGTTGGCGGACTTACCGCCCCATTCCGACCTTGGCGGGGCGGTAAGTCCCCAATCCCCATTTACCCTTCCCCATTCCCATTTTTGCCCCATAGGGCATAATGGGAGTGGGGAAGGCGTTAATTACGCCACCGTAAATTACGGTGGCGTAATTAACTCCATGGTCCCTTAGCGCCATGGATTTTAACACCTGCTAAAAGCAGGTGTTAAAAGCGCCATGGCGCTAAGGGACCTCGTACTCAGGCGGTAAGGGTCGGCGCTGTTAACGCTGCCGTAAACCCCTTACCGCCTGGGTCGTAATGAGGCCCATAGCCTTTTGTTTTTAGCCCCTGAGCTTCTATCCGGGGCTAAAATCAAAAGACCCGGGCTATAGTCCCCTCAGCCCCCATAGCAACGCCTCTGCAGAAGAGTGTCTTTAATTGATGTTATTCGACCTGTTTGATCTTCTATTATCAGTCTCTTGGTTGCACAATGTTCTCAAGGGTGGTCAATACATATTCTGACCATGTCTGCAGGAAGCGTTCTGGCAAATTGCCCTTCCTCAACTAGGGGCCTATGGAACTGTTAATTGGATTGCAGAATAATACTGCAATAAACGAACATTTAAAGGAAGTCAAATTTGGTTACAGACTGGATATCTGGCTTTCTTAGGGCTTGCGGCAAAGTGCAACACTCTGCCTTTTTACATAATTCAGATTAAGTGGAGGTCAATTTTGCTTCTTTTCTTTTTTCACAAATGATTATTTCTGGTGTAGGCCTCTGTACCCTCAATTTTCACATTCAAGAAGATTCTGGCATGTTAATTTCTGCAGACTCTTGAGAAGCTGTACAGTAGGTAGAACGTGGGATTGAAATTGCATTTGCATTGATTTTTATAATTATATTGTTATTTCTGACGTTAGGTTTTAGAAAATTAATATCCATATGTCCAGAAACATTCAGATACAGGTTACAGCTTCCTACCGAGACATTGCTTTATAAAATCACCAAGTCAGCTAAACAAATGGAGGTATTCTTCAGATATCTTTCGAAAAGAGTTCCAGTTCATCCCTAGTTTGAAAGGTTATTCTTTCCATTGGATCGAGTTGTGATAAATCCTCTATTTAGTTTTCCACCTGCTGTAATTCTTTGATTTTCCAGATCCTAAGAATTATTACCTTTCTCGCACCCAAGGCTTCCCTTGTCTGGCCAGAGTGCAGGGTTTTCCTCTCTGGTGGGTCATTTGGTAGTATTAGTTTAGGGTTTCTGTGTAGGCAAAGGCTACAGCACACATTAATACGTCTATAATTTCATTCTAAAATGGTGTACCTTGGCTTCAGTCTACTCGCAAGTGAGACAGAGATCCTTTCCCTGGGAGCCCATTTTAGTCTTTGGATTAGATCAGAAATCCTGACAGGAGCAACGTGCAGCACACTCAGGTATTTTAAAAAGGTAAATGTTTAATAAACAAAACGTGATTTTACCTGTATGTTTAGAGGCCAACAACCGGAAACCCCCAATACAATTTGGATGTAGAAAACGTTGGGACACACATAAATCCTCAAAAGATATTGTGAGTTTATAAACATTTTTGTTTATGTAAGATTGTTAAAAGTTGACACTTATATGTACTATGAAAACAATGCTCCCCTTTCGTACAAGGGTATTTGATCTCCCACAGATCCTCTCCTGGTCACTATCCCACTTGACTAAGTATCTGTTTTGGGGATCTGACTGCACGTCCCGTGGGCAATTTATGTCCAGAAAATGTTCCCTGCCAGCTGCAATGCATGAAAAATGGGAAACGCAATGGTACGCTCAGCTGCAGGTACTGAAGAATTAGCTTGGACAAAAAGTAGTGTATTCATTTCGTATTTATTTTCATTTACCTGCTTACCCGCACTGTTAGATCTTCAACCATGAGTCCAGTGCTCCGTGGACCGTGCAACCAAGCACCACAGCTCTATGTATCTCCTTAGTTCTTAATGTGCAGAGCCCGGGAGACAGTCTGCTCACTCTATCTATCTATCTATCTATCTATCTATCTATCTATCTATCTATCTATCTATCTATCTATCTATCTATCCCTCTCTCTCTCCCTCTCGCGCTCTATCTCTCTTTCACAGAGAGAGAGAAAGAGAGAGAGATAGAGAGAGAGAGAGAGAGAGAGAGAGAGAGAGAGAAAGGCCTGAATGTTGCTCACATTGATGACTCTTGAGATGGTACCTAAGTGGCTGCTGGGCCCCATTTCAAGAGATTGCACAGTGAGGACCCCGGAGAGGGTGTCTCCGGTCACCTGCACTACACTCATGTGCTGAGGACAAGCCTAACAGGCCCAACTGATGGCTTCCTCATCCTTAGGTTTGCTCTGTCAGACCATCTGGGGCACAGTCTACTATGCCACAACAGTTCCCACAGGGACTGTGTTGAAGAATAATGAACCCCTCCTGCAGAGTCCCATGTCTCAAGTTGAGGGTAACAAAGAGACTTCTCATATTAGGCACCTGCTGCACATTCTATATGTGATATAATCCAACAAGGAAGAGCAAAGACGTCTGTGTGTGTATTTGAATTTGCACTTTGCTAAGTGATTTCTCAGTCAGAAAGGTAAAAACAGTTAGCAAGCAAATAGTCTACCTCTTCACCTCTATATTGGTAGCATGAGCTGAACTCCTCAGAGATGTGAGTCCAAAATGGAAGCATCCAAACAGAAATAGTACAGCAAATTCCAAAAGAATCGGACTGTCCAAGCAAGGTTCCATAAAACAAGTACTTAAGCACAGGTCATGAATAACAACACTGCACACCCATACCTGTAAGGTACACAGACAGATAAAGCAGGCTACAGCTATATAGACTGTACACTCTAGAAAGTATAATGCAACTGGGACAAATGTTCCATTCATTAGCTAAGGTACAGGGTTTGAACAAGACTTTGAGGCCATGGGGTGAATGTATCTTGAAAGCAATGTATGAGGCCTCTAGTCCATTCAAGCTCTACCATAGCCTCCTTTTGGTGTTTGGACAGCATCCATAACTTTGTGTGGTTTGAGTCATGGTTTGATGCTGTGATCTGGCTGGATAGGATTTGGATTGCAACAACAGAGCTAGGTTGAATAACTAAAAGGAAATAACTACAGTCCCTAACCGTTACAAAAAACAGTCTTCTGAGCACAACAACAATGGTTGTTTGGGAGAACAAATCAGTGTCGTTTTTACTATCATACGACTCAAACAATGATTGGAGAACAATTATCTGGCTGTCCCTAGTGGAAGAACACTGTGTCCCTGACAGGTGTGCCTGGCCCTGGGTCGGATGGTGCACCATCCGTCACCCAGGGCCAGGCACTCCTGTCGATAGGATTTGAGCACCACATCAATGAACAGCGACAGCTCAATGAGGTGCCCATACAGCAGGTGAGTTGCACGGTTCGATGGGCATCTTGAGTAAAGAAAAAGGTGATTTGGTACCAGCATCTTGATTCAGGGAATTGGATCAAAATATTGATCTCTGAGGAATGGCTTAGAAGTAGGTGTCTCAAGTGGGGTCCTGGAGGCTCGGAAAAACAATGGACGTTCAGTGAAAAGGCAACAGTCAGGTCTGAGAAGTACCGCTTCTTACAGGTGGTTCAGTCATGGCTCAACTGTCTCTAAGTGTCTTGAATCAGAAATGCTCAGATTCTGGAAGCAGAAAGGCAAAGGGTAATACCAAAGGACTGATGAGGGTTGCAAAACAGGTTCCCTTGAAAATGTGAGCTTTCTTCGTCTTCTTTCCCCATGCCAGAGAAGGTTGCCAAAGTCACTTGCAGCATGCTTGCCTCAAAAGCTGAAGTGAGCATTCTAAGTACCAGATTCTTAGCATAAATCAAGATTTTGGTTTTCTCTTTCCCTTTGGGTTTTTTAGAGAAAGGCTATTTAATGCCTCCTGGAATGTATGTTCACCCAAG
This sequence comes from Ambystoma mexicanum, assembly GCF_040938575.1. Taxonomy (NCBI): domain Eukaryota; kingdom Metazoa; phylum Chordata; class Amphibia; order Caudata; family Ambystomatidae; genus Ambystoma; species Ambystoma mexicanum. Next base: position 413,534,257 of record NC_090941.1, on the reverse strand, counting down.
GAAAGAAACCTTTGAACTGTTTTAATCTCCAAGAATATTTACCAGAGGGAAGTGGTCTCACTGCTCATAAACCTGAATCCAAGCAAGTGATTGTAGTATTTTCAAGTCCTATGCTGAAAGCCAAACCATACAACACCACTTTTTAAATAAAGTGACATCCTTCTTCCACTGTCATACTTATATTTATGCAAAAGGTCATATAGGATAAAAGGAAGTGATTCATGGCTTAATTCGTAATTCCTAATGGCAGAATGTGTCTTTTCTATGTCACTTGCTCCCTAGCTATTGCTAGCTCCCCACAGCTCCGGTCTACTGTAGATCAAAGAGTCGTGGGGGGCACTTTTGGGTGTGCCCCTATTGATCCGGGGCATCGCTGAACCGAAGCTTGGTAACGGATCCCTGCAGCGAATATCCATAGCTTCTGGCGGCCTGCCCGTGGGTGTGCTGATGCGAATTGGGGCTTCCGGCTCAGAGGCGGGCACCTTGCTTGTGCTGGTCTCCGATGGAGAGGCTGCATGTGTGACAGTGCGGTGACCCTCCTCCCCCATTACCTTTATATATCCTTCTCGAGAGGCTGGCTTTGGTGAGACACTAGTGCCCTGGGGAAATTGCCTGGGGCACTGGCAGCCTTGGCTGCAGGGAGAAATACTCTGATCCCAACGATCGAGGAGGGCACACATTAGCGCTGCATATTGGTGAGCGGTGAGATGGCTGTCACCTACCCTGTCAGAGCTTGATTGAGAGCTGGGGCCCAGTTGATCTTGCCCCATTCTGGCGTGACCCGGTGCACTACCCATACATACGTGTATAACTGCTGACGAAGCCGTGTGAAGGTTTGGCCTCTCAAATTACATCTTCTGCTTGATCTGTTGGGCCTGGTCTGGACCGTGGTGCTGATCCGGGGTGCTATACCATGGCCCCAGGGTGCAACTATTAATTGCCCACGTGCAGACTCTCACCCAGATGTGTTGTTCCTGCCATAAGCATATCATCTTTAGCATTTTGGTGGCATAAGCATCAGCTGGCCCTGGGCGTTTTGTTGTCTCATCACTCTATGTGCTTTTGGCCTGCAGTCGCAGTGTCCTGCCTAGTAGAGGTGGGATGAACTGAATTGTGAAGGTGACATCACATTGGGCCGCAGCTAATAGCGCAGCAGTGCGACTTTGGTGGCTTCTGGCTCTTGGGGGCACCCGGCTGGCCGTCTCTAGTGATCTGTGGCACTTTGGGCCCACCGCTCCGACTCCTTCTCCCATCTGCCCCTGTGCTACCCTGTCCTTTTCCAGCATGCCGAGAGGGGCTGGCACTGGGAAAAAGACTGGCGTGATTACATTTACTAAGGCAGCCCACCCGCAAGGAGACTGGGACACCATCTCAACCTCAATTTACACAAGACACCAGTACCACTGAGCTGCCCACCAACATTCACACAAATGATGGAGGCAATGACTAAATGATTTGCCACAGTGAATGCAAAACTAGAAGACATCACTGAGAATGTTACCTCCATACGTACGCAACTGGCGAAGGGGGTTTTGCGGATAAATGAAGCTGAGGAGAGAATTGGGCTACAGAAGACAACGTACAAAAGCTCCAAAGGGAAGTGACTACTTTTACGAAAGATATGAAGCTGGTCAAGAGTAAATGTGATGACCTGTAGTCCCGATCAAGAAGAAGCAATATTTGCATAGTGGGGGTTCCCGAGGATGGTCTTTCTGAAGTTATGGAGCAGACGGTCGAGTATTTACTTAAGGAGCTCCTTGATGAACCACACTTGTCACCCTTTTTGTGGTGGGGAGGGCGCATCGCGCATTGACCCAAAGATCGAAACCTGGTGGCTTTCCCCAGCGGATCATTGTGAATATCTTGAGCTACTTAGAAAGAGATCAGGCTTGATAGAGACAAAAAGGAGCTACTGTTAGACTCTCAAATTGCAGGATCTTTCCTTACTTTTCAGGGGCAGTCCAGCAAGGACATTGTCAGTTTTCAGGGGTCAAGAAGTTGCTGCGAGAGCGAAATATCCAATATGCTATGTTGTTCCCAGCCTGCCTACGCTTCCAATTTTAGGAGAAGCTACACTTTTTCACAGTATCGGAGGAGGCATTGAAATTCATCGAGGCCAAAATTCTGATGAGCAGCACAAGTAATGAAGCGTCAGAGGTTCAACAGCCAGGCTGACTGTCCTTTCTTTACATGACCACTTTCCAAGACACATGAGCACTTAGTACTTACTTCTATGTGCACTGTCACTAGGCTATATATGATTCAGTTGTAACCTGAAGTTGGTGCCCTAACAGCAATGGCTAGCCCCATGGCAATTGCTTGGAATATTTTGCTGTTTGTATCCACAGTGTTAGTGGTTTGGGATTGGTCTCCATTGGGACAGGGGTGGAGAGGGGGTGGTACACTGCAGGTTGGGCGGTGGCAGTGAGGGTGGGTAGGGTGGGATCGGGGTGGGCTGATGGCTGGGGCTACAGTCCGGCCTTTGCCCTGGTGGGGGTTGTATGGGTAGGATTTGTGGAAAATTATAAAAAATGTCTTGGCAGATGGGCACGTGAAGTTAGATGGGTGGGACTGCGGTGTGCTGGGGGACTGGACGGGGACACAAATTGGGCACATTTAGGAGTGAGTTAACGCAATGCAGACCACAGTGTTAAGCTGGAACATCAGAGGATTGGGGAAATACACCAAATCAAGGAAAATTGTGGCATCCGTGAATAGACACAAAGCTATTATCCTCCTTCTTCAGGAAACACATACTGTGGCGAATACTAGTTGTGGAATAGCACCTTCCTGGTGTGAAAATAGATACGTCACCTTCTACTCGACTCAGTCATGGGAGTGATGACCCTTATTCATAAATCGTTGAGGGTCACTGAGAAAATAGTGCATAATGACCAGGAGGGGCGGTATGTGGTTGTACTTGGTATTATTGAGAGAATTGAGCTTCTACTTATGAACACATATGGTCTGAATGTAGACTCCCTGGAATATTTTGATGTAATAGCTGGGGTACTAGACAAGGATTTAATACTTGATCAAGGAGGTATGATGTAATATGATATGATATGATATGGCATTTGTAACGGGCCTATACACAAGTCAAGTGTTTCAAGGTGCGACGAGGCAAGGAAGTGAGAACAGAGGGAGGACAGAGACAAAGTGCAGGAGAGGGGGAAGGGAAAAGTGCCAGGGGAAAAGGGATTAGGCAGTGCTGTACATGGGATCAAAACAATAACAAGTGCGGCCAGCAGTTGGCAGGGGCAAGGGAGGCCCCAGCCGAAGAAAGAGATCTACCACCAACATGTTGCTTGGACAGAACAAAACGGGCACTGCCCCAAAGCATAAGTCTAGGGCTTTGGGCCTTCTGTCATATCACATTGACTCTCTGGCCTTGCGGGATGTATGACGCCTGTTCCTTCCATACTCCAGGGAACATACATTTTATTCCTCAGTGTACGATCTGGCCTAATGCATTGACTTTTTTCATATCCAATTTCCTAGTGGGCAGGCTGACATCCTTCTGCATACCCTGTCTGATCATTCCATCCGTGGTGTTGTGCCTGAGCATAGATAAGCCCCTCACCCGGGGAAGATCATGTTGTTTCAAATCGGAAGCAATGGGAGATATTCTTTTCAAGGCTGACATTAAGGCAGATATTGCAATTTCTTTCTACTGTAATGCTGCTGATGCTACACCAAAGGACGTGAAATAGCAGACATTTAAAGTCTATATTAGGGGTATGGCGATCTCCAGGGAAACTGGAGTTTTAAAAATGATCAGGAGGACCTACAAAACTGTGAAATTCGACTTAAGGCCTTGGAGACCGAATATGCCCGTTCATCAGATCCCAAGATATTGGCACAAATATGTACTGAGCTGGAGAAATTTAGGGCTCATGCCACTTGCAAAGTCAAATACTTTGCGGAACCGGCAGCAGCTAAAAAATATGGGGAAGGAGAATGACCTGGGAAGACCTTGTCTAGGGTGGTGAATGCTGAACGTGGGAAGGCTCAAATTGACTGTGTCCTGGATGCGCAAGGGGTTCCCAAATGGTCAGACCAAGATATTCTGGAGGTTTTCCATGACTTCTACGGAACACTCTACGCTGCAGGATGATGGCACGATGAGTAAGCCATACACTCTTTACTTGAGGGGGTACCACTGTTCTGTCTAGATGATGCACAGGCTAGGGATAGTATAAGTACACCTCTTATGATCGAAGAGCGCTTGGTGATAATCAGGGATCTCCCCAGAGGGAAAGCCCCTGGACCTGATGGACTGATGGCAGACCTTTATGCAGCGCTTCTGGCTCCACACCTTATTTAGGTCTGCGAAGAGTCATTGAGCAATTCTCTGATACCCGAATCCATGAGGGAAGCCACTGTAACTGTATTACTTAAGCCTGACAAACCCCATAATGAATGTGGGTCTTACTGCCATCTCTCACTAATGAATGTGTGCACCAAAATGTAAGCAAAAGTGCTGGCAAACTGCTTGCTCCCACTAAAGCCTCATATGATCCATCGTGATCAAGATGAGTTCATCCCAAGTAGGTCCACATCTCTTAACATTCAAAGCATGTTTAATGTCATGGCCAGACTGAGTCCGGAAGTCGAAGCAGTAGCAGTGGCGATAGATGCTCAGAAGGCATTCAATATGGTTTCATGGGAACATATTCTGGTGGTACTGCACAAAATTGGCCTGGGCTCAGTGATGATTGGGTATATTAGGCTTTTATACGCTCGTCCGTTGGCCAGGGTTCTTGTCAATTTGAGTGTATTGGACCAATTTGAGCTGGAGAGCGTCACACGGCAGGGTTGCCCACTATCCCTCACACTGTTCGCCCTAGCTATTGAAGCAATGGTGGATATGGTACGCGACCGCCATAGACAATGGGGTATACACCTCAGGGGCAATGCAGAAATAAAGTAGTATACACAGATCATGTGCTGCTATATGTCAGAGACCCACAGTTGAATCTTGATCCAATTATCCGAGATATTACAGGAATGGGTGGGTACTCGGGTTTCACAATAAATTACACAAAGTCTGAAATGTTCCCCTTGACGAGGTATACAAAGGAACCTAGAGGCGAAAATCCGCTCTGCTCTAATGGGCCTCAGATAGTATTAAATATCTTGGTGTGACGGTGTCTAGAAAAAAGTCCTCCCTTCTGCAAGATAACTACATCACGCAGTAGCGAAACGTGGAGAGCAGACTAGCTAGGTGGATGTCACTTCCTATTACGTTAGTGGGAAGGCTGGCCTTAGTAAAGATGGTACTATCACCCAAGCTTTTGTATGCTGTCGTTTATGTTCCCAGATGTCCCAGCAAACGCTTCTTTGCCAAGATGCATGGCGCACTAGCAGAGTTACTATGACATGCGGGAGCAGTGCATAAAAAGTGGGCAGATATGGCACTCCCATATGATAAAGGCGGTATTGCTGCCCCACACCTTGAAATATACTGTCTAGCTGCCTAAGCCCAGTTTTCTACATATTGGTACAGAGAGGATCCTCATCCACCCCATGTTAAACTTGAGGAGCTGGCTGCGTTGGACACTGATCCCACGACACTGGTCTTGGACCGGAAATATAGGGATGACTGCCCTTACAGGGATGGTTACAGTGAATGCCTGGTTTACCATTTGTACCAAAACCACGGCGGATCGGTTGTTTTACAAATGACTTCCTCTTTGGAAGTTCCTGGGACTTGGGCCCACATGGGATACTATATTGGCAACAAAATGGGAAGGTTTGGGCTACCGTGCATTGGCGGATATGTTTTCAGATGGGAAGTTTATTTCTCCACAGACATGGTTGCAGGGACATGGAAATATGGCTGTAGATTTGATGAAGTACTACAGGATGGGTGACGCATTTGCTGGATGGTGGGGGGACTATCCGGCTGAAACTCCTGAAAATGCGCAACTGGTGTATATAGCGAACTCCAGGCACTGTCGGGGGATTCTATTGTAGAGGAGGTCCCAAATGCAGCCCGCACTCCAACCGCCCATTTTGAAGTACCAGGAACGTTCACGCTGAAATATATGACGTATGATGAGCAAATAAACCAGGAGAGAGCTGCAGTGGGGCTCTGCCCAGTACCTATCAGAAGAAGAGCACCTATTGAAGTACTGATATCAAGGAAACCATGGACAGTACAGTACCCATTGCGAAAACCATATCAACAAATGGAACGAAATGAAGGTCGTCTAAGTACAGTCCATGAAGAAACCAAAAAGGCCTTAATGAAAGACGAATGGTGACGACACTAGAACCCGGACTGACTCATATATTGAAGAAATGGCGTTCAGAGAATGACGTAAAGAGATGAAAACGCCATGGGCCAGGGATATCATGAACCTAAAGTGAATGAACGATGTCAAATGTAAGAAGTTTACGCCATGAGCATGGTGAAGATACTTGCTATGCTTAGTAGAAAGATCCTATACATATCTTCCTCAAAAGAAGTATGTTATATAAGTATACTTCCACTTTGCACAAGACGCAGAATTAACCAAAGGTTACTAAAGGACACATGAGAAGAACTTCATATTTAGCAAGTTCAAGAATAAGCGGCAGAAACGAAACTCGACAGAGGCAGCCCGTGCCAGGACAACCAAGGTTGTATCAGTGGAATACACGAGCAGTAGCTACAATTAATTGAAACTAAGAACAGAATATCCTGCTTCAGAAAGGTCAAGATAAGACACTGAAGGCAAGTGGTGGGTCAAACGAAAATCAAATACACGAATTACATAAAGAAGAGGCAAATTCACGGTGTCTGAATCACGTGACCAGCCGAGCAAGAAGAAGCAAGACCTTCACACCTATGCATGGCAGTGGGCCAGATAAAGATATCAGAACTTTCTAGACAAACAATGCAGTCTCGAGGCCAACCACAGTGAAATAATTGACACATGGCCACCAAAGTGATGATTGATTGTAACAGTAATTGGAGGAATGCCGGGTGAGCTAAGGGGCACCCCGCACCTGGCCGACCATTCTGCGTGCTGCTAAGCAAAGTGAAAAAGTACGAGTGGGGTTGGTTCCAACCCAATAACAAAGGACTATGTAATCAAGGGTCCTATAGGTAGTAGAACCAATAGGACGTTGTACTTTTAGTGAGGTCTACAGTAGCCATTTTGAAGGACGGGCTTAGAAGCCCCACCTGACAGTGTTTACCCAATCCCCTTACTCCGTTACCATATACAGATATAGTACCTATATTAAAGTTACCTTTCCTGAACCAATAGAAGTGCATGCCAACTTATAAGTGTTACGCATCAATGATGACGAGTTTTCAGAATAAATGTTATGTTTTTTTTTAACATCGTTGGAGTTGTGAAGTGAGAGAGAAGATCACGCATCCACTGATATTCATGAGACTCCCCGGTTTTTGTACTTGTCATTAAACGGTCTCCCTTTACCAAACCGTCGAGTTGTCACTATTGATTTGGTGTTGGAGTATTAATCTGCACCCCCATCCATATCTAGGGTGCTGCTATCTTGTCTTGAAGTGCTTCTGGGCAAATCCCGACTCTATGGGCCGGTTGGGGGTACCGGAGCACCCTTGGTAGCAGAGGATGGTTATCGATTATCGATTAGAATAAGACACCCATTGACCATCGACATAAAGTAACTCTAGGTCCTCAGTAATATCATGAGTCCTTTGCCATCTGGCTGAGTAGACCGTGAAGCTCCCCGTAGACAGTGGTTAGAGTAAAAAATAGACTCTGAAGACAGAGGTCTGAAGGGAACTGTGTTCCCCACATAACCCCTTCCCACTCCTACGGGCAGCTGAGTGAGCGAACAGCAGGAGAGGCGGTGACGAAGGCGGCAATCCCGAGCACCCAGAGAGAAAACATGCGAACGGTGAGTGAAAAAGACTAAAATAAATATTTTGGCAAAAGTGCATGCTTTAGAACAAGTGAGGGAAAGGTAACGGAGGGTGGCAGAAGTAGAGTAGGATGTATATATATATATATATATATATATATATATATATATATATATATATATGCATATATATATATATATATATATATATATATATATATATATATATATATATATATATATATATGCATATATATATATTTATATATATATATATGGGGAAGGAGATAGTGACTTAAAGGGTGATTAAAGCTAGTAAAAGAGGATACCAGGGAGGGCACCCGAGAAGAGAGAGGATTTGCCTTATTCCTATGCTTTAATATAGCGGCTAGAAGAAATTTACATCCAGAGTCCTGAATAAAGAGGAACAAATAGGTCACCACAGCGATTAAAGACGCCTTTGAAAGGGATGAGTTTAAACTCCATGTCGGGGTAAAATTAGAGGCAAAGGTCTGTGTAACCAGCTGGAGTTTTTCTAGTCTGTGCACATCTGTCTTACGTGTTATTTGTTGTGACGTCATAGGACGAACATTTTTCCTTCGAGGAACTAGCATATAAATTACACAATTGGATACTTGAAATATTGTAGAATACAACCTGTTGTTTATTGAGTAAAATAGAAGATATAACATTTTGTGGAAAAACGGCATTGTAGCTTGCAAAGATTGGTGCTCGCTCATATTGTTGGAATTGTTTAAGTAACGAAAGGCATAGCAAGTGTTGTATAAAGCGAAAGTGAACAAATTTGACTATGAAAGACATAACTCTATTAGTACACCTATGCAAACAGTTGCCAAAACATGTTCCTAAACTGAAAAAGTACAGTGCAGAATGGGTTAAAGGAACCGCAAACAAAATGTTTATGCCTTGGCCCCAGGGTGCATCGTTATCTAAAACAGTCCTACAGCACATGACAACATATCTGCACGCCACATACACAGGCAAAAAGTTAGACAAACGCCTAGCTAGTCTAGAGTTGTGGAAAATGTACCAACATGATAAAGAGGAGGCGCCACCAGTAGATTGGATACTTAATGTATGCACTGAGGGGGGTGAGACGCCCACAGCGCCACCCGCCCCTTCTGAAACGAAAATTGAAGACAGTAAGGACGAAGGGTTATACCCGCTAAGGGAACTTAAAGCAGCCACAAGGGTATAGCAACCCGGCATATGAGTCACCTACACAAAGTAGTGATGAAAATCTAGACAAAGATAAAGATAGAGATATCACCTCCAAAGTCTCAAAAGACAAGGAGAGATGCGAGAACAAGATAAAAAACCAGACACAAGCAAGTACATCTCTCGATACAGAGAGAGATGGCAAAAGATGGAAATGAAATGAGGACAGAACTGATGAGTAGCATTCGCACAAAATGAATGGATGGGAGGTCAGATTTTATTGAAACTCGATGGTAAAGGCATAGATGACGTGAAACAAAAAGAGAAGCTAGACGATTTACAGAGAAAAGAGAAGGAAAAGGAAAATAGATTGAGAGATGAAAGAATAAAGAAAAAAGATAGGCAGAGACGAGAACAGTTATATCGTGATGAACAAGAAAGGCAACGCGATCGTAAACAGAGAGCAGCCAATGATCAAGAGCAGTGAAGGATAGAAGAAGAACAAAGGTTATGAGAGAAAAGAATAAAGAGACAAAGGGATGAGGAAATCTGAAGGGCAAATGAACGTAGAGATGCAAAGAAAGAGGAAGAAGATAGGGTCTAAGAAGAAGCGTGAAGGCGCAGAGAATTCAATGACGACGTAGAATGTAAGTGAAGACAGAGAGCACGCAATCTCGAATATCTGGAAAGGGAGGTTAAAAAACCTGAGCCGGTAGTAGACTGGGAAGATATAGAAGAGTTCTTACCTGAGTACGATTCAGTACAGGCATATCTAGGGCAAATATTGAGAATGACCTCAACACCAGAAGCATCAGAGAGACGATTGATGGAATATATGATGAAATGGGGCTAGAACAAGTACCCCAACTGGAGGGGGAAGACGAGCGCCTGGAGAGCACTCAGCTTTACGACACTGAGGACGTCTCCCAAAGCAGTGGAAATAGAGAACTGTCACTAAATAGGTTGGAAATCAGTAGGAACAAAGAGGATGCAAGAAGTTGCATGAGTTGGGCACAGACAATGTCTGACACCGAAAGAGAGGAGCACGAGGAAAAGGAGCAAGAGAGAAGATGTGAAAAACGATTCTCAGGGGGGAAAGGGATAAGATGGTTGGATTCTAGTGGGTCTGCACCGAGGGCATCAGAATCAGCCACACAGTCAGACTGACACGAAGAAGTATCACATGGTCAGAGGGGGTTGTCTCCACCACCCTATCTGAGCCCGCTAAGGACATTGCCCGGTAGGCGGCGATGCAGGAATATTACTCCTGCAATAGACAGGAGAACAATGAGAGAAGAGGGAGAGAGCTATGCGTCCCAATTTCCGTTGCTCGAGAAAGGTGGAAAAAGACCACAGTATGTTCCATGGCCACACATGGATCGGGAAAACCTGATAAATAAGCTTCCAATGTTGACATTGGGAGCCGGAAAATGGATACACGAGCTAGAAAAAATTATGGGAGGGAGTACATTAGCTATAGGGGATATCAAAGATCTCTTAATCGCCATACTTGGTGATAGAGCAGATGATGCGTGGACACGGGCAGGGTATCCTTGTGTGACCACAGTTAATAACGCTCATGACGGAGCTCCATTTAACAATTGCAGAGCCGCGGTAAGGAAAGCATTACGATTGCTATATCCGGATACTTCCAACATGGGAGCCATAATGACATGTAAAATGAAGGAGTCAGAGGACCCTTTGATTTACATCCAGAATTTATAAGATGTGTGGGTACTCGAGACCCGTGAATCTTTGGGGAAATCCATACCTGTGTTCTACCATATATTATACCAAGGGCTGCCAGAGCCGGTACAGAAACAGATCAAGAAATTGGTAGGAATCAAGGCCAAACTGTGGTCGGAAATTCAGCTGACTATTGCACACTATTGCAGGCTACTGCAAGAACGGAATCGCAAAAAAGAGGCTGCACGAAAGGGTGAAGAAGCAAAATTAGTGCAGAAGAGATTGTCAAAATACACCCTTGAAGGGGCAATGATAACTAGCACAGACGGATCGAGCATGCAGCAGGTCAATAATTTTGAACATATGCGAAATGATTACAGCATACGCAGGACACACAGCTATGAGGGCTGTACCATTAGAGCCGGAAATATTTGCGTACGGAATACATGTGTTAATGGCAGTGCTGCCAGGCCTTACTGAGAAAACCATGAGGACCTCAGATGAATTTCTATTTAGGCCAAGAATACCTATGCACAAGGAAAAGGGACACGTATTTCCCTTGGTGACACACACAGCTGCAATACGAGGGAAAATGGCTTTGATTGATGGGTGTGACGATGAAGGTGCACAGTAATCACCATTGAAGTAGGGTACAGATTGACTGACATCACTGATGACAATCTGTTTGACGAACAAACAGATATAGGAGAAACAGCAGTTGAGGTAAGCCTCACTTTTTGGGTGAAAATGATCAAAAGAGAAGTGCCGCAGAGAATGATGTTGACACAGAACCGTCCTGAATATTTCAAGGACGACATGGCCCAGGTGCCTGTCTCAGTTTGGACCACAGGCCCCTATGACGTAGGCTTACTGAAAGGAGCAGAGAAGCAGAAATCAAACTGAAGCCAGGAGCAATTCTTCCAAAAGCACGACAATATCCCATGTCCAGGGAGACAGATGAAGGAATTTTTAAGACAATTTTGGCTATGATGGAGCAGGGCATCTTAGTGACGCCAGAGTCGTCATGCATTACTGTAGTTTACCCTATCAAAAAATCAAAGGGAGGGTCGTGGAGGCTAATTCAAGATCTGAGGCCGATAAATGATATTGTTGAAGTCGAGTTCCCTTTAGTCCCTAACCCGGCTACAATTCTATGTAATATACCTGTTTAGGCAAAATATTTCACGGTGATTGACTTGAAAAATGTCTTTTTCTCAATCCCATTGCACCGAGACTCGCAAGATCTGACGTCATTTACGTTCAGGCAAATGCGTCTGAAAAGCACGAGGCTACCCCAGGGATACTGTGAGTCTCCTTTTATTTTCAACAGTCTTGCAGATGGATCCAAGCAATATTGCATTAGAAAGTGTTGTCTTAAAATATGTGGATAACATCTTAATTTGCAGCACTACAGAGGAAAGATGCAGATGAGATTCTATTCAGCTATTGACTATACTGGCTGAAAAAGGATATAAAGTTGACAAAAAGAAGTTACAATATTGTCAACAAGAAGTGCAGTACATAGGCCAGCTGATCTCGCATGAGGGGAAAAGGGTTACCCCAGAAAGTGCTGAAGCCATACTGAACACGGCTAAGCCACACACGATAAAGCAGATGCAGAGCGTTTTAGGCATTTGCAATTATTTCAGGGCATGGGTCTTTGACAACAGCTCACATACCAAGCTGTTGCTACAGGCCCTAAAGAAGGCACAAGTGATGAAAGAAAAGATTGAATGGTCTGAGACCATGGAGGAAGGATTTGCTGAACTCAAGAGAGCCATTTGCACGGCACCAGTTTTAGGGATTCCAATTATGCAGAGAAATTTTACCTGTTTTCACACACGAATGGCAGCGTTATGATGGCAGTGCTCACACAGAAAACCACATTGGGATACAAGCCCCTGGCATATTATAGTGGAAATTTAGACCCAGTGATGCGAGGTAATTTCTCTTACGAACAAAGTTTAGCTGCTGCAGCGTTCGCCATCGAGAAGACTACAACCATTGTGATGGGATATTCAATGACATTGTACGTCGAGCACTCGCTATTCGCTATTCTATAGAAACCGAAGGGCACATTGACATCTCAGAGAGCTTCTGCTTATGAAGTGATCATATCGAACCCATCGATTAAGATAGTCTGATGCAAGATAGTGAACCTAGCTATGTTCATAGCAGAACCAGTCACTGAAGGAGAGCCAATACATGACTGGGCAAATTATGAAGAATTCTAAGATGAGATTCCCAGAGTGAAAGAAAATGTATTGGCAGAAGGAGAAATTGTCTTCACTGATGGTTTCCCGAGAATTGATCAAAACAATGGACAACGATATACAGGTGCTGCTGTAATGAAACACACAGCAAATGGAGAATTTCGAGTGCTTCTTAGTGCACGATTACCATCTCATTATTCAGCACAGGCTGCAGAATTATTAGCGTTGATGCTCGCGATTGAGAATTACACGGACCAGGAAGTAACGGTGTACAGTGCCTCTGCCTATGTGAAATCAACAGTACACGCAGGCTTAGTGCGCTGGAAAATGAGGGGCTACCTCTGAGCGGACGGTACGCCAGTGCAGCACGCAGCCTCATTTGGACAGGCTCATTAAGGCACTACAGCTCCCAGTGGGCATAGCAGTCATGAAATGCGCCGCCCACGCGAAAGGGACAGATTTTATCTCACGAGGAAATAAAGCAGCAGACACAAAAGCCAAGCGTATGCCATCCAAGAGTGAGATGATCATGGATGTAGAAGTCACAAATGTGAATGAAAAAATGATTGTCGCACGGAGTGAACCTGAGAGCTGCAATAATATGGGACAAACACAGTTATTGGAATCCCAAGGGGAGGCACCACGGGAGGAGAAAAACCTCTGGAAGTGGCAAGGTTGTTCTTTAAACCCTCCGAAAGCTTGTGGTGACAAGACAGCACTGGTAAACCAGTAATGCCTATAGCCCTGTTAGAAATAGCGGTGGAGCAATTACACTATCCAGCACACATGACAAAGGAGAATCTAGCAGCAACACTTGCTGAAGACTGGTTCATAACGAATTTAGCAGAGCATTTTGCATTTTTTATGGTGAACTGTATAATTTGCCAACAGTTCACGGCTGGGCACACAGTAAAAGTAATTAGAGGAGTCATCCCAAGGCCCAATGGACCTTTTCAGCACTTGCATGTCATTACCTTAATATGATTCAAGTATGTAACGGGTACAGGTATCTAATTTTTGTGGTGTGTCCATTCTCTAGATGGATAGAAGCAGGTCCATGTACGCACCCAGACTCTACCTGTGTGGCCAAATTTCTAGTGAGAGGTATTTCCCAGGTGGGGAGTATGTGAAGTCATGAGGTCAGATAATGGGACTCACTTTGTCAATGAAGTTTTCGAACAGATTAGCTTGTTGCTTGGTATAAAGTACAAGTTCTCATCGGCGTATCACCCATAAGGTAACGGGATATGTGATAAGCTCAATGGCTTATTAAAGGAAAGGATAGCCAAGTTCAAGCTTACTCTAAGAAAGGGATGGTTACACTGCCTTCCTTTGGCACTGTATGCACTCAGGAACCCACCCGGTTCTGACCATCATTTTAGGCCGCACGAAATAGCCATTGGAAGAAGAATGCACACTCCCCTGACACCCCGAGACAGAGCTAGATGTGATGCCCAGCCAACAAGAAAAATCTTAGGGTCTGAAATGCAAAATTACTTGAATTGCATGACATCTTGTCTTACTGTAATTTCAGGCCAGCTGCAGCGACGACGAAAAGGGTGCAGGGCAGTACGGAACACAGAAGGAGATACTACTGCAGACACAGCTCAAGGACTACGTCTTCCATCAATCTTCCCTGGAGACACTGTCCTGGTGAAGAACCACACATGGAAAAGGTGGGACGAGCCAAGGTTTAACGGTCCCTTTACAATGGAAGACTGCACTCCCTCTGCAGTGAAACTACAAGGAAGAAGAGCTTGGATCTTTCTGGGTAACATCAAGCCATACATCGGAGAAGGCTCCCTGCCTGCACCCCACCGCAAAGAGACTACAGGCAATGGGGAAGAACCACAGCACATGCAGACGCGATCCATGATAAGGAAGAAGGACGCATGACCAGCAGCAAAGCAAAGACAAGGAACTTTTGTGCAAAAGTTGTGGCTTCATTTTGGACATTCCTCTGAGCAAAAAAGGGGATAAGGACATGAAGAAATGGACACTCTGTGCATCCTAGTTGCAGGGTGAAGAAGAAAATTGCACTCATAAACCACAACATAGTCTGTTGACTTCGAACTTTGGACTGAAGCACACTGAAGCCTTTATTAGAAAAGAATATGCCAAATTGTGATCAAGGACACATAAATTGGAAGAAAGTACAGTATCCAGATTCTTTCCTCACAGAGACCTTGTTCGGGAATTAGTTATGGTGTCCCACAGTAGCAACATCACTAAAGACGTTCTGAATTACTTTGACCTAGTCTTGCGGTCATACCCATCACTGGTAGGGAAGCTCACCAGTATGCTGACTTTCTTCAAGATCCTGAACACGAAAAGACTATAAGGAGGCTGCTTACTGTAATTGCTGAACAGTTCCTCCTACTTCCGGAAAACAGTGAGGAAAAACCAAATGTCCCAAGCGAATGAAGAAGCAAATAGGCTTATTAATGTACTGTTCTTTCGCCTAATTGAAGATTTTCCAGATCTTGTCGGAATAACTACAGATGTATTCAGATTTATTCGAGATCCAGCAAATTTAGAACATCTAAGCATAATCTTAAACAGCATTGTTATCCAAGTTGCTCTTCACGCACACCAAAATTGCAGAAACTGTTCCCAGTAAGTGAGAGCCAAACAGTCCCAAACTGCAATAAAGGCAGGACAAATGTCCCTGTCACCAGAAGACAGCAGATTGGCGAGTAATGTTTTCTTTCGCCTAATCGAGGATTTTCCAGAGATGTGGGGAGACCTGTCGATGTTGACGTCCTTACATTCATCAGAGACCCAGCTAATTCTATGCAGATGGGAATGATCTTGCATGGTACCATGACGCAAATTGAACTTTCTAACCATCAACAGAACTATTTGAGAAGATTTTAAACTTTCCGCCGAGGGACAGATCGATAGAATAGTGCCAGAGATTTAATTTTTTATTCTTATACTGACAAGGAAACAGCATGTCTTCGGGAATGAAGCAGATCAAAGGCGTAGATTGGGAACTAATATATTTTGAACATGCACAGTAAAGAGACTTGCTGAATCATGGCCTGATTTGGACACTTCCGACAGCCCAGCAAGAGAACTGTGTCCTGAAATAATAGACAATCCAGTATTCAGACAAAGGGGGACAATTGTTTCAGTACCTGCAGTTCACAAACAGAATCCAGAGATAATATTGTTTAGAAACTGTATTAAAAATTTGCATCTTTCAACGGATGATCGAGATGGGGATCCAGAGCAGCAATCTCATCCTCCCTCATGGGGAGAGACGTCCGTATTTTTCTGGAAGTAAATGTTGTAGATTGACCTACAGGGGTATTATGTATTTATGCATTATATTCATCATTATTTTACTGTCACTGAGGATCAGAACTGCATTTTTCATTGGTGTACAAAGCGTTCCAATCCCTGTGCACCCATCTAATGGTGCACACATGAAGCCACGAAGGCCCCCAGACCTTACATAGTCATTCCAGTCCCTAGGAAATCTGATGGTGGAGTGAATGAACTTGAGATGGATGTGTTAAGCAATGACACACACACACACTTATGGTAACAAGCAAAGTGAAAAACCGGAGACAGGGTCGGCAGAGTGTGAATGTTAAAAGATTACTGACAACCACACACATGCAAATATTGAATGCACACACGCCAGGCCTAGTGTCAATACCTGCAGAACCACAATCCGAAGCATGGGAGAAGAAGAGACTACCTACTATGAGAAGTTCTACTACAAGTTAGGTGAAAAGACAAATGGAAAAAACTGAACTTCTGAAGAGACAAGAGGAGTCGGAGAATAAACCCACAGAGACAACATTAACAAGCACACATGATCTAAGGAAGGAGATGAGTACAAGTCCTACAATACAGCCATATACTGGACCAAAGTCACAATGGATGATATTGGCATTTCTAACCAGAAGAAAAAAAAAAAAGATGCAAGAGGACAAAGAAAGAACTGCCAGATTTTTGTCTACTCTAAGGGTACAGATGAGAAGACCTGCCCCATCGACAAGGGTACCCGAAAATCCTCCAACGAGAAGAAGCCATACAGATTCATGGATGTAGTTATAGCAAACTACATGAGAACCTTAAGAATAAAGAGAAGCATAGATGGGGGTGACAGTGAACTAAATGATTACTTGGACAGCACAGCTTATTTGGGAAACAACATCTGGTAGCAGCATATGAAAAAAGTTGGAAGACGAAGTTCAGAGGGGGAATGTTTTGTTTGTGCACTCCTACCATACAGCATGGGGAAGTCCAAGATCTTTGTAGCTATAGAAATTGATGTCCAGACAGCGCACTAGCAATGTGCAACACCAGAGGCCAGTTCATGGGTAGTGATGCCTCACTGAAATGGGCAACTGAAGCAACCGACCCAAATGAAGACGATTATATCCAGGACATAAAGACAAGAAACAATGGAAAGACAAAACACATTGTGATCAGATATGAGAAGCCTGGAGTTAAGGAAGTGGAGATCAGAAGAGAAGCAAATCAAAAATGAACGTCCAAGGAAGAACTCCAGAAGAGGCTTGCAGTTAGAAAAACAGAGGCCAAATGCAGATTTGGGGTACAGTGCTTTCGCCAGACAAATGGGAGGAAGGAGGAGTGCTTTGAAGGACATGAATGGTCCTTGGAGCCTGCAAAGAAGCAATTGAAAATGCACAAAGGATATGAAAACCATTATGGCCAAAGCTTGCAAAACTACTGACGTAGGTCAAAGACAGAGGAGGACCCTTGCAGAGAGTGCCACTGGAAAGGCCAAAACTGTGCTTCAGGACTAATGGCACAAGAAAGATGGGAGAGAATCAGAACTGTGGACACATTTTCGATGCTCCAGGAATGGTGCATGGAACTGCAGTAATTATAGATCATTATTGGGCATGTGGATCCAAAGCATAGATCAGACTGCCGAAAAACTGGGGAGGTATATGCACAATAGTGAATGTCCACGTTCCAGCATTGGTGATTCCAAAAAAAAGTCACCTGAACATTGACAGTTTCCCAAAAGCAGATGCTCACCTGAGGAAGAAGAGATCTGTGGAACTGATGAACCGAATAAAGAGAGAAAACTACTTTTCTGCCAAATCAGAAGAAGCTTTTCATGCGATCCCATATGAACACAGGCTGTTCAGCCCCACCTCATCAGTGTTCACGACAATCTTCATGCCAAGATTTCAAGTTGGAGCAAATACTAAATTGTTGCAGATAACCAGATGGGAGTTACTGCAGACCATCAACACAACCAAAAAGGGATTCAACGCTATTAAAGAAGAGTTAAGGGCAGTCCGACTGATGACTCTCCAGAACAGATATGTACTTGACATAATCACAGCTATGGATGGAGGTGTTTGTGCAAAAATTGGAGAATCATGTTGCACATTTATTCCATCTCACGATGAAGAAAATTGAACTCTAACGGAGGCCATAGATATGCTGACGAAACTTCGGAATCAAATGATTGATAAAACTGATGAACTAGACAACGACAGTTGGTTTGGATCACTATTCTCATGGGTTCCTCAATGGATGGCTGATGCATTCAAGTTCCTAGAAGCCCTGCTAGTGATGATATTGCTAGGATTCTGTGTTATCAAGATAATAATCGCTCAGTGCCAGAAAACTGTGAAAAAAGCCATAGGGATGAAGATAATGATTGATGTTGAGCCAGGATGGAAACGCAAAGACCTGACTGACGAAGAAATAAGAGACTTTGTGAAGGCCATCATTCACGCACCAGAAGGAACAAAATTTCTATATCCCAGGAAGCATCGAAATTATGTGGGAAGATGGGTTTACTGCAGCCCAAATGACGTGGAACAAGGACAAACACCTGGGAACAGCAGGAAGTTTAAAAGGAGTAATACGGATATGGATCCCAAAGAGACATTTCTTCAGACCATCATGTATAGACCCAGAAGATGAAGGAAGAATGGACCCAGGCAATGTAGTGAAGGGGAATACAGAGCAACCAAAGAAGAAGGATCCAAAGAAAGAAGTGAAAGTGGTCGATGAATTGCTCAGAGGGGGGAGTGTAGAGGAGGTCCCAAATGCAGCCCACACTCCAACCACCCATTTTGAAGTACCAGGAACATTCATGCCGAAATATGTGATGTATGATGAGCAAATAAACCAGCAGAGAGCCGCAGTGGGGCTCTGCCCAGTACCTATCAGAAGAACAACACCTATTGAAGTACCGATATCAAGGAAACCGCATGGACAGTAAGGTACCCATTGAGAAAACCATATCAACAAATGAAACGAAATGAAGGTTGTCTAAGTACAGTCCCTGAAGAAACCAAAAAGGTCTTAATGGAAGACAAATGGTAACCACACGAGAACCCGGACTGACTCACATATAGAAGAAATGACGACCAGAAAATGATGTAAAGAGATGAAAATGCCATGGGCCAGGGATATCATGAACCTTAAGTGAATGAATGATGTCAAACGTAAGAAGCTTTTGCCATGAGCATGGTGAAGATACTCAACCAAGTTTACACATGTACATATGCTTGGAACCGCAAGAAAGCTAAGAAAACTGTATGCTATGCTTAGTAGAAAGATAGTGCGGCAGGCGCCACCTATACATATCTACCTCAAAAGAAGTACGTTATATAAGTATAATTCCACTTTGCACAAGAAGCAGAATTAACCAAAGGTTACTAAAGGCCACACGAAAAGAACTTCATATTTAGCAAATTCAAGAATAAGCGGCAAAAATGAAACTCGGCAGTGGCAACCCGTGCCAAGGTCATAGCAATGGAATAGACAAGCAGTAGCTACAATTAATTGAAACTAAGAACAGAATATCCTGCTTCAGAAAGGTCAAGATAAGACACTGAAGGCAGGTGGTGGGTGAAACGAAAATCGAATACACAAATTACATAAAGAAGAGGCAAATTCACAGTGTCTGAATCACGTGACCAGCCGAGTAAGAAGAAGCAAGACCTTCATACCTATGCATGGCAGTGGGCCAGATAAAGATTTCAAAACTTTCTAGACAGAAGATGCAGTCTCGAGGCCAACCACAGTGAAATAATTGACACATGGCCACCAAAGTGAGGATTGAGTGTAACAGTAAATGGAGGAAGGCTGGGTGAGCTAAGAGGCACCCCGCACCTGGCCGACCATTCTGTGTGCTGCTAAGCAAAGTGAAAAAGTATAAGTGGGGATGGTGCCATCCCAATCACAAAGGACCAAGTAATCTAGGGTCCTATAGGTAGTAGAACCAATAGGACGTCATACTTTTAGTGAGGTCTACAGTAGCCATTTTGAAGGACGGGCTTAGAAACTCCACCTGACAGTGTTTACCCAATCCCCTTACTCTGTTACCACATACAGATATAGTACCTATATTAAAGTTACCTTTCCTGAACCAATAGAAGTGCATGCCAACTTTTAAGTGTTACACGTCAATGATGACGAGTTTTCAGTATAAATGTTATGTTTTTTATGAAGATCGTTGGAGTTGTGAAGCGAGAGAGAAGATCACGCATCCTCTGATATTCATGAGACTCCCTATTTTTTGTACTTGCCATTAAACAGACTCCCTTTGCCAAACCGTCAAGATGTCATTATTGATTTGGTGTTGGAGTATTAATCTGCACCCCCATCCATCTCTAGAGTGCTGCTATCTTGTCTTAAAGTGCTTCTGGCCAAACCCTGACTCTATGGGCCGGTTGGGGGTCCTGGAGCACACTATCTACATTATATGGGTTGGTGTCTGGCAAAATAGTGACCGCGGTTCCCGTGGCTAGACTTAAATGGGCAGATAATCTAGGTGTTGACCTGTCTGACGCTCAATGGAAAAGTATGTATTTGCATACCAAGAATGTATTGTTAAAATCAAGGTTTAAAATCATGCAATTAAAATTGTTACAGAGATTGTGCTGCACACCCAAGAAACTTAGTAAAATGTACCGCAGTGAGAATTATGTATGTCCAAGATGTTGTGCACTAAATGCTGATCATATGCATATGTTTTGGAGCTGCGCTTGATTGGCTGGATTCTGGGACACCGTTCTGAACACAATGTCCGAGGTGATAGAATTTCGGCTGGTGCACACCCATCTAGGCGTGCTGTTTGAGTTGTGAACTGAATTCCCGATCAAGGGCCTCAGGGTGTTTGTAAATATGGGTTGCATGATCACCAAACGATGTATATTGCAAAAGTGGAAAGACAAGAATCTGCCTGCCTCCAGGTTATGGCTGGTTGAACTTACATTGGCTCAGAACTGCGAAGAGGCCTATGTGGCGGCGTTGCCCTGCACATCCAGACCCACGGATTTATGGGTGGAATTCCCCTCCTTTTTATCCAGGCAGACCCGAGTCCGATCGCCTCGTATGCTATTGTGAATTGACTCTGATGCCTAGTGGCATGTGCCATTCCCAGTCCATATGTTGAATCTGTATTTACCTATCATGCTGTGGGTTACGCCTTGGAGCTCTGTGCCTTGTTCTTGTTGCCTGTGTATCGTTGTCAGATCTGGGATAATGTGTATTTGCTTTTACGTGCCTGCGTATGAAAAGCCTAAATAAAGGTTTTTACATTTTTTTAAAAAAAAAAGTTCAAAGAGTCTCCTCTGTAGTTGTCTACTTGAGTCCGCCCGATGATCTGCAAGCAGCTCCCTTTGCAGTGCACATGATTCAGGTCTGCCCTGGAACCCTGCCTCTCACCCGGGGAGGAAGTGTTAGATTCCAAATGTGGAATACAAAGGATTATTTGCTCTTCCGGCCAGAGGAAAAATGTATTCAGTAAAGGCCTTTTCCATCTGTCCAGCCAATGAAGGGAGGGCAAAATAGGCAAACAATATATTTAACACCAGAAATTGAGATTTTCATATGGTTCTATCTTTTTTTTTTAACCCAGCCTCTAAATTTAGGAGGCTAATATTAGAACATCAGGTATATGGGTCAATTGAAAAGTAAATGTATGAAAAACAACTTGAATGTTTTCAACTGTACATTTCAAAGCAAGTTTATCACAAATGTGGGAGCCCCTCTACTGAGAATGGGCAAGGGCAAATAGCTTGTTCTTTTTGATGGTTCCTACTCAGGAGAGGAATATGATATGCCAATGGTTATTTCTTCTCTGGTAAAGCACAGTGGGCTAAACATCGAGTGTGCACCTTCCCTCAGAAAGGCCATATAACATGTGCTCGTCCTCAGTAGAGGGGGTTCTACTTTGCCCAATTTTGAAAGAATTAAGAACCTTACGTTATGGAGGGTAATTCAGATGCAGAGTCATTTCTCTATGTTCCTAGAAAGACAGAGCTCCAACGGTCTGGTCCACAAAAAAACACAAAAAACACTTGTTAAGGCACATAGTGCTTTATGGAAGTGAGGGTGATAACATCAAAACTGACGTTCCTGCGGAATCCATTCTGTTGAGATCCTAAAATGTTGTATTTATAATGGGGTGGTATCCTTGCACATTGACATCTATCACACTGTACCTATGTGTTTACATGTGCTGCATATTATATACGTGTAAAAGTGCACAAGGCAATGAGTTCCTGACCCAGAAAATGACAAAGAAGAGCAGCAAAATAAATGGGCTTTTAAGGATTTTGAAAATATCACATGGCTGCCTAGTGAGCGCTGTCACCATTACGGATATAGTTGATGATTACTTTATCTGCTTTAATAATCAACCCTCCGGAGGATCCACCAAACTGCGGTGAAACACATGTAGAGATGTTGTAATATGAGGTATTGTTGTAATTAAAAACAATCATGCAACATTTTGCTTCATTAAAGAGATCCACCGAGGAGGTAGTCGCACTCTGGTTAAAAAAAATCTCTTTCTGGAGATGAAGATAAGAATTACAAAACAAAAAATCAATACAAAATTGTGATTTGGAAATAAGAATCTAGAATTGATTTATTGAAAATTTGAAATGTGTCCATTAGGCACTTTTCCCACATAGTAACTACATATTTTTTACCAAATAATACGATATAACATATTACACCATTGTATACATTTGCAGCCTAAATTGGGCCAAATCATAACAAAAATGTTATGTTTTTATTTAGCATGCCATGGCAAATTTCTCCCGCCTGTAAGGGCTGTCATAATAGATATAATTACCCAATTTAATGAACCCAATTCATTGACCTCTGATGGATGAAGGGCTGAGACAGACCTGGCAAGATTCAAACTTGCAAAGTGTAGACTGCCCTTATATCTGAGGTGAGCAGTTAACTCATTTCATTGAATGCATTGAGTTTGTATAGCGCTTTCACCAAAGCGCTGAACAGTAAAACCAACTATACAATGAAATGCATCTGTAATGAGTTACAAGAAATTATAAAGGCAGCAGGTGAACATTAAGAGACGAGTGAAATGAGGCCGGAGTGGGGAAGAATCAACATCCAAAGGTAAAGAATTACAGAATGTCGGCGCAATTATGGAGAAAGATCGAAAAAGAGGCAGCGCACAGGGAGGTTTTGGGGCAGTAAGAAATAAGTAACATTGGGGAAGAAGGGAGGGAAAGGAGACTGCAAACTGCGATGATCGATAAGGAGGGGATAAGTTGTGTGTGCACTTAAAATCAATGCACATGGAGACCACCAGAGGGCGTGCACCCATCACCCGTACTTGAGAAAATCAAACAAACAGTGTTGGTCTGAGTGCATGTAGCGGGAAAACTGCAGTACACTACCGGGTAGCCCTTAGGGTTAACTAGGAGACCCTGTATAGTGTCAGAAGGACCCACGCATGAGGAGAACATGCAGAGAAGAGAGAGTGGTGTTCTGTGTGGGGACCACACCACAAGGTGTCTGGGGAGACAGGCTAGAAACCTGTTCCTCTGAGTTGTCGGCTGGAGCAGTGTTGTGACCCAAGAGTGCGGCAGCACTGCCATGCATACAGCTGGTGGCAACTGAGGTGAGCCGGAGGAGCGGCCCAGAGAAGAGCTCAGCGGAGGCGGCACAGGTGGCCCAGTGATCGTTCGTGGCTCGGGTTTGACCCATGAAGGCAGGGGAGTTCCTCCCTGGTGGGGAGCCAGTCAGAAACACATAACCCTGTGCTGATTGGTGAAGGGACAGGCAAAAAGGATGGTGCTCGTGTGGAGCCCTAGTCTTGAAGCAAGTGGAAGCAGGCCTGGCGTCGAGATTGGAAGTCCCACAAGCCCAGAGTAGGTTGAGGGTGTGGGCCATTCACAGCGACAGTAAAGGCATACTTGAGCTCACCGACACAAGGAGCTGGCGCATCTCTGTGAGATATTGCAGTCCAATGAGGGTCTGGAGGCCTAATGGGACACACTTCCTGCACGGTGCTTGGGTGCTGTGAAAGCGTTCAGTGAGCAAGGTGAGCCTCAATACGTAACCCAGAACACTAGACAGGGTGCACACAGGAGACCTAGAGTGAGACTCCTCCCGTGAGGGAATTGTGTCCAGGTAGGGTACCTTATTACCCTATATAGCCACTAAGGCCGGCATAGGCGATGAAACAGCTAGTGAGAATCCTTTCGCTGCAGCGTTTCAGGGGAGACATGGAGATGGAGGGCGAGGAGAAAAACGGGCCTCCCCAAGTGCAGAGGGGGAGAGGGACTCAGGCCCATTCCACAAAGGAAGACATCAGAGATATTCTACAAGAAATTAAGGCCCTCAGGGGAGACATACAGTCATCGATCTCTGATCTGCTTGGGAAAGTGGAAGTGTTGAAGAACAAATTTGAAGGAATTGAGAATAACCATGTTAGTGTGGATCTCTTTGAAATTAAATTTGAGGGTTGGATGACTGACTTAGAATCCCGAGAAGAGGACATTTGACTTAAGTTTGACAACCTTGAGAATAGGGAACGCAGAAACGAGTTAAGGGTTTTCGGGCTGAAGGAACAAAAAGGAAAGACTGTTGTGGTGGTCCAACGGAAAGTGCAGGCTCTTGTGAATGTCATTTTTGGAGATGAAGAGGGAAAAGAGGAGGCAATTGAAAGAGCCCACCATGGAGGTCTGATCAGGGGTAGAGGCCCTAGATCAGTGGTGGTGAAATTCCTCTGATACGCCGACAATGCAGCAGTGCTGCAGTGAGCAAATCGGCAACATAACATTCACTTTGAAGAGGACATAGTCCAAAAATACCAGGATCTCTCCAACTTCACCCTATCCAGGCATAGAGACTGTCACACGCTTACTTCGTGGCTCTCGGAGAAGGGTATACGCTACAGGTGGACATACCCGTTTACTCTGATATTTGAGATTTAGGAAGTAGATTACAGAGTCACCAAAGTTTCTGAAGTGGTGCAATTACTCAGAAGGAGAGAAGGAGGGGGAGGATGTTCCAGAAGATAATGGACCCCAGGCTGACCAAGAGTATTTGGGGGGACTGATGCAGCACACAGAGAGTGCCTAGTGTTTGTATATTTCAAAGACTGAACACTCCATCACCAGTGAAGTGACTTGGCTATTATGGGTTCACTAGTATAGTAAAGAGTTTTGCTTGCTTAAAGTATGCTAAGTTCGGTTTTCAAAGGTTATTCTTCCTAGGCGCAGTGGGGCAAGGGTGGAAGCGAGTTACTTCTGTGGCCCATTTCTACATGGGCGTCTCAAATCTGGGAGGGTTCAGGAAAAGGCAGCAATGTAACATTCACTTTGAAGAGGACACAGTCCAAAAATACCAGGATCTCTCCAGGATCTCTCCAACTTCAACCTATCCAGGCATAGAGAATGTTGGCCGCTTACTTCCTGTCTCTTGGAGTAAGGTATATGTTACAGGTGGACATACCCGTTTACTCTGGTATTTGAGATTGAGGAAGTAGATTACAGAGTAACCAACATTTCTAAGGTGGTGCAGGTACTCAGAATGAGAGAAGAAGAGCGAGGGTGTTCCAAAAGATAATGGACTGCCGGCTGACCAAGAGTCTTTGGGGGGACTGATGCAGTGCAAAAGAGTCCCTAGAGGTTGTAGGATTTCAAAGGATGAACACTCGGTCACCAGTGTAGTAACTTGGCTGTTATGGGTTCACTAGTATAGTAAAGAGTTCTACTTGTTTAAAGTTTGTTAAGTTTGGTCATTAAAAGTGATTCTTTGTAGGTGTAGAGGAACAAGGGTGGGAGCGAGCTACCTCTGCGGCCCATTACTAGATGGGCTTCTCAAATCTAGGAGGGTTTAGGGTAGTATGAAGGGGAGGTCATAAGGACCTATGAGTGGCTGTGGTGGGGTGGTTATTGTTATGGGCCAAAGTTTTTGGGCAGGGGAGGACAATTTGATGTATGCATGATATTAGGAATACTGAGATTGTTTGAGTCATGGCAGCGTTTGATGTAATTAAGGGTGGAAGAGCAGACCACCTGCTCGTTGGTACGTTAAATGTGATGGGTATGAACTTGCCAACTAAACGTTCCTTGATTGGCAGAGAATTCCGTAGAGCAGGCTTGGATGTTCTATTGTTACAGGAAACATGGATGGTTGAGGGAGGGGAGTGCAGGATTCTGTGTGGTATGTTTGGACGAGCTTACAGGCCATCAGGTGATGCAAAAAAGGGGAGGGGCTCCCCCTACACAAATGGTTGATAATGGACAGTATTGTCATGTGGAAAGAGAGTGGTGGGAGCGCTTTGATGGTATTGGGCACTATTGAGGGAGTGTGGTTATCGCTGACGACAATATATTAGCTCAATCATGGACAGATGAAATTCTTTGGGACAATTTTATCCCAGATTGTCCGGGAATGTAAGGGTCATTTCATACTAGGAGGGGATTTTAATTTGTGGTCATATCCCTTTCTACACAGGGGGACTCCTGTGAAGGATACTTGGGGGGGGGTCCACCAAATGTGGCGAGGGGGCTCCAAAAATGTTTGGATTCTCTTGGGTTGCAAGATATGTGGCGACTGTTTAATCTACAAAAAAGGGGCTTCACTTTTTACTCTGAGCACATATACTGGGATTGATTATATTTGTCTGTATAAGGAACTAATGGGGAGGGCATTAGCATGTGAAGTGGTACCCATTAGCTGGTCAGACCATGACATGGAGAGTATAGATTTATCGTTACTAGGACTGAGGCATGGACATACTTTATGGCGATGCAATGAATCCCTTTCGATGTATGCAAAGTTTAGGGAAGAGATGGAGGTGGCGATTAGAGATTACTTCAAGGTCAGTGACACTGGTGAAGTGGACTGTTGTACTGTTTGGGAAGTTGCAAAAGTGACCTGGAGAGGGCTTCTGATCTGGAAGGGTGCTCATAAAAAACAGGAAAGAAACCTCTTGGAGAACAAACATTGTGCCAAGATTAGTTCCTTGGAATGGAGAGTACATGCTAGTGAAGAGCGAGTGCGAGAACTGATTGAATAAGTTAGAGGCAAGAGGAATGACCTGAAAGCTCTTGAAGAGGGCAGGATGGTGCATGAATTGCAATTTTTTTGCCAGAAATACCACAAAAAGTGAGACAAAGCTGATGGTGTCCTGGCAGCTCGGCTCCTTGGACAGAGGGCAGAGAGATGGGTTGAGGGGATAACTGGAACCAAAAGTCTTGTACATACAACACCAGACGGGATAGTTAACCATTTTGCCACATTTTACGCTAATGAGAGGCAGATTGATTTTGAGATGCTGGAGTCGTATTTGAGAACTATAACTCTCCCTATGCTGTCAGTAGATGAGGCTGTAGCAGTGGATGTGCAGTTCACTGAAGGAGAGGTCCTCACAGTCATTCACAGGACAAGGGCAGGCAAGGCCCCAGGGAACAATGGCTATACTACAGGGTTTTATAAATCATTTGCCAGACTTTTAACCCCACACTCTTGTGAAACTTTTTATTATATTCTTGAAACTGGGAGGGCCCCTTCGTCATTCTACCAAGTTTGATCTCAGTGATACCTAAAGAGGGGAGAAATCCACAGCTCATATAGACCAATATCCCACCTCAGTGTAGATGCCATGGAATGTATGAGGATGTTGACCACTAGATTTGAGATCCTGATGCCATGCTTCATACACACGGACCAGGTGGGATTTATCATGGGTATATAGTGAGCCGATACGCTCAGGAAGACCTTACATATTATGGACACTGCTTGTGGGAAAGGGGGGACGCAACGCTTCTGGACTTGGATGCTGAGAAGACCTTCGACAGGGTTGATTGGGCCCTCCTGTATGCGGTCCTAGTGCTATCAACATTGGGTAACTTCCTTTATTTTTTGTTTACTGGGGATCAGCTTTCAATTGGGAAGAGACTCAAATTCAAAAAGCTAGAAGGAAAACTGATTAACCTTCTCTTTGCCCAAATATCTTTGATTGGTGACACTTAAATTAAACTTTTATCAATATTGGTTAATCAATTTTCTCCACCACAAGAATTTTTTCACTTAGAAAAATATTTTGTATTCTACACTTTCAATTATACATAAAAACAAAGCATCATTCATGATAAAACATACAAAGATGAATCATAAAGGTGAAACAGAAATTGGGGTTAGAAAACTACTTTTTCCCTATTATACTGCAGTTTGTTGGTTGTTCAACAAAAATGATGGAACAAGAGCTACTACACAGAAACTGTCAAATTGTCTAGCATGTGTCTCTTACTGCAGATGTTACACAAATATAGATGTCGTCTATAAGTCACTTAGATCTAGATTGGTCTAAAGGTTGACCTCAGCTAGTCTCCAAAATAGAGAAATGGCTAATTATAATCTCATCCATAGTCGACATATGTTTCGGCCATGTTATTAATTAAGTACTATCTCTAGTACTCTTCTTAAAAAGTTTTTTGTGGCTTTCTTCAGGACAGGAACATTTCTTTATTGGAGAGTCAATCGCATATACCCCTTTGTTGTCAGAGTGATGATTACACTAAAAGATAACACAAACAAAAAGAATGTTCAGCCCGTGGTGGAGACAAAGTCAAATAAAATAATTGGTTACTCTTATGTTGGCCCTTTCTCTACTTAAAAAAATTGTCACCAACCTAATACTTACAAAAGATAGATTTGGACAAGAGCAAGATAGTTGTTTGATGGTTTAGTCAGAGAAGGATCCTTCAACCTTCTTTCATGTCGCCCTGCAGAGGAGGAAATTAGTAGGTTTTTTTTAATTGCCTTAAGATCATTTTGTGTGTTAATTTTATTAATTTGCTCAATTTACACCTACAGCTTACATCACGTGAATATGTATGTGTTCAGTCATGTGGCGCATACTTCTCTTGCGTCGTGATTATCTGAAACGCTGTTCATGTTGGTGTTCAGACACAGCGCCATCTTGTGTTGTATTGCGGTAATACTTCCTATTTTGAAACAGAGCTTTATGTCCATGTGACATATACTTCTCGCCTTAGATAGCTATATTCTGTATAGCTTCCTTACAGATTATTAAATTGGCCATTTTTATTGTCTATCGACCATCTTTTGTGTGCTTCCATTTCTACATGGATATTATGCATCACCCCTTCTCTGAAGACCGAATATGTGTTCTAACACTATACCACGTAACATTATTGATCTCTTACTCAAGTACGTTGATGTTGAATATATAATTTGGTACTCTTTGTTTCTATTCAGTTTGGAGCGAGAAAAGAGGAAACAAGGGCCTTTACATAAAAAGGCTCCACTCTACCGAATAATTCAAACCGTGTTTTACAGTGTCTAAATTATAAATCCAGTGCTGTTCACATTTTAATAAGGATAGATCACGGTTCCGACCTCTGCCTTGAGCCTTGACTACCTGAATAACAAGCCAAAACATCTTGTTATGCTTATGTTGATATTTTACGAAATGTGCCACAAGTGGTTTAGTTTCGACCTTATTTTTTATGCACGAACAGTGTTCGCATATCTGTTGGCGTACTTGGCGTTTCGTTTTTCCTACATATAGGAGGTTGCGTGGCATTTTATGCCATACACTGCCCATTCGGTCATGCAATTTGTAAAACTGTTGAACTTCCATTCTTTACCTCTCAGCTCTATTGATTTAATGTCTCTTGTAAGAGGGCACACAGAGCATTTCCCGCATTTATAGTGGCCCATAAGCGGCGTCAAAACCCATAGGGTTGATTGTCTAGTATGGCCATAATAATTTTTTGGATACGTGTGGACCAATGTATCTTTTAAGTTTTTTTGTCTTTTAAATGCAAACGTCGGTGGAGCTGGGTTGAACTCAGCTGTTTTTCTTAAACCGTTGCTAATATCATTGAATGTACTAACGCAGGTTATTCTTTCCAAGCATGTCTTTTTTGTGGATGTAGGAACATTTCTCTGTTGGCATGTTGAGCCCTTTTGTATGATGTCTGAATAATATTTTTCGGGTAGCCCTGGTTTTTAAGCCATGCTTTTAGAATATTCCCTTGTTGGACAAAATCACTCATATTAGAACAATTCCTACGAATCCTTAGGAATTGTCTGGCCAGTAAACTGTCTCTTAAATTGCGAGGATGAAAGCTGTTATACTGCAAAAGAGTGTTTTTACCGTTGGTTTTCTGTAGAGCGTGGTCTCTACCGGGCCTTGTGGTGTCTTCAAAATTAATAGATCAAGAACTGGCCATTTGTTGTAATCATACGCCATTTGTAAATTTGATATATTTGTTTTGGCCATTCAGCCAAGTCAAAAATTGTTCCAATTTTATGCCCGATCCCTTCCAGATCATAAAAACGTCATCTATGTAACTAAACCAACTGGTTGTATTCTCTTCGTAAGGATTGTCTGGGCAGTACACTGAAAGGTCTTTGGTTACACACTCAGAACGCCTAGACCTCTGTCCCAGCGGCCCTGAAAGTGATTGAATGGTACAGGGTATTCTCCAGCTTTAAAATTAATAGATCTAAATCTATCATCTTCCCATTTGACTTGGAAGAGGACAGGAATACTAGAGTTCTTGAACACTTGGGGATGGAAGTGAGGTTAGAAAATATTTGTTGTCTTGTGGTTGTTATTACCAGAGAACTGGATGGACTGAAGTTAGCTATCGCCCATTATTGCAGATGCTTTATATGTAGATGTCCTCATAGAGTAAACATACCATGTCATGGATGGGTCGTCTCAAGGCCCTAATGATGAACTTCCTCCCCAGATTATGATATGTTTTTCAGATGTTACCAATAATGGTCCCAGACACATTATTAAGGAAGACAAGGGAAGCATGATCCACTTTCAATGGCAGGGGAAGAAACCATCTGTTGCCTACAAGTGCAGGGGAATTGGATTCCCAGATCTCCATACATATTATATGGCATCTAAGCTAAAGGTCCTAGCTCCACACTTAAGAGAGGATGCAGGGAAACAATTGATTTATCTGGAAAATCAACACCTTAGGCCGGCGACGGTTTGGGAATGGGTATGGTTCCCGAGAGAGCAAATACCATGTAGAATTAGAGATCAACCCATTCTGGGGGTCATTTGGAATATTTGGTGCAAGGGATGTGGGATGAATGGGGTCACATCTTGGCCATCACCGTTGAGTCACCTATGGGCACCAGGGATAAGAGAGTATACACCGGATTTGGGCAGGTACCAAAGTTGGTTTGAAGCTTGCCTGGCAAGAGTCAGGCAGTTGTGGAAAGGGGTAAGTTTGTTGCCATCCAAGATCTTAAAGACACCTTGCATGTAGGTAAATTGTTGGTATTCTTCTACCTACAATTGAAGGGAATGCTCACCTCAGAAAAGTGTGAGGCTCATATATAAAAGAGATTCCTTAGACTGAGAGCATTTTGGATTCATGCACAGAGATGAAGGGCTTCATTTCCTTATTATATGCATCACTGATAGAAGCGACTATGGGGGATAGACAGGTAAGCCGGGGCAAGTGGGAAAGGGATCTGTGTATAGACATAAATGAAAACCTTGGGCATAAAATGTATGGTAGAGCATTCAAGACCTCTATTGCATGCCAATAAAAGCAGCACTGCATACATTTACTACACAAATTGCAATATGACCTGGTCCGCCTCTCCAGGATGTTCAGTGGTGTGAGTCTGTACTGTTGGCACGATTGTGGTGTTCGTGCCTTGTACTGGCATATGTGGTGGGCATGTGATGAAGTGCAGATGTATTGGATCAAGGTGCTGAACTGGATGAAGGAAGTAGAGGGAATCACACAGAGTTTGAACCCAATATTACTGCTCTTTGGTCTGGAGGATGTGGAGGGTGTGTACATGGGTTTGCCTCACATAGTGCAGTTCTTGTTTTGGTGGCACATGCTTGCCTTGCCACACATTGGAAGAGGAAATGGTCACCTGGTATAAGGGAGTGGATTAGCAAAGCCAAAGAAATATATTGAATGGAAATAAAGTACAGCAGCCTTTCACGGAGGAGGAAGTGACATGGAGGTTGGTTGGATTGGGGTTCGTAGTAAATGTATGCCCATATGAGGATACTTTTAATGACAGGTTCCAGGTAGGCCCAGTGTGTTCAAGAATGCAGACGAGTAGCGTTGAGCTCTTATCCCTTCTACAGATTTCCCCTATTGTAAGGGGTGGACTGCTACACTCAAAGGGCTATAGCTTGCTGGACTGGTTAGTGGACTGATATTGCACACACAACCGACTGCTTCCCCTTGTTTATTCTATGACAAGACTGGAGGCGAGCATTATGCTTCAACGTCTTTTAATACTACCCCTCAGCAGTTTCAAAAACCAATAAACCAATAACAAACACTGAAAATGTCCCAATAGACTTTTCTTCTTTCAGAACTACAATCCCCATAGTCTCTGTAGTCCATCTCCTTTCATGCTCAGCTTATGACCACTTCCAGTCTCTGAGCTCCTCCTCTTCTTTCACTGCTCTTCATGAAGATAAGTTCACTTTCTCCTCATCGCCTTATATTGCAATGATTAAGGGTTGTATGGTAGTTAAGTGGGGCAAGTAGAAGAAATCTGTCATAATATAGCTGCATACGTAAGTATAGAGCGTTTTATAGGCGTACCACAATAATATAAGTAGCGCAGAGCAGCACGCGCACGAAACTTCGCTACGCGAGCAATTCTGCCAAGTTAATCAAATAATCATATCCAGAGTACAGGGATCGGGGCCCGCGGCGCATTCGCCCCGTGCCGCATCCCAGGCACTCTAGGGGTGATGTTGCCCTGCGCCCACGGGGGCCCAAAGAGCCAGAACCTCGCAGGAGGCTAGCGAGCGAGACGCTCCGGCCCCCTCCTTTTGGGAGGCAGAACCAAGACATGCTACAGCCCGCGTCGCATTCACAGTGCGACGCAGAGCTAACGTGTTAAGAGCCCGGGCTCGGATCTGACAATAGAAGCAGCCTCTCACTACCGAAAGCATTATATTCATATATACGCAAATTTCAACAGATATTACAGCGCAATAAACACTGCATGTGCTCAGGAACACACAGCACCTGCTTTGAACAGACAAAGAGCAGAGAAGCTCTGAGAGATGCACGGGCCCAGACAGCAGGTAAGAGCTAAATACGGCAAGGCCTAGTGAAACACATCATGCCCCTACAGACGAAAAAAGCAGAATTTTGCCGGTGCTGCCACATTTGAGGATTATGAAATTTAAAAAAAATAAATAAAAAAAGCAGTCTTTGGACTTGGCCGCCAGCTTTAAAGAGGTGCTGGGAAACTCACTAGTGGACGCCGTGGAGCAGGGGGTAAGACCCCTACAAGAAAGGCTGGAGACGCTAGAGGCGATCCTACAGCAGCCTAAGGATAACACCAGCATACCAGAGCGCACACCCACCGAACCCTCAACAGCAGGGTCTAAGGGGAGTAATCAGGCCCGTAAGAGGAAATTCTCTTGTGACCCCCAAGACCCTTCAGACGGGGTGAAGCCAAAGGCCCCAGAGGTAGTCGACGCATTCACAAAGCTCAGAGAAGCATATTTGCAGCGTCTGGCAGTGCCAAACCTCATGACCCCGACTCCTGGGGAAGAAGGCGATGGAGAGGAAGACCCAGGCTCAGAAGAGGAGGAGCCGGTAGAAGCTGACCCAACCTCTCAAGATGAAGAACAAGGAGAGGAGGAAGAGATCAAGCCCAGCGGAGGCAAAAGAGCCTGCAAACAAAAACACCTCGAGGAGGTGGAAGAAGACATGTTCGACCCGGACAGCATCGGAACCCAAGGTCTTCCGACTGGCAACCGTCACCAAGAGTGGCACAATATATGACCGTAAGATTACGGAAAGCACTTGACAGAGAAGTGCTCCAGTAGAGGGGAGGACTTGTATGTTCTGGAGAAATTGGCGGGAGCTTTCCAGCGATGCTTGGGTATTGCAAACTATATTGGGTCTGCGTCTAGAATTTGTAGAAACTCCCATTGAAATGCGCAGACCTCACCGCCAGCAAATGGCGCGCGCAGAGCAGAGCCTACTGGTTCACGAGCTGCTCCAACTAGCACAGAAGAACGCCACAGAGAAGTGTTCGAAAGACCGCTGTTTCATAAGCAAAATGTTTCTGGTGCACAGAAAGGAAAAAGTGCGACCAGTCATAAACTTGAAATAGCTGAACGGCTGGGTAGTATACCGTCACTTCAAGACGGAGGGCATACACCAGCTCCGAGACACACTCAGAGAAGGCGATTGGCTCACGAGACTTGACCTGAAGGACGCATACCTGACGGTTCCAGTATCGGAGGAATTCAGAACCTTCCTAGCTTTTCGCTGGAAAGGGGCACTTCTGGCAATTCAAAACCATGCCTTTTGGACTTGCATCAGTGCCTTGGGACTTTACCAAGCTTATGAAGCTGGTAGCAGCAGCGATAAGAGAGAAGGGCATGAGGTTGATCGTTTATCTGGACGACCTCCTGCTGCTGGCCGAGGACCGAGAAACGCTACGGTACCAGACACAATGGGTGCAAGAATTGCTAGTAGCCCTAGGGTTCCTAGTCAACATAGAAAAGTCAGAGACCGTACAAGCACAGAGACTGGACTTCCTGGGTTTTATATTAGACACCAAGAAGGCCACGCTGGAACTTCCAGCGCGGAAAATATGTGATATCAAGAGGGAGATAAGATTATGTCTACAGAAACAAATGGTGTCGATCAGGACTTTAGAGAGAATAGTGAGACTGCTAGCAGCGTCCATTCAAGCCATATTCCCAGGGCCATTACACTATCATGCGCTGCAGAGACTAAAGATAAGACACCTGCAGCAAGGCTTGAGGTATCATCAATTAGTACCTTTGGATCAAGAATCCGTGACCGAACTGGAGTGGTGGTTGAAGAATATGGACGCCTGGAAAGGGCGGGCCATTTTCGGGGACTGGCCAGACCTAATTATAGAATCCGACGCCAGCCGGTTGAGCTGGGGAGCTTCGTCTGCACATAAACTGCCTGGAACTGTTAGCAGGGTCCTTCGCGATCAAAGCCTTCACAAAAGGGAAGTTGAAATCATGCGTCTTGTTAAAGATGGACAACATTTCACCAGTCTGTTACAGCAACCACCTAGGAGGCTCCAGGTCCAAGATGCTAGCGGAGCTAGCAAAGGATTTTTGGCATTTTTGTCTGCATTCAGAGACGTCAGTGACGGCGGAGTATCTGCCCAGAGCACTGAACTTAGTAGCGGACTGGAATTCGCACTACCTCACGAACTCCAGCGACTGGAGGCTGGATCCAACAGTCTTTCAGAGGATGAATCAGAGATGGGGGCCGCTGCACATCGACCTCTTCGCATCCTGACTGAATGCGCAGACAGACTAATATTTCAGCTGGAGGCTGGATCCGGGGGTGCATGGAACTGATGCGTTCCTGCAAGAATGGAGCAATGGCCCGCACTACACATTTCCCCGTTCATGATGCTGAGCAGAGTGCTAGCAAAATGTCGGAGGGAGAGAGCAGAGCTGCTACTAGTAGCACCACTAGGGAAGTCACAAGTGTGGTTTCCAACTCTTATGGAGCTAGCAGTAGACCTGCCGACAATACTACCAGAAGGAGAACAATTGCTCACAGACCCAGCTGGGTCGTATCATCCTCTGAGAGTGAGAGGGACTCTCCCGCTCATCGCGTGCAGGATATCAGGAGACGTTGGGCGCTGCCAGGCATTTCGCCACAAGCTGCAGAGCTCATCGCCGAATCCTGGGCCCAGTCCACTAGAAGGAGCTACGACGCGGCTTCGGCCAAATGGATCAGCTGGTGCAAAGGGAGAGGTGTTCATCCCATTTCGGCGCCTGTAGTAACGATTTTAAACTTTTTAGCGCAGTTACTGCAAGACGGAAGAGCATTCCGCATGATAGATGTGTATAGATCAGCGATATCAGCAGGCCATCAACCGATTTATGGAATACCAGCAGGAAAGCACTCAGCAGTGGTCAGGCTTATTAGAGGCGTCAGATTTAAGGCCCTCCAGAGCCTCGTTATAATACAGTGTGGGACGTTACAGTAGTTCTTCAGCTCCTAGAAAGCTGGCCAGTAGACAGATATCTATCGATTAAGCAATTATCAGGTAAACTAGCGATGCTCTTGCGCCTAGTTTCATGCAAGCGAGTATTGGACGTAAGAGCCCTAGAGATTAATAGAAGATCTTTTGGTCCGGAGGGAGTAACTTTCTCCATAGTGAAAAGGACTAAGACAGGGACCACGTCAGTACACTATCCATATTTCCCATCCAGGTCTAAATGGTGTGTAGCAAGCTGTATCAAAGAGTATGAGAATAGGACAGCAGAGCACAGAGTGGCCAGCACTACACAATTGCTTATAGCGCGTAGTAGACCCTTCCAGGGCGTATCTACAGCCACCATTGCTAGATGGGTTAAAGAGGTCATGCAAGCGGCAAACATCGATGTGGGGAAGTATGGAGTACACTCTGTGCGGGGAGCTATGGCATCCAAAGCCTTTACAGCAGAAGTGTCCTTGACAGAGATTATGCTTGCTGCAGACTGGACGAATGAACGCACTTTTAAAGAGTTTTATTTTAAGCCGACCAAGAGTTTAGCGGTCGCAGTGTCGGGAAGCTTTGAACAAGCATAATGCTCGCCTCCAGTCTTGTCATAGAATGAGGATTACCCCTGCTAACTGCGCAGGGAGTATTAATTCTATTAAAAGCCAGGAGACGAGCATTAAATTCCAGCCCAAATTCAGGCATTGAGTGTTAAAAAGCATTTATGTAGTACTAAATGTGTTATATATAATGAGGTCAATGCTGGGACACCACCCTGATTTTCTGCTTTGTGTTATTCTTAGGAGAAGAGCAGAAGAATAATTGAAAGAAAAGACTAGTAAACATAGTCGTTCGAGTCGAGGAGGATCGACGTTCGTTTGGAGTGGTTTAACGTCTTCGCTCTGTTGGCAGGACATAGTGTGGAGTTTAAGAATGACATTTCAGAGCGAGTAAAAAAGAGGAGGAGTGCAGAGACAGGAAGTGGTCATAAGCTGAACATGGAAGGAGATGGACTACGGAGACTATGGGGATTGTAGTTCTGAAAGAAGAAAAGTCTATTGGGACATTTTCAGTGTTTGTTGTTTGTTTATTGGTTTGTTGAAACTGCTGAGGAGTCGTATTAAAAGAAGTTGAAGCATAATGCTTGAATCCTAGTCTTTAATAGAATGAATACTCCCCGCGCAGTTAGCAGGGGTAATCTTCATTGTGGTTGTTATTATGTGAAGGGTGGGTCGAAAATGAAGGATGAGGAAGTCTGTGTCTGGAATTTGATAAGATGTTGATATGTTTTGTCCTGTAATAAGCAAATTAATAAAAATTTGAATTTAAAAAAAGCAATGCACAGAAAATGGAACAGAAGCAGAAATTCAAAATATAGCCAGGCAAAAGACGGCAGAGAATCAAAGATAGAAGTGCAAGGGCAGCGGGTAGGAAAGGGTAGGTAGGAATAGAAGAGTTGTAAAAGAAAAAAGCTCAAGGGAGCGAGACGGTAAGCAGGAAAACGCTTAAGAAGAGCAGAGCAATAGTGTAATATTGACAGAACTAGAACCAGAACTCTGAAAAATAACAAAGGATTGTTTGTGAGATTCATCACGTGTCCTGTTAAATACATTTGTGATTTGTCAGAAAGAATACAAGACCACTTTTCCACACTTATGCATTCAAGTCAGATTTGAATTTGTCATACACTTCAATTTATGGTTTATTAATTATTTTGCATAGGGCCGGAACCTTTCAACTCTTGGGGTTACCATTGAAAATGTCATCAAACGAGTGTTCAGATGGAGGGTAAAGCATTTACACATTTGATGTCATTTTGACATAGTCTTTTGTGAATTGAAGAAAATAGATAGTTGGCAAGATGGCAACACATTTTTGTGTTCTAGAAGCCGAAATGATGCATAGCCCTTTTCCTCCATCATGGGCAGCAGTCTTATGATTCCGGTATATAGCCATATCTTCAGGCCAGTTGTTTAGCATTCATCGTAAAGTATGGGTTGCTACCAATAGAAGTCAGGCCTGAACACATTATTCCATATTTCCACTTATTATAACCTCCTGTAAAGTCAGAGTTGCCTGATGATGTGTCACGGCTCATGTGGTGCACAAATTAAAATGGAGAAATAAAGGTATTCAGGGAGGGTGTTAAGAGCTGCAGATTATCACCAGGATAGGATGCCAGCGGAGAGCTAAAACACGAAATGTATTCTCGAAAGCTCTTAAGCGCTCTTTTTCAGCAAGATGCTAACGTAGTCGAAACCACAGTCAAAAGTCAATGAGGTGATAAGAACGCTGCTAGGTACTGCGTTGCCCGAGGAAGGTGACAGCCAAATGCCCACTCCAAAGCACATATTTAATGTCTTGAACTAAGCAAATATTTTTCTTTATAGCAGGTCTGCCAACATGGACACACACCCCTGTGCCTTGAGGACTGCGTAAACTGTACCTGGTCACATGACAGCTCTCCAGATGTGCTTCTTGTTCCATGGGCTTGACTTCTGCAGTACTCACATTTAATCCTTTGTTTTTCGTACCACTGTGGTTCTTTAAATATCCAATTAACTGGTGTTTTCGAAGAGGTTTCGAACATACAACCCACTTGCTGCATGATGGAGAATTTATAATATGTTTTAAGACTCGGCAATCCAAAACCTCCCTTTACCGCCGGCGTTTGAGGTATTCTTATCAGTAGCTGTTCCCCATCTAAGAGCTTTTGCAATACTTTTGACTTTTGACTACCTATATTTCATTCAAAACATATAGGAGCTAAGGCACAATATTCATGAATTTGTACCACGAGTGAAATATGTTTTGATTTAAGTTGTCAGATGAAATGTCACTGACTGCAGCCAGGAAAATGTAATAGCAGGTGAACTGATCTGTGTGCTCTAGAACCATTTCCACTTAGATGTGCTTGATTGCATCTTGATTATGGTGGCAATTGAGATCTGTGCACCAATTAAAACACATATAAACTCTTTTTTTATGAAACTCTGAATTAATTTGTTTTCAAGATTTAAATTACAAGTGGCAATATACTTTGTAAAACTTTAATTGAACTTGAAAGTTACGTTAGGTCTCTGTGGAGTGATTTGCTTCTTAATTCCTTCCCCGGCAAGATTACAGCTTTCTGTGACATGCCTCAAAATGGTTCTTCTTCGGTTAGCAAAGGAGAGTTAAGTTGTCCTTGTGCTTAACTAAAAACAAATTATATTACTGGCTGCCAGTCAGACCCCTGATGCATTTCACAGCATTTTGTGAAGCCCAATGAGCCTTCCAGTGCAAAGCATACATTTCATCCAGGATAAAAATCCGGCACTACCAATTTAAGGCCTGATTTATGAACCTTTTAGTGACTTTTTGCACTGGTGCAAAGTGACTTTTCACTGCCAATAAACATCCTGATTCACAGAGTGGTGCAAGATGTATTTTTGCAGTGCAAAGTCACTTTGCACTGAAAAAGTACTCTTTCCACCATGAATTAGGCCCATTTAGCACGGTGAAAAGAGTACTTTTGCAGTGCAGTGAAATACACTTTACACCGCTGTGTGAATCAAGGTGTTTGTTGGCAGTGCAAAGTCACTTTGCACCATGCTAAAAGTTCCATGAATCAGGCCCTTAGTTTGGCGTTTTCCGATGGCTGCCTTACTCCTAGTGCCACCAAATAACAGAAAAGTGAAGGAGGCTCCTCTTTTGCTGTTTTAGTAAGTGCAGTGTTGTTCCCCTTTAAGCACAAAAACTCCCTGTGAAGGGCACGTGCTAATGTCACATGTCTGTGACCATGTGACCACATCAATAAAAGGGATGAGCAGTTTCCCACTCATCAGTCGATACCAACTGACTCCTGCCTGCTGTGTAGTTATTCTGCAGCGCGATGCTGGGGCTGCATAGTAGACAGAAGGCCTGCCATGCAGGGCCCTCCAACAGGACAGTGCTCCTGCTGGGCAACGCTATCCCTGATGTCCCACATGTGTAGCAGAGCCCCTGTGTCCTGGTGCCCATGCTGGGCAACTCCAGCCGCGTTGGCAGTGATGGCCTGGGTGCCCCCAGGCCCTTGAAAGTCCTGTATGATTATGGGCTGACAGGGTTCCCCCTGTCACTGAGTGTCAGCTGTGTGCCCCCAGCAATGATGAGCCCGGACCCCTCTGCTGTGGGGGTCCAGGTAGAACAATGACGACAATGTGGCGATCATTACCCATAAGAATCAGACCTCCTTCCTAAAAGCACTAATGCCCTGATTGTTTACAATGGACGAACACTAAAAATCACAGCCCAATACTCTGAAAAGTGATAGAATGAAAAATAAATCTAACAAATGGACACCGACCCAATGTGGAAATCTTGCTGCAAGAAACAAAGTAGATCAAAAACGGCACTCAACGAGCCGTGCCAAGTCATGCACAACACTACACAACGTCCTTCCTCCATCACTGAGAGCAATACACTCACCCATACCACACCCACAGTCATTCAATCCTGCATCACAAGGCAATATTGATTTGAGATGTCTGCGCCTAGAGCTGATATTCTGTCTGTACTGATTCCTACTGCATTAGCCGTATCAAGACCTGCAAGGATCCATGTTACACACCTCTTCACAATGGATATGACAATGCAAACTGTCCCATACTTCGATTCATGTCATGACTCAAAGCGATGTACCTCGCTTCACAGTGATATACCAGGACACGCTTTGCCGCAGTGAACTGTTGTATGGAGCACTGATCTAAGACAGGAGATTGACGCAGTTGCCAGACTCTTCACTATATTATGAAGGATCTGCATCTCTATTCTGTTGTTTAACACCCAGCCAACTCTGCAATACCACCCACCACGTATCTTCCTGTCTGCAGATAACAAAATCGCAGAAAACAAGCATGAATTTGACTACTCAGCTCTACCACCCACCCTTGCCAGGTGACTATACCCCTAGACTAGCCCTAACACAGGCGACAAGCTCTGGATTGCTGAACAGCAACTACCAGTGAAACCCTCAGCCCATGCACGCCCAAACGCAGGCGGCAGTGATACGCACTGCACACACGATCGAAGAGTATCCTCTACTCCGTAAACTCGCACTCACACACCAATGAGCCTTTTCACTTGCATGACCCAGGGCCTCATTACGAGTATGGAGGCAGCCATGTCCTTAATAAGGGCATGGCTGCCTCCAGACCGAGTTCCAGCTCCGGGTTCTGTGAATGAGGAATTACCGGGTCATTCCAACTTTGGAAGACCCTGTAATTCCTCATTCACAAAACCAATCCCCATTCCCATTTGAGCCCCCATAGGGCTCAATGGGAATGGGGATGGAACTAATAACGGGCCCGTTAATAACGGGCCCGTTATTAGCTCCTTGGTCCCCTTGCGGGACCCGCTAAGGACGTCTGGTCTGACCAGACATTCTGTGCGGGTCCTGCAAGGGAACCTCGTAATAGGGCGGAATGGGTTTACCGGCACCATTACCGGTGCCGGTAAACCCATTCCGCCAACCTCGTAATGAGGCCCCCAATGTGACAAGAGACCATTCAATGGAAGGAGGTAAGCAAACTGCATTAAAAAGGCACTGGGTCCCTGTGGAAAGCATTTAAAATAGTGATAGGAGACATATGCGCCTCTACTTCATATGAAGCGAGAGGTGATATGGTGGGAATGCTGACCTAGCTAGAAGAGGCGGCAATGGAATTGGAAAGTAAGCAGTGATGGATCCAACAGGGAGTCCTCCCTTGATTAAAAAAAAAAAACAATGCAGGGAATGAACACAGACCGCAAAGGCTATGTTGAATCTGGATCATCTGGTGTTTAGAGCGGAGCACTAGATTGACTGGTAAGCTCATAGCTTTTTCCCCAGAAGCTTTATTTAACATTTTCTTGTAATTCATCTCAAAATCATAAGACATGTACATGAGTAAAGCAAACAACAAACATTTTGAACAATCACCAATACACCACCAATTAATGTGCAAATCATTGCCCTCTTATATTACCCTTTCCCCCTGTGCCACGACCCCCGCTTTGAAACCTCTTCGACTCTATCCAGAGTGTCCAATATGTTCTAGTGCCCCTGTGTCGCTACCCACCATAATCAATGTGTGCTTACAACAAATCAAACCATTTTAAGAACAGTGGCCTGTGAGTCAAATCTTTGCAGTCTTGTAGGGGGGTAATTACTAGGGACCAGGTGCTGTAGAAAGTTTGATTGTGTTGTTTAATCACTGTCATTTTCTTCTTGACTATTGTCGCCCCTCTCATTGGCTACATGCCTTCCTCATCCACATCCCCTAGTATTATTATTTTAGGTTCCCAGGGAAGGGCCACCTTTGTCAGCTCTTTTATACGCAACAGTATCTATTTCCAATATCTCTGCAACACTCTACATGTCCACCACGGGTGGCCAATGGTGCCGTTCTCCCCACATGCTCACCAGCATTCTGCCGGGAAGCTCATAGGTTTTTAAGCAGAGGGGGGGGGGTAGGTAGGAGGAGTGAGTAGTGTTGTATAGGGAGATGGTACCCTGATGCTGAAGGAACTACCTGTAGCCATTGGAAACTGCTGCAAAGAGCTGGATGAGCAAACTCTTGCTTGTTCTACTTGTAACTGGAACAACTACTTGTAAAATCAAATGTGAGGAAGGATAACTACTGCACCTCTTAGAAGAAGAGGTGCTGGGGGCCAGAGAACGGCAGCAGACCTGCTACCAATCACCGGCTAGTGAGATTTTCCATTAACCTATTAGCAACCTTCAGCTACTTAGGTTCAATGGATTCCCCATTAAACGACCCCACTCTAGACTACATTGAAAAAGTATTTAAAAGAAAGGCTCTCAAATGAAATATACATTCAAACAGGAAAAGTGCATGGATTTCATTGAGATTGACGTGTCAGGGTATGTCATTGGAATAGCATCAAAGAAGGTTATTTTAAATAATAAAGGTGGTGTAATGGATAGGTTCAAGTTAGGAGAGCAGGTCTGACTAGTAGTGCGCTTCAC
The DNA here is from genome assembly GCF_040938575.1 of Ambystoma mexicanum. NCBI lineage: Eukaryota > Metazoa > Chordata > Amphibia > Caudata > Ambystomatidae > Ambystoma > Ambystoma mexicanum. Next base: position 413,491,072 of record NC_090941.1, on the reverse strand, counting down.
GTCCTGACTTATTATCGGGCTTGCTGTACATCCAGAACTTTGAGGATCTACTCCCAACCTCAAGAGGTAAATAGTGAAAGTGTACTGGTGGATCTGGATTGTTGCGCTAGCCCAGATAATCATCAGTTGAGTAAGCATAAGTATAGTCAACAAAATAAAGAATTTTAATAGCTGATTGTTTTAAATTTTTCTTGACGGTCAAACATTTCAGCCCTTCAGGCAACACATGTTTCAACAAATTGTCATTGTCAAGGCTGATCAGAGGACGATGAGCTTATGCACACATTAATAGTATTCACATACTTAGGAGAAGGAACAAAAATCGCCAATACATACCAATTTGGGGTTTAGCAAGGACGGGGACCGAGAGGACGACAAGTGGAAAAGGGGAGTAAAGTTGGTTGCATTGGCATGTGCAATCGTCCTACAATTATTAGCATGCTTCATGAAAACATGTTCCATTCAGTAATATACAATGATTATTTGGGTATAGAGCCAAAAGAGAACACAAAATGTGTTATGTGTATTTGACAATAGTGGAGAGGAAGAAGCAACCAAATGTCCCGTAACTGAAGATACCGCCAAATAGTGGTTTGTGCATTTAGACGGTTGGCTAGCATTGATGCCATAGAAGTGTGACTGTGAATTTAAAAATTAGTATGTGAGACACTTGGGTGAGTGACGGTGGTCTGTTTAAAATAATCCAAACTCAACAAAGTTGAGTTCTTGGAAGACCTGAAAAGTGCAGGCAGAGATAAGTCACATGTAATAAGCTAGTGGTTAATAAATCTCTAGTGTAAGAAATAAGGGACTCGATAAGCACGAACCTGAATGGTCTGGTTTCAGACTCTTTTTCTATAAATAGTTTGCTTCTCAGCGCTGGTGTGGTTCTGTGTTTGGAACTGGCAGAGGTGATAGAACATCTGCGTTATGATATTGCAAGGTTGATAGTCTTAGGTAGAGCGAGAGATAATATTAAACAGAATTTACCACTCCCTTTTATTTGATCAATTTGCTGGGAATGTTCAAATGCACAGCTTCTGTATAACAACTATATATTCCTGTAATCTGTTAAAAGGCTAGTTAGAAAGGGACACATTCATTAGAAATAGAGTCTGAAACCAGACCATTCAGGTTAGTGCTTATCGAGCCCTTATTTCTTACACTAGAAATGTATTAACCACTAGCTTCTTACATGTACCTTATCTCTGCCTGCACTTTGCAGGTCTTCCAAGAACTCATAATTGGTGAGTTTGGATTATTTTACCCAGACCACTGTCACTCACCCAACTGTCTCCCATACTCATTTTTATTTTCACATCCACACTTCTATGGCATCAATGCTAGCCAACCAACTGTCTAAATACACAAACCACTATGTGGTGCTATTTTCAGTTATGGGACTTTTGATGGCTTCTTCCTCTACATTCTTGTTAAATACGTATAACCCATTTTGTGATCTCTTTTGACACTACACCCAAATAATCATTGTATATTACTGAATCGAACATGTTTTCATGAAGCATGCTAATAATTGTAGTGCGATTGCCTATGCCTGTGTAATGGATCAGTGCAATCAGACCTTAAAGTGCAATCAGACCTTGGAGTGCAATCAGACCTTGAAGTGAAATCAGAAGAATATGTATGCTTCACCATGCGTGAAATTTACGAGGTCATTCAAAATGGCCCCCCTCGGCCTCCCACCCCTGATGATGCAACCGGATGGCGTGTGTAACTAAGGGAACGTCAGAGCTTACATTCTGTGGAAACCCTGAACACGCCCTGACCATTGAGGCAGACATTTTTAAAAAATGTATCATTGTGACTTCCTAAATGCCAATGATCTCCTAAATACAATATGACCACCTATTAGAGCGGCCGATCATTGTCAGCTCAGAGCCAAGCATTCACTTATTTAAAATCATAATTGTATTTAATTTGGAAGCTGGTTCGGCCAGTTGTGTTCTTTTTTTTCATTTGCAGCTGTCGCAGTGCGCAGGCGCCGTCGCCCCATTCTGCGCGTTCATGTATTTCAGCAGCATGCCTTTCTTCTTTACAAAATAATAAAGCGTTATTGGAAGTAAAAAAAAAAAAAGCAATAGGCCTCAGCGGGAAGATCGTTGTATGCGGTGCATTCCTCTTCAAATAGCACCACTGGGAAAATAAACAAATGTTCTCCTGAGCAGAAAGCGCCCATTTACATTTTGGACATTGAAAAGGTAAGCAGAGATTTTTTACAACTTCTTGTAAGCGAAATCCCCTGAGATGCACAGTTAATATTTGTGAGTTTATTTTTTTTCACACAATGGATTTTAAAAAGGTTTCGAACTGTAAATCGTGCGAGCTGCTGCTCATCTCGGGATGATGCATTGCGCAAAATGTGAAGTGTGTGCGCCTCTTAGACCACACTGCACCCTGGAGACAGTGGGATGGTGTTGCCAGGCAGGGGCACCATCCGGATGCCGGGCCATGCCTGTAGGCCTTCTGCATGCAGCATGGCACCAGCATGATGCTTTCAGTAAACACGCTGGAGTCAGTCCTTTGTTCGACTGACGAGCCGGAAGAGGCTCATCCCATTTATTAGGTTGGTCACATGGTTATAATCATGTGACCATTACACAAGTCCTGGGAGCTACCATGCTCCCAGGAGGGGTGACATACAACACTCCTCCTTTTTCATAACGACCAAACAACATAACATCACACCAAGATACACACAATAATACTAAGACTATAACTGAAACTATCTTCCACAAACTTAGGGGCCCAGGTCACCCTTGGGGTGACAGTCAGAATTAGTGAGCTACTAGTGAAACGTTGGAAACTCCACATGCAATCACACCCTTTATTAACCTGGGTGAGTGGATCTTGCACCAATGACACATCACCATTGCTCGCACCTGGCACCCCTCACTACAAAAACACACAAGCACAGGAACAAAACGTCACACAATATTTTGGCTGGGCCAGTTTAGGTCTGTGGGCTCCCAGCCTTGATGGGTATGATTACTGGATCCACTTTGATCACCTGCAGGTCCGCAGGATACCAGGCTGACTTCCCTTGAGATCTCTTCAGGACAGTTCGGAACTCAAGGTCTAGTAAAGCCGCACCTGGGGACACCAGGGGCCACATCGGCCTAGTCCTTTGCTGGTGGGGGAAAGACCGTGGCAGGATGATGGTGTTACGATGACGGGCCAGCTCAAAGTTCAGGGCCAGCAAAGCCGCACCTGGGGATGCCAGGAGCAACCTCGGCCTAGTCTCTAGATGGTGGCAGGAATACTGTGGCCGCACAATGGCCGGGTGCTGGTGTTGGATGACAGGCCACTCACATCACTTCCCCCTCCACACTGGGGTTGCTGGCTGGACATTGCTGACATCAGAGTGCGCACAAGCACTAGCAAGAGCTGCAACCCTTTTCCGCTCCTTCCTGTATCCTGCAGCCAGCACACCTCACCTTGGGCCCACTGTCTTGTAGGGGCCATTGTCTCTATACTGGCGCACACCAACCACAGAGTGCCTCCTCTCTCCTTGCTCACACGGCATCAGTGTTATTTTCTCCCCTCACCTTTCCAGGTAGGAGGGCTTCCACCCATCGAGCAGCGCTCTCCCATTTTGTTTGTGTTCCGATCAGGAGCACTTTTATTCTTTAAAGAAAGCACCACCAATGCGGACCGGGATGGTAGGAGAGCCACCTGCAAACAGCCCAGGATGTTGGGAGGTCTATTTGCACCTGGCCTCCCACTCTGCCCCGCAATCAGCGCTTCACGGCATACACCTCCCTCTGGGTCTGGAACCGTGGCCAGCGTGGGCCATGTCGTTGTCCTCAAACTGCCGTGGTGAAGCGCTTCATTCTCCCTCCAGAACACAGGCAGCATGATGTTTTTTTTTCTTTGATGGTCTTCATCGCGCTTCAGTGGCCCTTCTGTCACAGTGGCCGGTGTTATCAAGCCACCCCCACCTTCCGGGGTTGCCGCAGGGCCCTATACTCCTTTGAAAGCTGGCACACGAGGACCCGCTTGCTGCTCCTCCCTGCTGCTGGGAACCACAGGTAGACACCATCTGGCCTCGGTGCTCCTTAGAATCTTTGGTGCAGCCGCTGGGCGGGCTGCTAAATCCGCACGTGGCCCTTCTGTGCGGACTCTGCCTCCTGTACTTCTCCTTTCAGGGATCGGGCACACAAAGACCTGCCACTTCTCCCCGCATCCTCCACCTTCCAGTTCTGCAGGGAGTCATTGGTGGGCCCTGGAACACCTCACGCACCACCGTGGGCTCGGGGCACACCAGGCCACGCCCCCACGCACATGTCCGACACTGCTTTCCTCCCCCATCATGGCGGCGGACACCACCTCTTCCTCGTGGGCACCAGGCGGCCCTTGCTATAATAAAGCACAGGGCCCTGGGCCACCCGCAACTGCAGCGGCCGATGCTGCTTTCGGATTGCACAAATGGGCTTCCAGCAGCCCGCACACACATGCATGCGGGGCCCAGGCAGCCTTCATCACCACTGTTGGCGGCCCGCCCACCGGTCACTGGAACGGGCCACCGCAGATGGGCACCCAGCCTACAGCAGCCTCGGCCTTGGGAGCACCCAGGCCAGGGCTGCAACAATAGCAGTGATCACACTGCACCCTGGAGACAGTGGGACGGTGTTGCCCGGCAGGTGCACCATACGGATGCCGTGCCATGCCTGTAGGCCTTCGGCATGCGGCGTGGCACCAGCATGGTGCTTTCAGTAAACACGCCGGAGTCAGTCCTCTGTTCGACTGACGAGCCGAAATCGGCTAGTCCCATTTATTAGGTTGGTCACATAGTTAGCACCATGTGACCATTAGACAAGTCCTGGGAGCTACCATGCTCCCAGGAGGGGTGACATACAACACTTACCAGTGTGTGTAACCTGGAACCAAAGGCTCTAAGGCTACAAAGTACCATTATTTAGACCCTAGCAAGAGCAAGCTGGGGATCATTTTGGATGTTCCCTAGAGGGGCAATGGAGGCATAAATACCACCTAGAAGCCATTTTTCCACGGCTTTTCACACGGGTGTCAGACTTGAGGCAGGCCCTTAAAGCCCTTTTAACGGATCCTTCCCATGGTCAGACGCATTTCACAGCAATATGGTCTGACAGGGAGAGAAAAAAAAGATACCCGCCTGCAGTGTCCTCCATGTTGCAACCGTCAGAGAAATGTGCTGTCACCACGAGCTGATTACATGCAGATTATAATCACTGAACTGAAAGCAAACTGCACAGTAACAATTGAAAATCTAACCAAGAAGATAAATTCATAGAAATAAACAGTCACCATATTATAAAACAGCAACTTTCTTTCAAGCAAAAGCCAAATGGTATTTGTTTCTGCAGATGAGTTTGGCACCATTTATAAAGGGACAAGGCAATTATTCTGAGCACTAGAAGATAACCAAAACTGCCCCATAAAGCATCACTGTTGCCTACACGAATTACACTTTAGAAACCAAGATGAATCTACAATCGTTATTGAACTATTCATCTCAAATTATTTTGGGTGTCTATTGCGGCGCTGCAGGAGCAACATCATTGGATCCTTACTTGTAAAAAAATGCCTAGCAAGGATATATTGGGGCGATGCATACTGAGGTGGTGGGCTGACCATGTCGGTAATGGCCTGCCACCCAAAATAAAGTCCCGAGTGAAGTGTGGATCCCTTAACATGGGCGAGGTGTATTTCACCATTAGCACCAGTGAAGGCCCTACACAGGTGCTAAAGGTGTTTATGTAATTTTTTGTAAAAGAAAACCTACCTTGTGGTGTGTCGCAGCCACGCTGCATAGTTCCTGAGGTCTGTTTTCTATTTTGAAGACCGTGGTGTCATCAACAATGAAATGGACTTCTGAGACTACGGAGCTGCACGGCACTGCACCACAAGGTAAGTTTTCTTTTTTTTAAGTAAGCACTCTTATCACCGGTGAAGGGACAACACGGGTGGTAAGATGTGAGGGTGGGAGGGTAGACGGGAAGGAGGAGCAGGGAAGGGGGTGCTGGCTAGCAGCACGCAGGCTGCTCGGGGCATGGTCTCGTGCCAGACAATACAACTCGTGTTCTGAGCATTCCTTCCATGGTGCTAATGCATGAAAAACTCAAATCATAAATTTACAACACAAAATTGAATTAAATCTGCAGCCTTCAAAACGCTTCCATGTTTTAGGATGGTGTAATTTCTACTGACATTTTCCCCAGTGTGGCAGTGGCAAATGTTTCAGGCCCTTGTGGAATGCTGATCTGGCACAAATACAGACCAGGCTACGGTGCACCCATTGTTACTATGGGTCACACAATGTTCTGATGGGTGCAAGAATTTGTAGCCTGGAGCACACATGCTTGTGCTGGAGTACCTGCACTGTGCTCATGAGCACTGTTGGTACTGCGGCATCTGAAGAACTTCAATATTTTATGTTTCTCCTGCAGAATTTTGTCTTGATCCTATGGCTTCTTATTCAAATTTTCCTGAAATTTGTTTTCTAACATGCACAATGTTTGAATACTTTTTGAAGGAAATTCCTTCTGAACCCTCCTGAGCGATTTCAGGCTGGCTCGCTTGCCTTGCTTAATTGCACTAGTTGCTTGCTACCACCGTGTTAATATCTTGCTATCACTGTGTATGATTATGCTTTAAATGTCCATATTCTGTGATTAAACGAGCGGTGCGTTAGAATCCAAACAGGCCCTTTGTCTGGTTGAGTTTGATGCCCCTGGTTTAACACTTTATGTATCACTCCAGGTAATTTTGCAGTATTTGTGAATGCCGCAGGGACCTGGATTTTAATGTATGAATCCACCTCCCTAATCCGCTCGGTTTCACAATTACAAGACATAGCCACCGGTGCCTGATTTTGAGCAAAGATGCCATACATTTGTCTGTAATACTTGTAAGAGCCTCTCACCTTGCACATACATGGTGGGAGGCATTTTCCACATAAAAATGCACAGAAGCACGGTACTGCACGGATTTCAGTGCATTATTTGCACCTTGGATTGCAATGAAAGAGTGCAATCAGACCTTGGAGTGCAATCAGAAGACTATTTATGCTTCACCATACGTGAAATTTACGTGGTGATTTAAAATGCCCCCACGCCTCCCACCCCTGATGATGCAACCGGATGGCGTGTGTAACTAAGGGATCCTCAGCTTACATTCTGTGGAAACCCTAAACACGCCCTGACCATTAAGGAAGACATTAAAAATAAAATGCCATTGTGACCTCCTAAATACAATATGATCACCTATAAAAGCGCCCGTGCATTGGTAGCACAGAGCCAAGCATTCACTTTCAAAATTAGGCATTCCCAATTTAAAATCATAATTGTATTTAATTTGGAAGCTGGTTCGGCCAGTTATGTTCCTTTTCTTCTATTTGCAGCTGTGGCAGTGCGCAGGCGCCGTCGCCCCATTCTGCGCGTTCATGTATTTCAGCAGCATGCCTTTCTTCTTTACAAAATAATAAAGCGTTATTGGAAGTTTAAAAAAAAAAAAGCAATAGGCCTCAGCGGGAAGATCTTCGTATGCGGTGCATTCCTCTTCAAATAGCACCACTGGGAAAATAAACAAATGTTCTCCTGAGCAGAAAGAGCCCATTTGCATTTTGGACATTGAAAAGGTAAGCAGAGATTTTTTACAACAGGGCTTCCTGTAAGCGAAATCCCTCGAGCTGCGCAGTTAATATTTGAGAGTTTTTTTTTTTTTCACACAATGGATTTTAAAAAGGTTTCGAACTTTAAGTGGTGCGAGCTGCTGCTCATCTCGGGATGATGCATTGCGCAAAAAGTGAAGTGAGTGCGCCTCTTAGACCACAAAGTACCCCGCCACAGAGTCCTTAAAGGCCGGAGCCGAGCTCCAGCCGGGGCGGCAAAGCGCCATTACTGTATTTTATCCAGCGTTCCTATGAAGCCCTGTGGGCCTCTGCAGAACCCGCAGTTATGCCTGATTTATGCCGATGCCGCTGCAGTCAGATCCCTCGTGGTCCAAATCATTTAATTTCCATTGTGTGGGGTCGGTGCACCGCTCAGTCCATAAACTGATCGTTTGTGCACCTGCCCTCCTTTTAATCATGCTACCGATTCGGCCTTCCAGCCATTTTGTTTGTGTTATTGTTTGCCGCTTATCTTGGTCGTGTAAGCTCAGCATTTCAACTAGGCGCCTCCAATGCCCATGGACTTTCCACTTCGCGCGCTCGGCTTGGAAAATGGAAACCTGCCAGTAGGCAAACAATTATAGGTGTGCAGGAAGCTAGGTATGGGAATTGGGAGAGTGAAACAAAAATAAGCTGGCATAATCAGTTTGTCCTGGTGCACTATAAACAAACAGGTATTATGATCGAGACGCATTAAGCAGCTTGGATTATGGATGCAGGCAGCAGCTCATTAGAGACTAGCTGCACATTATATGAAGCTGCCAAGCAGGGAAAAGCTGCCGGATAATTTCGCTCGAAGGAGGAGGAGGGAGGAGGGGTATCCTGCCAAATGCAGACCCAACAAAATGCAGACCATACCACTGCCTTGTATAGAAACAAATATTTGCTCTTCTATCAAAGAGATGTCCGCAATGGACTACTATGGTGCGTGTTCTGAGAAGGCTGAACGTCCATCCAAGAAGAAAGAAAGAAAAGACTATTGGAGAACTTACATGATGTCAACAGCCATTCTGCAGGGGAAGGCCAGATGCAAAACTCTGCTTTCCTCCGGTAGTTTAATTAATACAGACTCCCCCTTCCTGGCTTAGTTCTTCATAGGGCCCTGTTTGCTGCTACCCAAGCAACGTGGGTGACTTCTGACCATAGAGCCCACTATCATGGCAGACCTGAATGCAGAGAGTAATTATTTCTTTGTGTGACCATCTTCTTGTACTTGCATTCAAATATTGTGCTATGAAGTTCTACGCATGCTGTGTGCTGAAGGGGATCTAAGGAACAGCTCGAGTCCAAAAAATAATAGCTTTACCTGTGCCACGCGTTTTATAACAATTGAGCAATACAACCCGAGCAGTGTTGTATTGCTTAATTGTATGGAAACTGGAGTTGGGGATGGGGAAAGGAAGGCATGGGGTGCAGGGGCCCACTTACCTGACTGCTGGCGGGGGAAGAAAGCGGTCTCCGCGCCGAGAATGCTCGGAGTGTGCAGGGGCTTTACCATGTGGTATAGCCCCCATTCTGAACCTCCTAATTGGCTGGGAGGCTGCCCCCCCCCCGTGCTAGTTACTAATTAGCTGTCAGGAGACACTTGACGTTGCGCTCTCTGAAAGAGGAAGATTCCTTAACAGATGTGGTTTGAGTGATGTAGACCACACTAAAGACACCTCAAATCGAAATCTTCTTACACCCCTCAAAGGAGTAACAGCCATAGTGATAGCCTCCACGAACTACCAACTATGAACCTCCAGCAAATATACCTCCATGGGCTCTGACAGAGAGAATACGGATCTTCATCTTGTCACCATTAGTAACTGTTCTTCCTTGCTTCATATGGGACACCACAGGTCATCTGGCAAGGTTGCCGGTCATCCAATGGGATCCCAATTCTGGCTTGGCAACAAGAGATGGTTTCCCGCTCTATGAATCTCACTACAATATTGCAAGGAGAGAAATTTCGTTGTGTTGCTTGCTTAATGGAATATTGACAAGTTGTTCTAAATATGATATACTTTTGCTGCCAAAATAACTTATTTGATTGGATTCTTTACATACAATTGAGAGGATCAGCGAATAGCACCGTCTTCTCACCAGGCAATGTAAACGTTCTGCTGGAACAGTGGAAGGAGATTATAGAAAGATGCTTTATTATCTCACTACTTGCCTGATTGGCTCATGGGTTTTATGCAGATTTGACAACACTGTTATGGTCAGCCTAGATGACATATAGATACGGCTGAGATTCCTGCCCCAACCCCGGCCTAGTGCCTATAGCTCGAATAGAGCATTATGGGCTCAGGCAGGTAGGCACCCATCTTTGTATATCCAAACTAACCAGGCTAGATAAACTAGGGAATGGGCTTGTGAAGCCCCAACAACTGTACCTACATAGAACGTTATTAGAGGGATCACAAAATCTGTCAGCAAATAACTTAATGGTAAACCACCTACCTCCACCAAACCAGAACATGAATTTAACTTCAACAAAGTAACCACTTTAGAGTTTGAAAAAATAATACTTTCGCTCAAACCAACCAACTGTAGAGGTGACATATGCCCAGTACAACTGATAAAAGACACAGCCAGAGACCTATCCCCATTTATTTCCAAACTTATCAATGCTTCCATTACATCAGGCACGATACCAGACAACCTCAAACAATCATGGGTCCTTCCCCTCCTTAAAAAGCAAACCCTGGACCTCTCCATCGCGACCAACTACAGGCCAATCACTACAATACAATTATCTACAGATCCAAAAATACCTGGAGCTGCATCAACTATTAGGTACCAGACCATCAGGCTTCAGGCCTCAGCATGGCACCAAAACTGCACTCATCGATCTCAAAACCCAGGTCGATGAACTGAGAGATTTTGGAAAAACTGCCCTACTCCTCCTGTTGGATCTCTCAGCTGCATTTGACTTGGTGGACCATGATGTGCTCTGTACCCACCTGGAATCCGCAGGCCATTCCTCCACACATGCCATTGCATGGATCAAGTCGTTGTTAAGTGGCAGAACCAGGAGGGTTTTCTCTACCTCTGCAGCAGCTGACCCAGTACCCATCACATGTGGCGTTCCCAGGGATCCTGTGTCCCTCCGACCGTGTATAACATCTTCATGAAGCCCCTGTTTGACGATCTGGACCTTCTGGGTGTCACCTACACAAACTATGCAGATGACACTCACATTCTCATCCCACTTTCGGGGGACTACAAACAGGATTTGGCCTCGGTGAACATGATATACCTCATCATCCAGGCATGGATGGCCCGTCACGGTCTATGCCTGAAGGATGCCAAAACGGAACTCATCATAATGGGTAACACACAAAACATCAAAAAACTGAACAATCACTATTCAGCATTTGTTATAAATGGCAACGCCATCAAAGTAGCAAAAGAGGTAAAAACACTCAGTTTTTACCTCGACTCCTGCCTCTCCCTAACAAAACAGGTGAGTGCGATGGCCTCTAGCACCGCTGATTAGAGCAGCCAAACCTTACTTGTCCACCACCAGATGCCTCACCCTATCAAGAGCTCTGGTATTATCCAAATTGGACTATTGCAACGCACTATACTTAGGGTCTAATAAACACACGCTGAAAAAAATCCAAACCTTGCAGAACAATACCCTTAGAGCCGCACTAGGAATCCCAAGAAGAGAGCATATATCGGACATCAGAAGGCAGTGGTTCTCGGTCGTGGTGACCCTCAGGGATCATCACTATCCCTGCTGATATTCAATCTGTATGTGCGTCCGGTCTTCAATATATTGAGGAGGCACGGGATGAGTTTTCACTCATATGTCGATGATACGCAAATTTATATTGAGACAAAGAACACTGAGGACGCATTTAGGAGAATCAGTCAGTGTATGGTAGATTTCGATAAGTGGATGGCGAATAATCAGCTTCAATTGAATGCAGCAAATACTGAGATTGTCCTTTTTGGCCCTAAGGGGAGAGTCACAGATGAGGAGCCATTTTTCTCCCCACACATTTTCGGTGAGAAACCTCAGTCCCCCCCCCCAAAAAAAAAGAATCTGGCCTGTGTCTGGCAGGAGAACCTTGGCAGTGAAGCCCAGGTGGGTGTTAAGGTGGAGTATGTATATTATTCCTTACGGATGCTAAGGAATGTTCTTGCCTTTCCACCCTTAGAGGATCATGCAGTGGTTGTAGGAGCAATGACGGACACTCATCTGGACTACTGCAATAGTTTGATGGCTGGAATTCCAACCAAGCAGCTGTCCAGACTCCAGAGGACCCAGAATGCAGCGATTAGATTGGTAGGACACTTGGGAAAAAGGGACCATGTATCCTCTATTTGTAGATCCCTTGATTGGCTGGCAGTCGAGGAACAAATCAAGTTTAAAGTAGCTTGCTTGATATATAAATGTCTTAATGGCCTTGCCCCAGATCATCTCAGTGCAAAGGTATGCCGTTATTATCCGGCCAAAGTATTACACTCAGGAGACAAACTGTTGTTGACTGTTCCATGCTCTAAACTTGTCTCCAGAGGGGATAGGAGATTTGGAATCTTTGGTCCCAAGCTCTGGAACCACCTCCCACTGGAGATTACAGCCTGTCAGTCATTGGATCGGTTCAGAAATACTTTAAAAACTCACTTGTTCAAGTAGGCCGTTTAACCCAGAGATATCATGATATTCGTTCTGTGACACTTTGATTATAGTTGTGTTGACCATCTGTGCTGGGATACAGTTAAGTCTGTCTTGGAGCGCGGTAGAAATAATCAGAATCAAAATCAAACATAAACTTTTGTTCTATTGCAATCTGCAGCCACTTATTATGGTACATACTTTCCAGTATGTCCCAACTTCATTTACTTTATTCATGTATTTCCTAGTTATTTGTAAAGCACCTACACCTAAAAAAATGTTTCACATCGTCACAAGACCAAAAAAAGGCAGGGCTGTGGGGGTGCCAGGGAACAAAACAACAATGATATTATATGATAAGTCATTTAAAATGCACCTGTACACAGGTGTTTCTAGGCACATCAGGACAAGGAAGGGAAAAACAAAGGGAAACAGAACAAACGATTTTACTAGGACTTGTGTCATTTGTATTGTGCAAGTGTAAGGGGAGAGTGAAATAAGCCACCTCCAGTAAGTGACGCCAGGGTAGCCGGCATTAAGTAAGTGCAAACAGACCTGGTACTGTGGGGTTGCAGATACAGTCCATAGTGCAGGGTGGACCCGGAGTTAGTGCATGGGGCTAGTGGTCATGAGGAAACCTGGTCTACATAAGGTTCTGAGGATGGCCAGGTAACCAGTTAGTGCATCAAAACAAGAACGTCAGCAGGGGAGAGAGAGAGAGAGAGAGAGAGAGTGCGAGAGAGAGAGAGAGAAAGCTGAAGCATAGAGGAAAGTCTTCAATTGCTTCCAGAACCAGGGGTGTTGCTGCACAAGTTTGAAAGAGGTAGGGAAGCTGTTCCAGAGGGAGCCACCAGCCGAGGAGAGGAATCTACCCCCCCACCACTCCACACATGGAGAGGTAATTAACTCTCAGAGAGTTGGGGGTGGAGGGCTCAAAAAGAAAAATGCTTAGGAAAATAAAGTTGCATTTAGTTTGGTCCCTGGTCCCAGAAATCCTTGTGAACAATGCACAGGGTCTTACACTTGATCCTCGCAGCTACCAATTGTAGCCAGTGTAGAGATTTCAGGACTGGAGATATATGATCCTGTGGCAGGACAAGTCTTGCAGTCCTGTTCTGGATAAGTTGTAGAGGGCAAAGAGTAGAGGCAGGAAGATTTAGAAATAGGCTGCTACAATAGTCCAGCCTAGAGGTAACTAGGGCTCTTAAGACAGTGAGCTTCTGGGAGAAAGTGACAAAAAAACAATACCTCTCAGTAGGTGCAGCTGGTAGTGGGATTTCTTAGAGACATCCGTAATGTGAGGACAAAAGGAGAGGGTGTAGTCAAAGATGACACCAAGGTTTCTTTCCTCACCGGAAGGCACAGGTACAGGATCCAAGGAGGATAGCCGGACTGAAAGAGGGAAAGCAGTAGCAAGGGTCCAATAACAATGATCTCAGTTTTACTGGCATTAAGGCAGAGATTGTTGGAGGCACACCATTCCTGAATCACAGATACACAGAAATAAGCGAGAGAGGAGAGGATGCAACACACTGCTTGAAGGAGAGCTGAGTGTCATCCGCATAACATTGCAAGATAGAAATGAATGTAGAGATTAGGTGCGCAAGAAATGCCAAGTAAAGGTTGAAGAGCCACGGTGAGATATGCGGTCCCTGGTCTTGAAGCCAATGATAAGTCTTGCATCCTTATTTCGAATTATCTGGAGGGGGCCGTCAGAGAAAGTGGGTAGATTAATGAATAGGCTGTTGCGATAGTATAGCCTAGAAAGTATCAGAGCTCTACAGATGTTGAGCTTCTAGGTAAAAGTGATGGGGGTGGATGAGGATGGGCAAGACTGATAGGCCCGGGGCAATGTTCAAGCTACAAATACATATGTTCTTTGCAAGAACAGTGTCTACAAAGGGGAATCTGGAGACCCCGGGACTGGGGTGGCCATTTGGACAAAATTCACAATGCGTAATATGCCTTTGAGGTGCGCATGGTATTCTGCACCTTGAGTGTCCCCATCCACCCAGCCCCATTTTGAGTGCACAATCACAGGTGCCAACTGGAGGGGGGTATATGAGGATGAGGCGAGCGCCATAAGCCAATGCACGTGTTATTGGACACCAATATGTAATGATACTCTGATATGTTTGATAGTGTAGTGCACTCACAAAACTTTCTCACAACTGTTTAGCTTGAATTATTTTTAATATTTCTATTTAGTTTGATAAGGTGGATATCAATGACACTACAAATTATACTGCTGCGGTTGAAATACTGGCTGCACCAATCCACGGTATTGTCCCCTGTCACTGAGGTATTCATCACAAATGGCTCGAACCACACAAACAGTTTACTGTTCGGACGCAAAATCCCGGTCTACCATGAATCCACAATGTAAACGTAGGAAGTTCCATAAACTTGCATCACCTGTGTAACAGGTACAAACATAAATTACTGGAATGAAGGCAATAATTGAATTTTATTTTATTTGCACTACCTTTTAAAAATGTACAGCATTGTTTTCATTTATAAAGTACCTTTCGTACAACATAATGACAGTACCTGTGTTTTGAGATCCACAAATAGAACTCTCTGGTCCATTTAAATTCAGTAACACAAATGGGGTAAATTGTTATGGGCGTGTCCGATGTCCGCGGACCTCACATCGCCCTCTGGACCAATTGGAGGCCTGTCTGCAGTTTGGGCTGTAGGCGTGAGCAAAATTATTTTTGCATTGCGTCTAGGGGAAAACACACCCTTTGGGACTCCCTTATAACTTTGCCCCCCTACACGAAACCTCACAAAACTTCACAGAATCAATCTGACGGGGCCATATGATTTTTTTTAACAATGTTTCTTGAGGATTTGTATAGGGGGAGAGCAAAGTTATAAGCTGCCCAAAAAAGTTCTCTTCCTATGGGTTGCGCAACATAAACATAACTACAGGGCTGCTACTGCAGACCCTGTAATATATATGTGTATATATGTATATATATATTACATGGACTGCGGTTGCAGCCACGTAGTTAGGGTTAAGTTGCTAAGCCCATTGGAAGAGCACATTTTGGGTGGCTTACAACCTGGCCCGCCTGGACGAATACTCACCAAATTTTGCAAAAAAGTATATGGTCCACTCTGAATTTCTTTGCACAGTTTGGTGAGGTTTGGTCAAAGGGTGGCAAAGTTATAGGGGATTCGAATATGTCTTTTTTTCCCCTAGACATAATGGGAAAAAACTTTGCTCACGCCTACAGCCCAAGCCGCTGGATGGATTTTTACCAAATTTGTAGCAGGAGCAGCAGCTTGGTCCCGAAAGCGTGTTTTTGTTAATTTGGTGTAAATCCGTCCAGTAGGTTTTTTTAATGACCAAAAAAAGGCAAAAAAAATTGTGATATTGTATATCTGCTCTGCGGACACACTTCCCTGTTCGCTCTGCATACAGGACACCGATTGGACAATTGGCTTAAGTCATGACCGCGGACATGCAATGTTATCACTGATTGGCTGGAGGGGAGCATGAGGTGCGTCACATTTTCTCGATGCACCCGCCATATTGGATTCACAGACAGCGGCTGCTGTCCATGGACATCGCGGTAAAAACATATGAAAAAACACAACTTTTCACTTTCAAACTTATCAAATAATCACTTGGGAGGTGAGGGTTGATGAGAATGGGATGGGATATGGCTGCAAGAGGCAAAAAATTGGTGATTTTTGCTGCAAAAGTCTGCGAACCATTAAGGACCACATTGACACCTTGGACCCTGCTCTGGCTGACTTTTGCAACCACTCCTTCGCCATTGGAGTCTTCCCTTCCCCCCTGAAGCACTCCCTTGTGCATTTTCTTCTTAAGAAACCCTCTGGCGACCCATCCTGCCCGGATAACTATCACCCAAT
Organism: Ambystoma mexicanum; assembly: GCF_040938575.1. Classification (NCBI taxonomy): domain Eukaryota; kingdom Metazoa; phylum Chordata; class Amphibia; order Caudata; family Ambystomatidae; genus Ambystoma; species Ambystoma mexicanum. The sequence continues at coordinate 413,474,906 of NC_090941.1, read as the reverse complement.
CTCCATTACTCCTTTCCTGGGCAAACTCCTGGAAAAGCTGTCTATCTCCGAGCTTAATATTCACACTGAATCTGTTGGTTGTCTCCATGACCATCAGTCTGGCTTCAGAGCTGCCAGAAGCATGGAAAATGCTCTCCTAAAATGAAGACCTGCCTTCCAACCTCGATTCCAACACCCCCTGTGTCATCATCTTACTTGATCTCTCTTCTGCCTTTGACACAGAACCGTCTCCATGATAACCTGGGTATCACCAATCAGGTCCTGGCTTGGCTGACCTCTTTCCTCTCAGATCGATCCTCCCAGATCCAACTTGGGTCCTTGCTCTCCTCTATTTCTATTTCTACCTGTGGTGTTCCCCAGGGGTCTAATCTCTATCCGTGGCTGTTCAACCAATACCTGGCACTTCTTGCTCACCACATTGCCGGTCTCTGCCCCAACTTTCAGTGCTCTGCGGATGACACTGAACAGAACTCATTTTCAGGCTCCCTACCACCACTTCTTCTCCTTCTCTCATCTCTGACTGTATGTCTGCTATCCAGGAGTGGTGTGCTGCCACTGATCTCTGCCTTAATGCCAGTAAGACAGAGTTTCTCCTCATCGGCACACCCGCTCCCTCCTTTCTTGTCACTCTCTGGCCAGCCTCTCTTGGCCCTCTTCCTGCTCCAACCTGTGAGGCTAAAAACCTTGAGGTCATCTTCGGCTCCATACTCTCCTTCTCTCCTCACATCTCTGACGTCTCTAAGAAGTCACACTACCAGCTGCACCTCCTCGGAGGTATTCTTCCTTTCCTCTCCTTCCTCCAGAAATAAATAGAAATACCAGAAAAAGGTGCAGGCCCCTATGCATCCTGCAAAGTCTGCGGACAGCGCAGTAGTCTGCAGACATCTAATAAATGTGGGTGGTGGTGACATCAAAAACCGTGCACTCTTTTGTGTGGGAAAGTGGTGGCTCTGAAAATAACCTTTTTTTTGTATTTTCTGTTTATAAAAGTGTTTTTCAAGTTTTAAAGTAAAGTAGGCAACACCTACTGCAAAATGCTTTCTATATTTGCAAAAAGTGCTTCAAAGCATTTTCAATATTTTGCAAAAAAAGCTTATTACCAGCATGAGTAAGATGTACTCCATCTCTGCAAAAAATATTAGTGCTATGAAATGTAATATTTTCATTATCGAAAGACTTCATAGCAACATATCTCAAAAATGCACAAACAGCCTTGTTGACATTGCCCCTCGTTTTCTCCATTTGCGAACCAAAGGAACTGGAGCGCAACAACATCAGGCTCTGGGCAATGCGATAATAAATTAGTCTGTAGTTTGGGAATATGTCCATTGTTTTTCCAAATGTCTCCTTCATTGCAAACTGCAGTGAAATTCCAGTTACATAGCCTAAATTGTTCCCTCCACAATGAAAAGTGATAATGTCCGGATGTTGGAGCGTGACCAAATTGACACAAAATGGGAGCAAGCCCACCCACTTCATGCCGCGCACTCCATACCACTTCACATCATCATGATGAAATCCAAGATGTTCCGCCACTCCACACTGCTCTGCATACACCTGCAACCAATGGATCCATGAGTCCCCCAAAATCCACATACTATGCCTCCTGAAAGACAGAGCCATAGCCATACCCATCTGCACTCCTCTCAGAAAATAGACCTTCTGTCACACTCTCTACTTGCATACCACACCCAGGAAACCTTTTTGACCAATCCCCTGGGTTCCACAGTCCCATTTCCATGCCTGGCATCCTGAAAAGCCCCGGATGTGGCATGTGCTGTCCGCGGACTACAGCAGTGTAGAACCTTTTTTTCTTTTTAAGGGGCTTATAAACAAGCACCTTTTTTTTATAATTTTTTGCTTTTATCTTGTTTTCCTTACAGGCTTACAGGAACCTCTTCAAAGCATACCTTACATTATAAAGGGAAATTGCATTTCCAATATTCGACAAGTAAATTTCATCTGCAGCAAAAATATTCATACCCTGAGAATTGATGTTATCATTCTCAAAAGATGACATCCCAACACTGCACAAAAAAGAAGCTGTGCCTTTGTTGATAAGACACCTTCCTGTGTCTTTTTGAGGACACAAGAGATTGCGGCAGTTCCATAGTGCTCTAGGTGATATGTGAGAAAATATCACCTTTGCACGTGGAAAGAGCTGCATTAGTGCCTTTAGCAGTTCCTTCACTGCACTATGCAAAATTACTGCACTAATGTACTCCAAATACAGTCCTCCACATTGTACCACAAGGACATCTGAAGTGTTAGAAATAGCCATATTTTGACAAAATGCAAGCACACATTTCAAATTTCGGCCAGGCACTCCACACCACAAAGCCTCTACTCCCTCCAATCCAAGGTTGGCAGAAATGCCACTTGTCCCTGCATACCTCTGCAGATCAGTCATTAAACAATCTTCTACCAACCACACACTGAGTCTCCCCATCTCTCCAACCACAGCCATCTTCACTACACACAGCAATGAACACAACTATTACCCTCTCTTCCTATAAAGCACAACCAGAACACCTGATTGGCTAATCCCCACAGTCCCCTTTCCATGCCAGGCATCCTGAAAAGACCCAGATATGGCACGCCCTGTCCGCGGACTACTGCGCTGTCTGCGTACCTCGTAACACAGGACAGCCCTTTCCACTTCACTCTCTGCAGTACTCCCTCATTGACTACTGTTAAGCAGTCACACATCCATCCACCAATCACATCTAAGAACTCTACACCTAACTCTGTCATCTCAGTTCAACACTTCAGATGTACTGTTCAACACTCAGAGTACAGGTCTCCTGTTATTCCCAACCACCTGCATAACAAACTACTATAAAACTCTCAAAGATTTCTACTTCCAGATTCATCCACATCTGCATCTATAAACACAAAGTACAGGTATGCATACATTTTATAAATTACATTTCCAGCTCTTTTATAAATGCATTTCAACAGTGTTCCTACAACTTGCCCTGCATTAACCTACTCAATAATCATACTCTCATTTGTCCCACCTCCTCACATTAAATGGCACTCACTTACAGTGGTTTAGTTGCAAACATTTCTTTTAATGAATATTTTCATAACACTTTCAAAACACATATTTGCAATTTCAGCAGCACTCTGTGTGTGTTGTTTGTGAAACTAAAGAAAACCACATTTGAAACATTTCCACAGCATGTTTAGGTGCCGGATCCTGTGTGAAACTTCAATATATTACCAAGACATGCATGCTTGACCATATCACCTATTCTAATGTACAAACTGTTATTATATTCTTTCATTCCGTCACTTTTAAAACCACTTCTCCCACTAACAAAGCTGCACTGAAACTCCCACAATGCACACTCAAAACGGAAACCGCATGTATGTTACTAAAGCATGGCATGTACATGGAATGAAAAAAATAACAAAATCCAATGCATTTAAAAATATTCATTTCAGCACCATTTCAAGGAAAACAAATATATGCATGTGTGCATTTACAACAGTGATGTGTGTAATGTTTGATAAATAAATGAAACAAAATGGAATTGATTTCTCCAACATATTGCAATAGCATCCAGGTACCAAGCATGCATGTGTGGAAAGTTAATGAAATTGCACACACTAACATTCTCCTTTCTAATCTGTACATGCTTCTTAATTTTTCTCTGCATACTCGGAATTGCAGTGCACCATTTCTAATACAAATAGTACACCAACTACTCCCACACTTTCAAAACTCCAGCCCCATAGGGCATACTTATCACGGTACCACCAGCCCCATTACTAATGCTGCCGGTGCTCTCATGTCTCCATTCCCATAAAGTGCTATGCAACTGCACACAAATAGAGACTAACACTTTTCACCACCTGACCTTCCAGGCCAAAATGCCCTGTAATGTCCTAGTGACACTGGGAAGCTAGCTGCCAAACAATTGTTAGTGATCTGGTGGCATCCCATCTGCAGCAACGGCAGTGTTACAACCATACTCGTAATCCCAACAACCCCTCCTACAGTGCAAAATAATATCCTCTTGTACTACACTTACTTTTCCATTACCACACATACCCACTCATTTTCTTCTTTTCCAATTGCAGTGACAAACAGCCTCCTGAAAGACAACAACCTCTCTCCTAGAAGATAGCAACCAGAAGAAAACTACTCTTCACATCCTACAAAGTAAGTAAACTAGTGTTGTAGTATTCTTTCTGATACTCATACAGTGCAGTGTGGCTGTATACTAGCCTACACAATTATTTCCAAACCAACAGCATTTACTTCACTCTTACTCATTGCACCTCAGCAGATACACTCTTTGTATTCTCATCTGACCACCAGTATCATAACACCCACTAGTATCGTGAAAACATCATAATGTCCTTACTTTTCATGCACAGTCCACTATCTTACACACTAAGCCAAGCCCTTCACACATCTACACACACAGGTACTCTTACAACCTTCCCAACCAGAACTAACAGCCCATTGCACAATCACACAGCCCTCTATTTATACCTGCCCTGATTTTCACACACTCATTCACAATGCACGCAAATACATTGCACAACTTTCCAACCCACACTTTCCTTTTTTCTCCAACAGACAGAACAGAATGCCTACTAAAAAGCAACTCCGTAGAAAACAACAAAAAAATAGAGAAGCTAAAACTAAAAGCATGCAAAAAACGATGGCCCCTCTTCCAAAAAGTAAAAATAAAAATAAATGTATTAAGAAGAATAAAACTACTAATAGCGCTAGCAATGCATCTACCAATGTTAATGGAGCCACAGTTAAGCATTCCAAAATATTAATTTTACAAAACAATTCCAATGTAGAGTACTTCACAATCTTATAAATACAGCTGAAAAGTCACACTCAACCCTTAAAAATGACTGCAGAAGACTAATCCTGGAAGCTCTCATTGACAGTGCATGCTCCTCAAAAGAAAATTGTTTATATTAATTTTAACCAGAATGAAACCACTAACAAAATGTAATATTAAACTACAAAAAGTACTTCTAAACATGCACAATGTCAAACTTAAACTGTGCAGGTGAATGGATTCACACAAGCAGCACAGAACCATATTTTAATGACGAGACATATAAATAAGAGTAGAAAACCCCACTAGCCATACATAGTAGTGGCCGAGGGTAGGAAATGGTAGACAACGCCATTACGGCACAAGAAACCCTCATTGAAATAATGTCCCAACAAACTTACAATCAACTCTTCATTCCACCGAACAAATCCGTCCAGTCTACAAATGGACCTGCACCTCAATTTGTAACATATGGAAACAATCCTTCAAATCTTTATGCCAATTCCTCAATCACTATGTGAAATTAAAAGAGAAAATTAGAATAAAAACTTTGCAAACCATGGGCTCCTGTCCAGTGGGCAATTACACTGGACTGCAAGGACATTCATTAGCCTGCATTTCAGGACCTGCTTACAAAAGCACCTTCCACCACACAAGGCTAAAGTCGAGGGTACAAGCAGGTGGATGGAGTCCCCACACTTTTTTATAGGGCACCTTGATATGCTAATTTCTGCTGACACCACATTCAATTGGTATGTAAATGAGTCCCCCACTTTTCCTTTTAGTACTTGACCCATAATGATGCCAGCAGATGCAAGTCCTGTCCACAACACACATGGTCACATCAGTATCAGCACCTAAGTGATCAGGTGCATATTACAGAGTATTGCTGGACTGGAACACTCACCGGGGGAAGCAAGCAGCCATTCTCTAAGTGTTGGGTTCAAGTCTCATCACCCTTGGTCACTTTTAACTTTTTTCTTAGTTCTACTCTTTAAAGATATATCAAATAGAGGGTCCAATACAGGGAAGCACTTCACATGAAGTGCTAATATTCCAAGTGTAAACATTTTCACATGTTGTCCGATTTAAACTGATATAATTATTTGACACATGTTTATGTTGATGTTAGAGGATTCTTTTACTTTGATGAAGAATGAATACTGTTCTGTGTGAATGATTGCCCACTCTGCAGCATATCCAAACGTGCTCTTAGCTTGTTTGCTTTCTTCGTTGCTCCGGCAATGTGTCTTTTACCATCTGCTTTCAACGGTGGCTCTGCAGAGAAGTATCTACACCCAGCTATTGTACCTCTCTCCCCTAGTCCAGCATAATTACACCTCACACCAGGAATGGCTTGAGCGTATCGTGACACAGTTAGTCTGCTCCCTTCCATACGCTGTTAAAAATAGTCAAAGGACTGAGGGCTTGAATAGTCATTCCACAATATCAATCAGGAGCTTTTATTTCTCCATCACATTCATTCTGAAAGCTGCAGAACTGATGTGCTGTTAAAGAATATGCAGGGCTAATGTGAGATGTGGGTGTGAGCTGTACTATGGGAGCTGTCTTCTATAACAGTTACATGCCCTCTCTGCCAACACTGGTAGACTGGAACATAATGAACTGCAAATTAATGTTACAGTAAATGTTTCGCAATGCAGTTTCCCTACGCTATACTTCTTTGGGCAGCCACTGGCGCCATGTTTCAGGGGTGTTAACTTCTGCCATCAAAGCATCATCAAAGTCAAGGTTCAATGCTATCGATGTAACCACCTCCCTCCATCTCCAGCCTCCCCAGGTTTGAATATTAGGTTGCCCAATCCCTAATGCTGCACTTATTTTCAATCTTTGTGTTCACAGATGATGTTTCTTATTAACAAGGATATTTTTAAGACAACCTATCTTCATGTGTGTGCTATAATGCCTGAGCCTTAAAACGCTCAACTCAAAATACCATTCTGGTTTTGCCTGTGAGAGCACCCACTTATTTAAACAGCTTCAAAAAAACACATTTGCAACATGTTTGGGTAGAAATTGCGTCAAATTTAAACAGCCCTAACACCATCAATTCAAGTGAAAATATGTTTTTTTTTCAGGAGATTTATATTGTAGTGAACTTTAAAAGAAAAGTCTATATGTTCAGCTGATATTCTTCAATGTAATAAAGCCAGCTCATATCATTCAAAGTTCCAGCCAATATCCCACTCTGGCAACACACGTTTCCAGCTTATTTGTCTCTTTTTCAAAGCGTTTTCAAATCTTCTGTGGTTATGTTCCCAAATGATGATGTGTCTTCTTAGGTTTCATCAACCTTCAATCTTGTCCTTTTTCAATCATTAAATGTCCTGTTTAACAACATGTTATGCAGAAGTATTAACTTCCATATGGTTCTTTCATTTAAACTTGTGTCCTCCTTGATGTGCTTCCATATGTAACAATATAGCCTTTCAGTGTGCATATTTACATACTGACGCAGTATGGCCTTTCCTTATTCCTTATCATTTGCCCAGGTTCATTTGATGAACTGCAGTATTGAGATTCCATACCCATGCAGTCCAGCACTGTAATTAAAATACATAATCATTTTATTACTAGATTGCAGATGTGTTGAGTCCCCTCACCTGAGACAGGCATCAAGGCGGATTGGATTCCTCGATGATCCCCAACGCCTGGGCCACTTTCTGTATCCCAAGGACCCCCCTGGCCATCATCACAACATGAGAGGCGCTGCACAGCTTTGAGCACGGCCATTAAGGCCTATTTCACTAACGGGCTCAAGGCCACTGTGCACTTACGTTCACATCCTACATACCGTACTGTAGAAAGTATATAGATTTTTATTTTTAAAAATATTTTTTCTCTTCCTCACACCCTTTATTCTATATATCTTTTTGGAGTCTAGTTTTAAAAAGGTACTTATATTGATAACAGTGTCTCATTTTGACCTAACTCTGTTCTTCAACTAGTTTTAGACTTCATTGTTTCATATACTAAAGCTTTATTTTCTCGTTCTATTAATGGTTTTCAAAATACTATGTATAAATATTCATATATATACATGATTATATGTAAAATGATGAATTATTTATTGATTATCAATCATTTCATAGATGACTGTTTGTAACTTGAATCTGAATAAAATAAACTTTATGAACTAAAAATAAAAAATTTGATAGTAATATCCGAATGAAGTAATGTTCACGTTGTCCTTTCACATTTCACATAACAATAGACAAGCAACAATTAGCTCTTCAAGCGTCTATGCTTCTCTATTGTAGCATTTTTTAGAAATGATCCCCAAAGTTCTGGCTGCACAATGTCGTAGTAATACTTTGGGCATCATGGTCATCATTCTTTTTTTAAAAGTTTTATTGTTATTACATGGCCACGGTAGTGGCCATGTAGTTATGGTT